>NW_012267261.1:9062115-9199909 GCF_000151885.1 Dipodomys ordii
CACAGCCACGCACAGCCCACCCGGGCCCCGCCCTGGCCCCACGCACAGCCACGCACAGCCCATCCGGGCCCCGCCCTGGCCCTACGCACAGCCCACTCGGGCCACACCCTGGCCCCACGCACTCCAACCCTTTGAGCACCGCTCGCTGCGCTTTCCCGCTCAGTAGTGGGTCACAGCCGCCCTCCCGACGGCCAGCTCTCTCACGCCTCACCCCTTCTTCCATCTTCTCCTCCATGTTGTCACGGTCCCTGCCTCCGGAGACCAGGAAAGCCAGGGCGAAGACAGGGCCCTCAGAGGGCTGCGTGGGCATCCTTGGCATCCTTTTCTACCAGCCCTCCCTCTCCATATTGCTCCTGGGCACTCCTGAGACAGCTCCCCCCGTGTCTCCGTCTGTCTGTCTACCCGCACTCACCATTTGCCCTGTTGGTTCACTTGAGCCAATGGTGTCTTTGCTGTAGACCTTTGCGCGAATCCTTTGATTCCCGAGGCCCCTCGGGGTGGAGAAGGGGTATAGAAGCTAAGTTCTATACTGAGCCTCTGGCTGTGACCCCCACGTATTGAAGGGATTCAGCGAAGACTGAGTTGGGGGTGCTGTGGCTGTAGGACAGAAGATTGAATCACCTGTGTGCTCTGGAGCAGGGTTGGGATCTTGGTGGGTACCAAAGAGGCTGCTATATGGAGTCTATGGACAAGTAGAACAAAGTTCCCTCCTCACCCAGGGCCTGGCCTAAGGTAGAGGAAGGGCGGGCAGCAAGTAGTAAGGGAAAGAGGAACCAGGCTGACTAAGGATGGTGTTTACTTTCCAGAAGTGTCTCCCCACCCAGGACACTGCCAGGAGACTGACCCAGATGGCTTCCTCCCGGGAACTCTTCCACGAGGCAGCCCAGCAGGTAGGAGGGGATTTGTGGGGTAGCCTTCCAGTTGCTAGAGGTCTGTGAGCCAGGGGTCGCCAGACAGGGAGCATCATGGGAACATAACTATCTTACAAACGATTATCTCAGTTTATTTTGGCATTGGGATTTAGTTGAGAAAATATTACAGACAGTTTTTCATCATCGGTGTGCAGGAATTTTGGGGGCATTGTTTGTAGTGAATTTTGTCTCAGGCTCTCACCCTTCCACCTCATCATGGGAAGTCTCTCCATATACAGTGAAGACACAGATAATACTCATCCTCTTAAACTGAATCAATGTGAGAAGCAAAAATATTAGGTATTCATAGGTACTTGAAATAAGTGGATTCTGGGATTCCCTGATGTCTGCTAGATTCTTATTTGGTTTTCCCTGTATCTATTTATATCTAATTAGATATAGTAGATATTCATTCTGTAGGTATGGAATTGATGTGGCTCTCCCCAGAAATGGTTAATCCCTGTAGAAATGAAGACCATATTTAGTCATTTATCAGGAGACTCTTTGCTCACAGGATCTCTGCTGTCATGATCACTCAAAGTTATAACTGCATTTTGGGTTTCTCCCATGCTTTATAAACAAGGGCAGGCGTGTTTCCTGGGATGAAACAGAGAGAATAAGCCTTCCAAGAGAACAAGGTCCAGAAAGGTCCGAAGATAAAGGATGGGGGATGGTGAAGAAGGTAGGGCTAGGTGTGGTGGAGGAGTCCAGATTGGCTAGTAACTCCTTTTCTGTGCACAGGTACATGTGAGAAAATGCAGCATGCTGGCTGACAGGCAGTAAGCGCTCACTGCGACATATTCCCCCTTTCCCTGTCAGCTCAGCTGTGCCCCAGCACCCTCAGTTCTTAGCTCCTCTCAGCTTGCCCAAGAAGTAGTTAAGCTGCTTAGAAATGAATAACTGGCAGCTTGAAATTGCTGTTTGAAGATTCTTCAATACTTTTATCATGAAGTGTTTGATCTGGGCAAAAAGGCCTTGGAACATGTTCTTTGGGTGATTGGAGACCCTCAGAGAGCTTTTGTTAAAGGACTCACATTTATTGAGCTTGGCCAATCTTTCATATACTTCCCATTTGTTTTCTTTGGACATTCAGACTGTACAAGATTGTTTATGCTTGCAACATATATTTATTAATTATTTATTTTTTGGGGGAGAGGGGAATAGGTCTTGAACTCAGGATCTGAATAGTATTTCTGATCAAGGCTAGCATTCTATCACTTGAGCCACAGTTCCACTTCTGGCTTTGTGGTGGTTAATTGGAGATGAAGATCATGGACTTTTCTTCTCAGCTTGCTTTGAATCATAGTCCTCAGATCTCAGCCTCTGGAGTAGCTAGGATTAAAGGTGTGAACCACTGGTACCCAGCTAGATCTTAACAATGCTAAGCATTAATAATGCTAAGCACGATGAAGAAACCTACATGAAAAGTATGATGTCCTGAGTTCCCAAAAGGAGAAGCAAAATGCTCTGTTTGATCCTTTGTCCTCTGTGGCTCCTCTTGTCCTCCACCCAGAATTCAGTCCTTATCTGGCTGACTCAGCCTATATTTCTCTCATTTTCCTCTTTTGTGCCCATGCTTCCCACCTGTCAATCAAACCACATCCTGCCCAAGTGCTTGTATCTTCTTTGTTCCTTGCTGAATCTTCACACAAAACAGGTTTGTCATTGGAACCCTCCCAGTACCTAAGGCAACACCTGGCATTTAGGTAAACAATGAGTGTAGTTGACTGACCAAATGAACAAACCACAGACAGCTTCAGACAAGGTCAGTTGTCATACAGTGAGGAAACAGAGAAGCCAAATTTTGAGAGGTTGAATCAGGAGTCTTTATTGGAAAGCAGGCAAATGCAGGCGGGCTCTTGTCACAAAGACCTGCAACTCGGCGAATACACTTAACACTGTCAGAAAACTGAGCCGTGAGAGCAGAAGAGAAAGAGCAGAAAAACAATACCAACAAACCAGATCAACTCCAATGGAGAGCGAAGTGGGATGCCATGGTGACTGAATAAGAGCCAGGAGACAGGACACAGGACACACACAGGCATGGAGTACCAGTGCCTGAGCTGGTCTGGGCCTAAATAAGGCCAGATCAGGAGGCAGGGTCACAGGAAGCTTGAGAGTTCACAACCCAAGACTGGCAGATCCAGTAACCTATTGTACAAATCCCTATGCCTGTTTCTAGGAATTCAGGCATGCTCGTCACTTGGGAGGGGACTTCCCTGCTTCTTCCATAAAGACTAGATGGCACTAGTTAAACCCAATATCCTATCATCTGCCACATGGCCAAGATGGCACCATTTAGATTCAGCATCCCTACTGTGCCTAAGAGAATGTTGACCTTTCAAATGTGATGTGGCGGGTGCCTCTGTGTCACCTCCTCCTTCAGGATCTAAACACAGTGTCAAGGAGGCCTGTGGTGCTCACTGTTTGGACACACTGAAATCCATCTCTTTTTCCTTCTCCTTTTCATTGTCTAGCCTAGGATATTTCTTGCCTCATTCATACCTTTCTGATGTCTTTCTTCCCATTGTTAATAAAGGGATCCTTTCTGAGGGCATCCATTTGTTTGTTTAATGACTTTCAAAGTCACTGCCCTCTATCCATCCAGCTCCCCTATTCCCACAGCCCGGATATCACTGCCCTCACTGTAAGGCATGGCAGTGAGCCTTTGATTCAGATGCATGGCTTAACCAAGTCACATCCCAAACCTGGCCTAGCGCTGAGGATCTAGAAGGTGTTCATCATGGTTAGCTGGTGGAGCCATATTAACTCCAGAAGAAATTGATGGAAGGGGAGTACATGGTGGATTTCAGAAGCCTAGCCTAGATAGGAGGGTAAGAAAGTGATTTAATGGGCACTTTCTGTGTTCTGAGCACTTTGTATATGTGTTCTCTTCACAACTGTTGTTTTAGTCTGACAAATCAAAGACTGAAGCACTTTGTTTTTTGTCAGTCCTGGGGCTTGAACTCAAGGCCTAGGCACTGTCTCTGAGTTTCTTTTTGCTCAAGTCTAATGTTCTACCACTTGAGCCACAGCACCACTTCTGGCTTTGTTGTTGTTGTTGTTTATGTGGTACTGAGGAATCAAACCCAGGGCATCATGCATGCTAGGCAAGCACTCTACCACTAGGCCACATTCCCAGCCCAGACTAAAGCACTTTGAATGCATGTTTGAGGCCAAGGCCCAAGCTTTCATTTTTTTTTCCTGCTATATGTCTCCTGCTCCAGTGGTATAAGCCAAGCCACCCAGATGGGGGGTAGATCAGAGATAGCTGGTGTGTTGGAAGCTGAACTGTGGAGCGAATGGCCTTTAATAAGTTTCCTATGAACCTAGTATTGGGTGTCAGGAATGCTGCTAAGAGCTTGGGGCCTGTTGCTCATGGTGTTATAAATATGGCTCTCCAAGAACCACTGGAGTCACAATGATAAACACAAGGCAAGATTTAGTTCTGCATAGATGTGTGAGCTGTTGGTCAAAACTCTGGCAAGCAAACACAGAACAAGCAGTCTACTCAGGTATTTATCTGCCCCACCCTTCTGCTCAGATTGGCTGAGCTCAGGTTCACAATCTGCCCCTATGAATAGGGTAAAATGTAATACCATCTTGAAAAGAAACCAATTCAAGATAAAACCTTACACTTAAATCCTTTCTTATCCAAAAGCAGTCCCTGTTTTCCTTAACAAGAACCAAGTCACCAGGCCAAAGCAGGAGCTTTTAAAGAACACACTGATAGAAAAGACAGTTTTCCTCACAATGGTGACTGGCAAATAAGTGGATGGATAGATGGATGGATTTGAGCTTTGCTTTAATCATTTTAGGATCAGACACTGTATATATCTCTTTCCTCTCTCTCTGTCCCATCTCTGTGTTATTGTCTCTCTCCTTCTCTCTCTCTCTTTCTTTCTTTCTGCCTCTCTCTTTCTCTCTGTCTCTATCCTATATCTCTCTCTGTATAGGTTGGTCAGTCACAAATGGGCTTGCTGAGAACAGACTATAGATCTCAAAGTCAATGGCCTGGTAGTCAAGGGTATGTATGCCACCTGGGTTCAAATTCTGACTCTAACATCTTGTGACCTTGGGCAAGTTACCACCTGAGCCTCCACCCCGTCACCTATAAAGTGGCTACAATGACAGAGTCTGTTCTAGAGAATCAAGAAGAATGAAGGAGATAATCCATGTCCACAGGACCTGTGTATAGGAAGCATTCAGTTCATGGTGGCCGGGAATAAATCTAAGGTAGGCACTATGGATCCGTCTGTGAGGTCATGATATAAATTACCAGGTTTAACCAACCTGGAATGACTGAAATGCATGACTGAGCACAGTCAGTTGGGTAGAAGACTACAGGCAAGAATCTCAGATCCAGATGGGCACCATGGAACAGGTGCTCTCTGGCGTCTGAGACCTGCTTGGGTCCCAGGATGTGGCTGCTGCTGCCCTTGGTCTCCTATAGCACTGAATACTGCGTGATCTGGCTTCCTGTGTGACAGGAATTTTAGCTTTGTTTTGTACTTTCTCTGCCCCAGACATATGTCTTATAAATAATGGTTTAAACACTAAAAAGGTCTATACTCATAAAACAATATAAATGAGTTGTGGACTGTAATCTATATACTACCTCAGTATAATTCAGTTCACTATCTCTTTCATCTTCAGTAATTGTTAGTGGTAATTTGATCTAAGCCTTAATTCTGCTTTTTAACCTTTCCTGAGGTTTATTTTTTGGTGTGTCAGTCCTGGGGCTTGAACTCAGGGCCTGGGCAATGTCTCTGAGCTTTTTTACTTAAGACTAGTGCTCTACTACTTGAGCCACAGCACCACTTCCCATTTTCTGGTGGTTAAAGTCTCACAGACTTTCCCTTTCCCAAGCTGGCTTTGAATTGTGATCCCCAGGTCTCAGCCTCATTAGTAACTAGGATTACAGGTGTGAACCACCAGCACCTTGCTCCTTCCTGAGTTCTAATGTTTTAATCAAAAGATGTGTTTGTAATGATAGTGGTTTAGAATAGTTTGGTATCAAAAGTCTTGCAGGGGAAGGGGTCCTATTTTTTTTGTAAGGGCCATTTGGATATTTATAACATCATCATTTTCTCCAAGTCATATAAAATTACCAATATAGGCAGGCAGATTGTGACAAGAAACATGCGTGTCTGTCCTGTCATGCACCAAACGATTTCAAGGGCCTCGTGGTTCTGTACATGTTCAGGCTTTGATGCAGTTCTCTTTATTTTTTAAATTTACATTTATGTCAGCTTATATCAGTTATACAGGAGGTGGAGATTTCATTGTTAGGTCTCCACAAGTTTATATTGTATTTTAATCACTTTCACCTCCTGTACTATGCTTCCTGTACCCTTCCCTCTTAAAAAAAAAAGGCATCCCAAACAGGTTTCCTTGTTCCGTTTGCATAGTTGCCAATAGTCTGTGTTGATGGTATCCAACCTCATTTATCTTTCACACCAGCACAGCCTCCTCCTTCTGGTCCTCACCACATTCTTTTTTCCCCAGCCTCCTATTTATTGATTATCAGCTTTTGTTGAGTTCTTTGTGTTTCCCTGGTATATATTTGCAGTGTGTTTCAGTTATTCATGCTCCTTCTTTTTCTATTGTCCCCTCTTCTCCTGAGTAGTCTCTTAACTTGATTCATGTTTTATGTTTAACAATGTAAGAAATTATATATATATATACATATATATGTGTGTGTGTGTGTGTATTTTTGTACTTAAATACATGTCCATAAATATATAAGTATGAATGCCTTTTAGGTCTAGCATCCACATTTAAGTGAGAATGAGATTTCTTTCTTTTTTTCTTTCTTTACTTACTTACTTGCTTACTTACTTATTTCCTGTCCTGGAGTTCAAACTGAGGGTTTTTGTGTGTGTGTGTGTGTGTGTGTGTGTGTGTGTGTTTTTATCTCAAGTCTAGTGTTTTACTACTTGAGTCCCCAGCTTCTCCTCTGGCTTTTTTGGTAGCTCATTGGAGATTAGAGTCTTACTGATTTTCTTGCCAACTTGCTTGCCTGGGCTGGCTTCAAACCATGATCCTCAGATCTCAGCCTCCTGAATGGTTAAGATTACAAGTGTGAGCCACCAGTGCCCAGCTGGATATTTTGTTTTTTAAGCATGGCTTCTCTGACTCAAGTTTTATTTAGTTCACAATTTGGAGGTTAAATGATATGCTACCTGCAACAGCTTGGTTTTGCAGAGGGCAGTGGATGGCATACAGAGATCATTTTATATCTATGCGAGAGAAAGAAAAAGAGGGAAGAGAGAGAGAGACACACACAGAGCCAGTCAGAGCCAGCCAGAGCCAGAGCCAGAGGTTCCATAATCTCCTTTGAGGGCATGTACCCAGTGACCTAAAGACCTCCCATTAGGCCTCTCCTCTAGAAAATCCACAGAATCTCCTAGTATTACCTTGGGGATCAAATTTTTATTTATCCAAACCATAGCAAGACCTAAATATATTTCCCTAATTTTTATTTTGGTGAATGTTTTTGTCACGCCAGACAAAAAGAAAGAAAAAGATATCAGGATAATAATCACCCATCTCAGGATTGGGTGCCAGTGGCTCATACCTGTGATCTTCAGCTGAAGCTGAGATCTGAGGATTGTAGTTCAAAGCCAGCCTGGGCAGGAAAATCCATGAGACTCCTTTCTGCCATTAATGTATGCTAATTAAAAAAAGAAAAGAAAAAAAAAGATCTTTAAAAGAAAAAAAGTACAAAAGCCTGGGACAGGCATTAATTTTTCAAAAGGTTTCGTTCCCCATCTCCAGCATCCCACTTGATCATACATCTAAAATGTTTCTCAGATCCCAGACTTCTTTTGGTGAATCTTTCCACTGAATACAAGTATTAACAGGATTACTAACAAGAGGTCAGCAGAGGAAAAAAAAGCTGATTTTTAAAATATTTATTTATTTATTTTTGTTGGTTGTGGCCCTTGAACTCAGGGCGCTGTCCCTCAGCTCTTCAGCTCAAGGCTAGCGCTCTACTACTTGAGCCACAGCGCCACTTCGGCTTTTTTCTTTTTTGCTTATGTAGTGCTAAGGAATGGAACCCAGGGCCTTATGCAAACAAGGCAAGTGCTCTACCACTGAGCCACCTTGCCAGCCCCTCTGATATGTTTTTTAAAATGCTAATAGTGTGGTAATTCTTCTTTAAATAAAAAAATAAGTATTTTTTGGCTCTTGTACTCTGGGCATCTGTAGTCTTATTCAGGAAAAATTTACCTGTGCCTATATCTTCCAGCGTTTTCCTGTACTAGATTTAAATTTTCAGATCTTACTTTGAGGTCCTTGATCTGACTGGAATTATTTTTTGTACAGGAAATAGTATACATGTACAAGAGAGAGCATCAAAACTGCACACACACACACACATACACACACACACACACACACACACACACACACACACACACACACACAGTCCTCATCCCTTTCTCTAGCCCTGCCATTCCCCAGGGCCAAGTACCCTAACTGGCTCATTTCCTCCAAGGCTATTGTGATCACTCTAGTATACTTTCATCTTAATTATTTATCAGATTACTTATTATTTCCTGATATACACACTGATACACATACTGTTATTGTTTCTCTAATTTCCTAATTATTTGTTAGTTGGATTATTATTTTTACATAATTGAGACTTATAATATTTCATTTTTCTGCAACTGTAATGAACATTTAGTCTTTATTGAATTGGTTCAAAAATTTAAAACAAATAAAGTGCTTATTATTTTACTGTTTTGTTTTTTTTTGGTCGGTTGTGGGGCTTAAACTCTAGGCTTGGGCGCTGTCTTTGTGCCCTTCAGCTCAAGGCCAGCACTCTACCGCTTGAGCCACAGAGCCACTTCTGGTTTTCTAGTGGTTTTTTATTGGAGATAAGAGTCTCACGGACTTTCCTGCCTGGGCTGGCTTTGAACGGAGATCCTCAGATCTCAGCCTCCTGAGTAGCTAGGATTACAGGCGTGAGCCACTGGTGCCCAGCTATTTTACTTTTTTGTTCTGGTACTGGGGCTTGTACTCAGGACCTGGTTCCTTAGTTTTTTGCTCAAAGCTGATGCTCTACCACTTGATCCACCTCTCCACTTATGGCTTCTAGCTTTTTGCTAGTTAATTGGAGATAAGCGTCTAATGGACTTTTCTGCTCAGGCTGGCTTTGAACCATGATCCACATATTTCAACCTCCTAAGTAGCTAGGATTACAAGTGTGAGCCACTGGTTCTTGACAGATAAACAGCATTTTAATGTTCAGTGTGTGCGTGTGTGTGTGTGTGTGTGTGTGTGTGTGTGTGAACTGCCTAACCAACAGTCTTACTTCATTAAGGCCTTAAATTCTTTCTCCTACTTGAAGGCCTTAAATTCTCCTAGGTTTTCTTTAATTCTAGTTTATGCACTGCTTCCACTGTTTCTTTTATCCTGTGTCATCATTTTCTGGAGCTTCTTTTCCACCTTTCTCTGGACTAATTTTTTTCTACAATAGATCAAGACTGGTAAATGACTCTTTGATTTTCTAACTTAAAAACTGTGCGAAAAGCCAGGTGCCAGTAGTTCATACCTATAATCCTAGCTACACAGGAGGCTGAGACCTGAGGATCCTGGTTCAAAGCCAGCCTGGGCAGAAACTCTGTGAGATCTTATCTCCAATAAACTTCTCAAAAAATCCAGCAATGTTACTGTGGCTCAAGTGATAGAGTACTGGCCTTGAGTAAAAGAAACTTAGGGACAGTTCCAGGCCCAGAGTTCAAGCCCCAGGACTGTCAGAAATACTGTGGGAAGTAGGATTTCTTTGTGTAGTTTAAAATACCATTTTGCAGCAGATTGAATGCAGAAAGAGAGCTGAGAACCCAGCTGTCTTCTATCAGGCTAGACATTAAGCAGAACTGCAGAATGTACAATGCTTTTCACAAAGAGAAAATGATTTTGTTTTGGAAAAGCATTATGTTTTCATGAAAGTGTCATTTATCTTAACAAAATAGGGGTTTAATGGTGTTACACTATTTTAAATAATCTGATATAGCTGGTCTTTGGGGCATCCAATACTTTTTAAGAATGCAAATAGGGCTTGGATTTAATGACATAATAGAGAACTTGCCCAGTATGTGAAAGGCTCTTGGGTTCATCCCTAGCAGTTCGTGCAAAACTAAAGAGAGCCTGAGCCCAGGAAGTTTGTGAATGGCTGTTCTAGGGATTTAACACACACTTTAAACTTTTCACTGTTTATTTAGCATTAGTATTATGCTAGCATTCACGCTGGCTCATTTACTACCAGCCCTCCATCTTTCACATTGTGTTATATAGGTTTCGTCAAGTTGACAATGATCTGTGGTATTCTCTAGGCCCACGTCTGCCATTGGAGGAGCTGGCTTTGAACTTGGAGTTTCTCAGCTTGGAGACAGCTGTCACTCGTCTCAGCTCCCTGCATTATTTCATCTTTCCTTTTCCCTTGCCCATCTGCAAGGGTGTCTCCAAATGTTGCATTTGATGCTGGCATTTGTTTTCTCTCTTCTAGTTATTAATTACAATTTGTGTGTGTGTGTGGTGGTCGGGGGCGGGCATGCATGCATGCCAGTACTGGGGCTTGAACTCAGTTCCCTTTGCTTTTTCACTAAAGGCTGGTTCTCAAGCCATAGTTTTACTTTTTGCTTTTTTTTCTAATTAATTGGACATAAAAGTCTCATGGACTTTTTCCTGCCTGGGCTGCTTTGGACCACAGTTCTTAGATCCTAGCCTCAGCTAGGATTATGGGTGTGAGCTACTGGCACCTGGCTCCTAGATTCATACTTAAAGAAACCCCACATCTTTTCTGACATTTCATGATCATTTGGAAGGTGGGAAAGTGCATATCCTGTCACTTTAGAAGAGACGCCCAGTGCTGTGTTCTGAAGCATGTTTCATGCAGTATTGTTGTCTGTTTATCCTGCTATGGATCGGACCTAGGGCCTTATGCCTGCTAGGTCAGGGCATATTCACTGATCTACACAGACACCTTCATTCATTTATACGATCATTCATTCAACTACTCACTGTTAGCCACAGTTGTCTTCCACTGCCCTTGGATATATCCCCAGATCCCAGTTGATGCTTGAACTTATGGATAGTACTGAGTCCTATGTTTATTTTATGTTTTCCTAGATATGAATGCTTGTGATAAAGTTTAATTGATAAATTAGGCATCCTAAGAGATTAGTGGTAACTATAATAATAAAATAGGACAGTTGTAGCAGTAATGGTAAAAGCTATGTAAATGTGGTTTCTTCTGAAAGAGTCAAGGCAAATATTAATAGTTCCTGGCTGCTGTTGACTGTAGGAGACTGGTCCATTAAAGGGAGACTGGAGCTAGGCATGGCCATACCAGGTCCATGCTGGGCAGCAAAGGATGTAGTAGGGAGCTGAGGTGGGGGGTGTTGTTATTGTCTTGGTTTAAAAAAACATAATCACTTAATCACAATTAAAAAAAAAAGAACCTCGGGGAAGGTAGGGAAGGAAGGGATAGTAAGGGGAAAACAATGGAGGGGGTAACAATGCCCAATAGGAAGTGTACTCATTACCTTACTCATATAACTGTAACCCTCTGTATAGTATCTTTATAATAAAAAAAAAGAAAATGCAAAAAAAATGCATCCAGGATCCTTTTATAAAAGAGCTTTCATTGAAGTTTTTTTTTTTTTTGGTCAGTCGTGGGGTTTGAACTACATTGACATTTTTAATTTATTCATTCCATTTTTTTTTGTCATTGTGGGGCTTGAACCCTGGGCCTGGGCACTGTCCCTGAGCTCTTCAGCTCAAGGCGTGCACTCTACCATCATTCCATGTTTTATTGTGATACCTTGTATGTATCATATAATTTATCATCTTAACCATTTTGATGTTCAGCTCAATTGTATTAAATACATCAATAATACTGTGCAAACTGTTTATTTTTAAGCTCTATTTTGATAAGATTTCATATCCATAAAAATCTTGCAATAGTATAAAACACTAGCCTGCAAATCTGTTCATTCTTGACACATTTACCACTTCTTAACATTTTGCTTTTTTGCTTTATTATTAGGTCTCTCTTTCCCTTTCTCCCTCTTCCAACATATTTTCCCTAATCATTTGAAAGTAATTTTCAGACATGTCTCTTTATCCATAAATATACATAATTCAGTGTATATTCCCTAAGAGCAAGAATATTTTTTACCCAGTAACAGTATATTTGTAAGCATCATGAAATATTGTAGTTAAATATTTTCATAGTTCTATATGCAAAATTTTCCAATGATCTCACTAAAGTGCCGTGTCTCTCTTTCTCCATCCTTGGTCCATCCCCTGGTTCAATCCAGGATCATACATTGCATTTAGGTCTCCTAAATCTCTTCACTGTTTTCCAATCTTGAGCTATTCCTGGCCTTCTTTGAGCCTGAAGGCCAATTCTCTGGAATGTTTGAAATGGTTCCCTCGGGTGTATTTCTTGACAGTCATCCCATGGAGATAGTGATGTGATCTTCTCAAGGAGACCTTTGCCATAGAGTTGAAAGGGCCGGGTTGGCTCTTGTTTAGGTGGCCCTGGCCTTTCTGCTCGGGATTCTGTCATTAGTGGGATGGCATCAGGTGTGCAGAGTGGGTGTCCTCGAGCTCCGAGCTCTGAGGGAGGCATGGCTGCTCTTGGCAAGCTGGCTGCTGGTCTGGGGGGACAGACGAACACTGGGGATCTATATTGGTCTTAGTGTTTTCACTGCCTCTGAGTGTCTTGCCAGTCCTTGGGCTGTACCACTGTGTGGCCAATGTGCCCTTGAGAGAGGAACAGCCTTGGGCAGGGCTGAGGATAATAGAGATCAAGTACGAAGAAACCTCTTGCCGGGTGCTGGTGGCTCATGCCTGTAATCCTAGCTGCTCAGGGGCGCTGGTGGCTCACACCTGTAATCCGAGCTGCTCAGGGGCTGAAATCTGAGTATTGTGGTTCAAAGCCAGCCCAGACAGGAAAGTCCTTGAAACTCATCTCCAGTTAACCACCAGAAAACTCGAAGTGGTGCTGTGGCTCAAAGTGGTAGAGTGCTAGCCTTGAGCAGAAAAGCTCAGGGACAGCACCCTGAGTTCAAGCCCCACAACCACCACCACCACCACCAACAACAACAAAAACCCACCAGATTTGGACACTGGCTTTCTAGTTAGTTCTATGACAGACAAGATCAAGGAAGGACTAAGTGACATGGATAGGGTGCTGGCCAGGCTCCAGGCCAGGGAAATTAGACTCCTGCCATGTCAGCACCATCGTGCTCCCCTGCAGAGCCCAGTCCATGTCCATATCAGTGGCCTGCTGATGGCCACCAATGTCCACACGAGCACTCTTGTGCAGCTCCAAGGATGGGCTGCCATGGCCTGGCCTGGCCAGCTTCCAGGACTGTGCTACAGACCCAGGATCCCAGCTTCACTGCCGGGACCAGCTAGCTCGAAGGGCTAGCTTCCAACTCGGTATCTTCCAACTTCCCTGAAGAAATCCCCACCTACACTTAGACCCATCTGTGCTGGTTGGAGCTTACAGAAAGCTTTCAGGAGTAGCGCCTCACTTGAACTTTACAAAACCCCACGAGGCAGGTGTGTAGCCGCGTGCCTGTCAGGCAGGCTCCTTCCCCTGCAGCCTGTGTCTGGGTCAGCCCCCTGCCCAGATCTTGGCACCATAGTCCCCCAGTCTGTCCCCTGGCTACCAGGCCAATAGCATCTAGGGCATATTCTCTGAGGAAATAGTTAACAGTCCAAAAGCAGGCTGCTGGCTCATGAGGAGGTTAGACCCCACCCCTACAAGGGGCCTTTGAGGGGGAAGGGCAGGCCACATCTTGCTTTGCCCCATCTCTGACCTGAGTGGGCAAAAGTAGAATTTCTCGCTAGGCTTCTTCTTCTCCTTCTTTTTTTTTCTCCTTCACCTACAAGAAGAGAGAAAACATGTCATTTCCTATTTCAGGTGTGTTCATTAACACTGGCAGGCAGCCCTTAGAGTCAGAGGCTCCAGCCCCCAAGCGCAGCTTACTGGGAGCAGGAAGATGAGCATTCCTTATTCGATGCATTTCTCACTTGTAGACAAAGCTCATGTTTGGAGAAAAGCACCCGGCATCCATAGTGCTCCCAGTGTTGGTGCAGGTCTCTGCATGCAGAGGATGGGGCCTGGTTCTTGTCCTAAGAGCTTGGAAAAGAGGATTCTGACAGTGAGCAACACACTACGTTGTCACTCGTGGACCAGCTCTGAAGCCCATCCAGCTGGCTCAAAACGGGCCTGATAACCACCACCCTTCATCCCAGCCATCTGACTCCCTGTTTCCCCAGGCAATAGAAACTTCTAGGTGGTTGGATGTGGATGGCTCATGTCTGTAATACTAGCTACTCAGGAGGCTGAGATCTGAGGATCGAGATTTGAACCCAGCCCAGGCAGAAAAATCCTTGAGACTTCATCATTAATTAACCAGCAAAAAACCAGAGTAGGAGTATGGCTCAAGTGGTAGAGCAAATAAGCTGAGTGAGATGTGAGGCCCAGAGTTCAAGCCCTAGTATGGGCAAGACAGACAAAAACAAACCTACCAGATGAAGGGCTGGATATGTGGTTCAGCAGTATAGTGTTGGCCTAGCAAACACAAGGCTCTTAGTTTCTAACACTAGTACTGCTAAAAAAAAAAAGTCTGTAATATACCTATTTGCCTACCATTCAGGGAAAGAAAGATCTAGGTAGAGGCACTATGGGACATCTTTAATGCCATGGACTCTGTGGGGGCATTCCTTTCCTTCCCTAGAGGAAGAAGCAAGTACAAGGGTGTCAGGGGTACTACCATGTGGGAACTTACCTTCCGCCCTCCTGTGATGGGGCCTGCTTACAGCAGGCAGAGTCTCTGCCTCTCAGCGCACTGGAACACTGGAGCAAGGGTTGCTGATTGGGTCTGGACCTCAGGAACTGGCAGCAACGTGAGGACTGAATAGTGGTGACACTGGACAAGGAGCTGGTGGTCCCATGCTGGTGCTTCTGTGCCAAGGCCCAAGAGGCAGGGTGCCATTCCAGAAGTCTGAGAAGTAGACCTTGGCATCGCTATTCTACTATGTGGTATTTCACCCTGAGTTTTCTATGCCTCTGTCTCTCCCTTCTCTTTCCTTCTGTCATTCTCTCTCACTGTGGTATCTCACTCTTTGTCTAAGAACACAGGGGTTGCAAGAGGGTGTGTGTGTGTGTCAAAACCAGCCTCTTCCTGCCCAGGCTGCCCCCAAGCATTCTGAAGCATGCTATGTCGCTCAGTCACCAAACCCATTGCAAACCAGTTACATTTTTTTTTCTCTCCTCCTCCTGCTCCTCCACATTCTCCTTCTTCTTTTATGCAGTGTTAGGGTTAGAGCTCAGGGCCTTGCACTTCCAGGCAAGTGCTCTGCCACTTGAGCTATAGCCCCACCCCTTTTAGCTTTAGTTCTTTTTTCAGGTAGGATCTTAAGGGTTTTCTGGGGCTGGTCTCAGATGGTGTTCCTCCTGCCTGTACTTCCTGTGTAGCTGGGGACCACAAACATGAACCACCATACCCCATTAGTTTATTGAGATGGGAGTCTCACTAACTTTTTTTTTTCCCAGGATGGCCTGGAACCTTAACTCTCCCAGTCTTCACTTCCTAAGTATCTGGGATTACAGAGTGAGCCCTCAATCCTGTTCCAGTTACATTTTCATTCTGGGGGGAATGAGTTTCCTAAAGTTTTTACTTTGTATAGAAGTAAAGGACTGTTAAGGCTGATTTAGTAGATCAGTGAGATCAAGGGAAAGGAAGGAAGTCCATAGCCATTAGGTAAACAAAACAGCCTTAAGGAAATATGAACAAAATCACAAAATCTTTTTTTCTGGGGTAAGGCAGATGTGTGTAGTTAAGTAAAATTTAAAGTTAGAGTCAAGTGCTGGTGGCTCAGACCTGTAATCCTAGTTACTCAGGAGGCTGAGATTTGAGGATTATGGTTGGAAGCCAGCCTGGGCAAGAAAGTCCATGAGATTCTGATCTCCAATTTAAAAAAAAACGCTAGAAGTGGAGCTTAAGTAGTAGAGTGGTAGCCTTGAACACAAAAGCTCAGGGAAAATACCTAGGCTCTGAGTTCAAGCCCCATGACTGGCACAGAAAGAAAGAAGAAGGAAGGAAGGAAGACATTTAGGGGAGGAAAAGACAAGTCATCTTTAGGGAAATGAGGTGCAGGAGAAAGTACATATTCTACAGTCTGGGCCTCCCACTGGGAGACTTAGAGCAGCCAGGAGTCATATCAGCTCTGGGCCCATACTGTCTCCCAGCTGCCTCTCAGAGCAAAGGAGGAGACGGCTGTGGAAACCAGATGCACTCTCCAACCCTCACCCCCGCCCTCCGCTTTTTTGTTGTTGATCATGGTGCTTGAACTCTGGGCCTGGGCACTGTCCCTTAGCTCTTCAGCTCAAGGTGAGTGCTCTACCACTTGAGCTATAGCACCACTTCCATTTTTCTGGTGGTTTATTGGAGATAGGAGTTTCATGGTCTTTCCTGCCCTGGCTGGCTTTGAGCCATGACCCTCAGATCTCAGCTCCTGAGTAGCTAGGATTACAGGTTTGAGCCATCCTCACCCGGCCAACTATCCCCCTTTCATGGCTGATCTCTACCGTTGTTGCTGTGTCTATAATAATGGGCCTCTACCAAGCCCTGATAGGAAGCTCAGCACAGCACACAGGGAGTAAGCTATGTCCTGAAATTTGAGATGAGGATCCTGGAAAACTGAGCAGTTCACAGTCACCTGACAGGTTCCCTGGTGCGTTGCTCCATAACAGCCTTAGATTGGCAGTCTCTGAGTCATGACAGCTGTTGTCACATTTGTTGACTTTCTGGAGTTTATTGACTTTGTGGTTTGTGAAAGACGAGTACACAGAAAAAAAGGTGTTCCTGCTGGAGCTGAGACCTCAGCAGTCAAGATCCACAGAGACATGGAAGAATCCACACACTGCCTGTCCCATGAGCCTTACTGGGTGACCCTCACTCTCTTCTTTTTCTTCAGTATTGAAGTTTGAACTCAGAGTCTTAGACTAGTGAGGCAGACACTCTACCACTTGAGTTATGCCTTCAGTCCTTTTTACTTTGGCTTATTTTTAGCTGGGGTGTTGTGTTGATGCCCCAGCTGGTCTGCACTGGCATCACACTAATTGCATTTCCCACGTGGCTGGGATGACAGGTGCACGCCACCATGCTGAGCTCTCATTGGTTAAACCCCATTAACTTTTTTACAAGGCTAGCCTTGAACCA
The DNA here is from genome assembly GCF_000151885.1 of Dipodomys ordii. Lineage (NCBI taxonomy): Eukaryota > Metazoa > Chordata > Mammalia > Rodentia > Heteromyidae > Dipodomys > Dipodomys ordii. The sequence goes on from NW_012267261.1 coordinate 9,079,286, forward strand.
AGATCCTCTCATTCTCCCAAGAGTCATTAGGTATGAGCCACTGTGCCTGGCCATTTTGGGTTTTGTTTATTGAGATTACATCCTGCTATGGAGCTCAGGCTTGCCTCAAACTCCTGGTCTTGCCATAGCCTCATTGAGTGTTGGAATTATCATACTATCACAGCCAGCTCCAGTTATTTCTTTCTTTTTTTTTGGGGGGGGGTCCGGTCATGAGGCCTGAACTCTGGGCCTGGGCATTGTCCCTCAGCTCTTCAGCTCAAGGTTAGCGCTCTACCACTTGAGCCACAGCACCACTTCCAGCTTTTTTCTTTTTGCTTATGTGGTGCTGAAGAATTGAACCCAGGGCCTCAGGCACGCAAGGCAAGCGCTCTACCACTGAGCCACCTTCTCAGCCCCCAATGTATCTTTTAAAATTAAGAAATTTTTAATTGAAGCCAGATGCTTGTGGCTCATGCCTGTAAGCTTAGCTAGTCAGTAGGCTGAGATCTGAGGATCTCAGTTTGAAGCCAGCCCAGGCAGACAAATCCAAAAGCCCTTTTTCTCCAATTAACCAGCTATAAGTGGTTATAGAGTTCCAGCCTTGAGTGAGAAAGCTAAAGAGCAGTGAGTGGCCTTAAGTTCAAGCCCTAGTTACACAGAAATTTTTTTTGGGGGGGGTGTCGGTTGTGGGGCTTGAACTCTGGGCCTGGGCACTGTCCCTCAGCTCTTCAGCTCAAGGCTAGTGCTCTACCACATGAGCTACAGTGCCACTTCCAGTTTTCTGGTGGTTTAATTAGAAATTAAGGTCTCGTGGACTTTCCTGCCTGGGCTGGCTTTGAACCGAGATCCTCAGATCTCAGCCTCCTGAGTAGCTAGGATTACAGGTGTGAGCTACCAGCACTCAGCTACACACAGAAGTTTTAACTGACAATAAAGTTTGTACATATTTATGGGGTACAGTATGCTAATTGGATACATGTATACAATATGTGATGATCATGTCAGGTTATTAGCATCTCCTTAAACATCTGTCATCTCTGGGGGATCTTTGAGCTCCTCTCTTGGAGTTATTTTGGAATGGATAATAAATTATCGTAAACACTAGTCATTCTAGTGCTGTAAACCACTAGGACTGGTTACTTCTCCCTAACTGTATGTTGGTACCCATTATTCAATTTCCCTCAGTCCCATTTTCCTTCCAAGCTTTTAGTGACCACTTTCTTGATCTGAGTATGTGGTGGGAGAGAAGAGCTGGTAGGATTCTCTCTTTTTCTTTCTCTCTTTCTCTTTCTGGGATTTTATCTCAGGGCCACAAGCTTGTTTGGTTGGTACTTTACCATATAAGCCACACCTCCAATGCACCTTTTTGCTCTTTAACTGGGATGGAGTCCCATGGACTTACCTGCCCTGAGGTTGGCTTTAAACTGTGATCCTCCAGGTCTCTGACTCCTGAGTAGCATCCTTTTGTTTTAATCAAGTATAGTTGTTCCCAGCTTTGGCCCTTGGTCATGAGTACATCTTTGTCCTCAGCACAAAGGAGCCATGCTCCTGTGTCCCGTTACTCTTGATTTTTCTTTTCTTTTCTTTTCCTGTGTTGATAGGTAACACAGTCTCCAGTTCCAGACTCACTGCATATATAGTGACTCTGAGTTGGGTGCTTCCCATTCCCACCCACCCTGCCCAGCTAGGAATCATTCGTCACAGTTCTAGGGGACTGGAAGAATCTACTGGTGCCTAAATTTAGATTAAGTTCACAGCATGAATTGCTACTAGTCTTGTTTATGATCATTCTAGTTTTCACACACGCTTTTCATCTTTTTAGTAAAAGGTTTCCATTTCAGTGTTTATAAATACTTTATTTTCCAACTGAAAAAAATGAATGAGCATCTGATTCTCAAAAATTATCCAATGATGTTTTAAAATCCTAGGGTCCTGGAAAAGAAAGAGGTATAGAAATCAGAGTTGGGGCTGGGAAGGTGGCTCAGTGGTAGAGCGCTTGCCTTGCATGCATGAGGCCCTGGGTTCAATTCCTCAGCACCATATAAGCAAAAAGAAAAAAAGCCAGAAGTGGCACTGTGGCTCAAGTGGTAGAGCGCTAGCCTTGAGCTGAAGAGCTGAGGGACAGCGCCCAGGCCCAGAGTTCAGGCCCCACGAATGGACCCCCCCCCAAAAAAAAGGTCAGTTTTCAGTGTTCAGACAGAAAAACAGATACTATGGTAGTAGCTATTTGTGTGTGTATATGTGTGTGTCTTTGTGTGTATTTGTAACTGTCCTGGGTCTTGAACTTAGGGCGTGGGCTCTGTCCCTGAGCTTTTTTGTTCAAGGCTAGTTTATTGGAGATAAGAGTTTCACAGCCTTCCCTGCCCAGACTGGCTTTGAATGATGATTCTCAGATCTGTCCCCTGAGTAGCTGGGATTAGAGATATGAGCCACTGACACCTGGCTACAGTAGCTACTTTAAGCAGGGACTTGAATATACAGGATGGTTACAGCGGTATTCGAAGGACTGAAGGAGCAAAAAAGCATAGAATAAGGTTCACTGAAGGTTAGCTGTTGCATTGCCCAGAGCATGACCTTATCTTAACTGGGGCCTTCAGTTCCATACCCATTCAATAGTTGCTTCTACCTGCATGTCATTGGCTAGAACCTAATCACATGACAATACCTGCAAAGAGGCTGGGAAATGTAGTCTACCTGAGTGTCCAGAAGGAAAGGGACTGAGTTTGTTGAATTACTAATTCTTATACGTATATAAATCCCTGTTGTGAGGAGAGAACAAGGATCCTATGTGTGTGTTTGTGTGTGTGTATATGTGTGTGTGCCCACATTCATGACCTGGGCACATATATGGCTGCCCTGGCACAATACGCTAGGAGTCTTTTTTTTTTTTTAAGTTGGGTCTCCTACCTCTTCCTGTACCACTCCCGAGTCCTTCTCTTTCCCTCCCCTGACCCCCCAATGGCCACCTAGCTGACTTCCTTGTGCTCTGTTTGCAGGGGGCCCTAGCCCAGCCCCAGCCCTGGTGGAAGATCCAGCTATTCGTGTGGGAGCCAGTGCTGTTCGGAACCTGGGATGGTGTGTTCACATCCTGCATGATCAACATTTTTGGGGTTGTCCTTTTCTTGAGGACTGGCTGGCTGGTGGTGAGTGACGAGCTGGTGGCTCTGGAGCCTCCGGTGGGCCACAGGCATGGAAAGCTGCCATGCTTGGCATTCCACATGCAGGCAACAGATTCCTGGAACACAGATGCTCCTGAAATGAGAAACAGGATGCAATGCAGGGCCTAGCTAGTATTGATTTTTAGATGAGAATCCTGTGAACTGCAAACTCCCAGCTTCAGACAGAAGCCTCTCTATGGATTTAACTCCAGGAAGTCAGGGCACATCATAGGTGGGACTAGAGCTAGGTGAAGAGACTTAAAGAGAGGGGTAGCGGTGTTACCTCTAACTTGTGTCCTCTCTGCCTCTCCTGGTGTTCTTCATATCATGACCTGTGTGGCATCCTATACCAGCTCCTCAGCCAGATGGCACTGTGTGGCATGGTGCAGGGAAATGCTTGGTCAGAGCTGTAGATACCCTACCTCTTAGAGACTGATTGTCTAGGGTTGGTTGCCTGGTACTGCACAAGATTCTGGAGATCAGCTTGTCTTTGCATGCGGAATAAAGGATCTCCTTTACACATCAGGCAAAAGTATCCTGGGGCCTCCCATACAGCCTGCCCTGAGCAGGCTCTCAGCTCCTCTCATGGTGACTTTTCTCACTTGAGACTTCAGTAGACAAAACAGGCTGCCTAGAACAAAAGGAGAAGCAGTCAAGAATTTAACGCTGGTGAACACTTACTGTGCACCAGACAATGCCAGTGGGATTGGCCAGCCCCTCCCTTGGAGGCAGATTCACATCAGGAGAGGTCTTAGAGCATCATTCAATCCCTGGGAAGCAGAGTAAGCTCTGAGTGCTATGACCATCCAGGAATGCTTCCTGGAAGAGGTGCACTTGTGAAAGGCCTCAGAGAGGGAGTGGCACTGGATGGGTAAGAGGAGAGAAGGTCATGCAAGGGATAGAAGGCATTACTAGTTAGCTTTCTCCTTCTTCTGAGACACACAGAACCAATGTCACAGGCAATATTCTGGATTAGGGAAGTCTTGAGTCTGAAGGTGGAAAACTCAGGTAGAATTTTTCTATGTTACAGCCTAGAGACAGCATTTACTCTTTGTAAAACAGAAGTCTTTGCTCTTAAGACATTCATCTGATTGGATGAGGTAGATAGGAATTGTGGAGGATAATCTCCTGTTTAAAGTTACCTGATTAATCATATCTAAAGAATATCCTTACAAGGGCTGGGAATATGGCTTAGTGGTACAATACTTGCCTAGCATGCATGAAGCTCTGGGTTTGATGCCTCAGTACCACATAAACAGAAAAAGGCAGAAGTGGTGCTGTGGCTCAAGTGGTAGAGCGCTAGGCTTGAGCAAAAGAAGCTCAGGGACAGTGTCCAGGCCCTGAGATCAAGCCCCAGGACCGGCACACACACACACAAAAGAATATCTTTATAAGACAGATGTGGTTGGGCTGGGAAGGTGGCTCAGTGGTAGAGCAAGCTTTAAAAAAAAGATAGATGTAGTTGTACACCCCATAAACCCAGAATTTAGATGCCTTAGGCAAGATGATCTAGAGTTCCAGGACAGCCTGAGTTATGTAGTAAATGCTTGTCACCAGCCAATCAAATCAGTAAAAATACCTTTATAGTAACATCTAAGCCATGATTTTACCAAACTACTGGTTACTATGGTCTAGGCAAGTTAATACATAATACTAACTGTCTCATGGGCACATTCCAGGGCATTAAAGCTCCATTGTGGAGGGATGGACAGTGTTCTTATAGCAGCTGCAGGAGACCAGAGATTCTTCAGCTCATTCTCCATACCCCAGCCCTTAGCTTAGGGTCTAGTCTTAGCCATAAACTGGTTGAGGCTGAAATTTTTGTGATTAATGGATGGAACCCATAGATTGGGATCAAGAAACTTTCTGGTAGTTCATGCTGGGAATTCCTGGCCCTTACAACCCTTCTCTCAGATACAAAGGGCCCTTAGACTTATAAAAAACAAAAAGGGCCTGGTGTCAATGACTCATGCCTGTAACCTACCTACTCAAGAGGCAGAGACCTGAGGATTGGGGTTCAGTGTCATCCCAGGCAGGAAAATTTGTGAGACTTGTATTTCCAATTAATCACTAAAAAGCAGGAAATAGAGCTGTGGCTCAAGAAGTAGATTACTGGCTTTGAGTTTTTTTTTTTTAAAGCTTAGTGACAGAACCCAGTTCCTAAGTTAAGCTCTAGGACTGGCACAAAACCAAACCAAAACAATAACAACAAAACCACACAAAGGCTCTAACTCAGTCCCCCTCATCATGGCAGGTAGTGTCAGGCTTCTGTCACCTATGCTGTTTTTCTCCTTCCTTGGAACCACTTTACTGCCAAGCTTGTACCCAAGGGAGACCCATCAACCTGACCTCTGAGGCAGAGGAGATCTGGCCAGTGATGGCATGGACGTTTCAGGTTCTGCCCTGTTTAGAGATGCATATGGAAATGCAAGAGGAAAGACAGTAGCTCTCTACAGTTTATTATTATTATTATTTTAGAAATGGCTATCAGAAGTATTAGTTATTTTGGGGGGGGTCAGGTCATGGGGCCTGAACTCTGGGCCTGGGCGCGGTCCCTCAGCTCTTCAGCTCAGGCTAGCGCTCTACACTTGAGCCACAGCTTTTTTCTTTTTGCTTATGTGGTGCTGAGGAATCGAACCCAGGGCCTCAGGCATGCAAGGCAAGCGCTCTACCACTGAGCCACCTTCCCAGCCCCAGAAGTATTAGTTCTGTCCCTAATCTATTAACTGTCTGTTGTTGCATAACGAATTACTTCAACACTTAGCAGCTGAAAGCAACAAATTTGTATTTCTTTGACAGTATCCATGGTCCCGGAATCCATGTGTTCAAGGACTGTCCCGAGGCTGCAGTCAAGCATTCAGTAAGGGCTGCAGTCTCAACTGTGCAGTCTCTGGTGAAGAGCCTATAGCCAAGACCACAGAAGCAGTGATTGGCAGGTCTTGGTCCTCATCTATAGGGTTGCCTCATTACAAGGAAGCAGACTTGCACCAGGGTGAGAGAGAGGATGAGAGCATGCACCTGCTGTGTATAGAAGCCTCAGTCTTGTTAATACCTTGGCAGTCCATCACTTCTGCAATACTAGTTATTAAAAGCAGATCACTTACATGGCTAAAACAAGAAACACAAAATGAAAGTATGGGCATGTGTAATACTATACTTAAAAAATTATTCACCTTTTGGAGATATAGATCAAGTGATAGAGTGCCTGTCTAGCAAACACAGGGTCCTCAGAGCCACCAGAATTACCAAAACAAACAAACAAAAACCTTTTAAGCTAGACTGTTTTTGGTAGCTTATAAATTGTACTAATATTTGCCTTCTCTGTGGGATTTTGTGTGTGTGTGTGTGTGTGTGTGTGTGTACGTGTGTACGTGTGCGCCCATGTGTGCATGTGCGCATGCATGTGCACATAGCAGCCAGTACTGAGGCTTGAAGTCAGGGCTTAGGTATTATCCCTTAGCTGTTTTTGCTCAAGGTCAGCACTCTACCACTTGAGCCACAGCTCCACTTCTGGCTTTTTGTGGCTCTGAACTAAAATCTTCAGATCTCAGCCTCCTGAGTTACAAGTGTGAGCCACCAGTGCCTGTCTTCTATGGGAAATTATTTCTCAAATAATTTCTTAAAAGTCTTAAGAAGGAAAGACAATGATAGTGTCCCATTGCCAGAGTTAATAAGGTGTATGGCTTCTGGTTACAGGATGCCCTACCTATGGCAGTCATAGCTAATTTGATGTGGTTTCCTTGCTATTAGATGTCTCTATTGTGGTGAACTGACCTGAGACCTTTCTATTTAGAAACCCTAAGGTCTTCTGTCACCAGGGATCATCATACATTTTGCTCACTTTACCTACTTATGGATCATGAGTGTTCTGCTATAGTAATTGAAGTGGGGAAAAGAAAAACTGGGAGAATGTTCTTCAGTTGGGAAGAAGACAGAAGTGAGTCTGAAGTACCAAAGGGTTGGTCATATGCCACTTACTTTGTCTTTAGGGATTGATGACAGTCTGCCCCTTTCATTTTCATAGATTTTTAAGTGTTCATGCGACCTTAAAGTCTTAATTTCAGGAAAACAACCTTTGATGCATAAAAATATGCCTAAGGACAATCATAGCTTATAGTGACAAAAAATTTGCCATAATAATATAAAATTTTGCCATTGGAATTATAAATCTTTTCAGTTAAAACATTTATGGGAGTGTATGTGAACTTTGAATGTCTTGAGATAGAAGGTATTAAGCAAATTGGTTTTTCAGCTGATTTCATTAGAACATTGGACTTTAATTCAGCCTTTTAATGTTTGAGCTGTGACAAAAGTGAAGGAAAAAACCCTATTAAGTAAATTGCAACTAATGTGATCATTTGAATGACTAATGGAAGATTTGTATTCTTAAAGTGAGTCACTAGCTACAGGACACACTCAAAGATGAGGGATCCCACAAAGGCGGAAGTTGAGGAGGTGATCATGGGGGCCATCTTCTAGGCTATCTACCCCACCAACACATCCCTTTGCCTTTGAATGATCTCTAATTTTAGCTCTGTCATTAGTTTCATGAAAATAAAGGCAAATGAGAAATCCTCCAACATAAGATAGAGCTTGTAGGGAATGGCATAAAATTAAAATTAGGAGAAATTAGGCCAAAATTATTTTTTAAATTGAAAATACTAACTCTAAAGAATAATGCAGAGACTACTTACATCTCTAAAAAAGGGTAATGTAGCAGTTATGGTGTGAAAACTTAAAAGATATTGTTATAGCCAGATGCCAGTGACTACATCTATAATCCTAGCTACTCAGGAGACTGAGGATTGAAGTTCAAAGCCAGTCTGAGCAGGAAAGTCTGTGATATTCTTACCTCCAGTTAATTGGCAAAAGCCAGAAGTGGAGCTTTAGTTCAAGTGGTTGAGCACCAGTCTTGAGCAAAAAAGCTAAGGGTCAATACCCAGCCCCTTAGTTCAAGCCCCAGTACTGGCATACACATAAGAAACAATATTCCTATAGAATAATTTTTTATGCATAGGCAATTTACAAACATGAACACAGGAGGAAGAGAAAAGCATTAAATTCTACAAAACCAATAGCACACATGCTCAGATGGCATACGCAAGGGTATCTGTGTTCTGGGGAACCAAGGTTGGGCTGGTGGGTGGAGTGGTGAGGAAACTGGGCATTTTGGTTGGCTCCTGTCAGTTCTTCTGCCTCTGGTTTCACCAACAGTCATTTATTGCTGCCATTCCTAGAACTCCCACTAGTGTGATGGGCCATCATCTGACAGTCACCAGATTTTGTGCACATTCCCACAAGGCCATTGGTACCCCTTCTCTCGAGAAGTCACACATAGCCTTGTGCTCCAGTGTGCCCATCAAGGAGGAGATTGAGTGGGTGGAATATTTGTAAGCCACACAATAACAATTATTAACACTAGTAGTAGCAGCATATGACTTACAGCAAAATAAGAATAGGGCAAATAAGATATATCAAGCACGTGTGTGACAGATGGCAGTCAAAGTACATTCTGTCTCTTCAATCTGTCTAAAATGTAGTATTTCCTGACAACCTGTGAGATAAATATTATCATCATCTCTATTTCCTAGAAGAGGAGAGTGAGCACAGGGCGGTGGAGTCCCCGCAGCCGCTGTTGGAGGTGTTCCCTTGTCTGTTCATTTCAAGGCCACTCTACCCCTGAGTTGGTCCTGCCCATCTTGTCTTCACACACTCTGCCCATAGTACACATTCTACATTGAGAGCTCTACCTCAATGAATGCACATGTCCATTGTTAGACTTATATGTCATCTAGGCTACCCTTCCTTTCTCCTGCCTTCCTTGCTGGGTCAGACAGAGATTTGTGTAGGTAATATGGAGCACGTCTACGTGGTCTCAGCTCCTTTACCACATCCTGACACAGCCTTCAAGTTCTTGTAACACTACATTGTATGTATGTATGTATGTATGCATGTATGCATGTATGTATGTATGTATGTATCTATCTATCTATGTATCTATCTATCTATCTATCTATCTATATCTACCTATCTATTTTTGTACTGGTATTGGAGTTTGAACTCAGGGTTTCATGTTCTCCCCTTGGCTTTTTTACCCAAGACTGGTACTCTACTACTTGAACCACAGCTCCATTTATGGCTTTTTGCTGGGTACTTGGAAATAATAACCTCAAGGACTATTCTGCCTGGGCTGGCTTTGAACTTTTATCCTTACATCTCAGCCTCCTGAGTAGTTAGGATTACTGGTGTGAGCTGAGGTCTCGCAGCTACACTGTATTTCCTTTCTGTTCTTGTCTCCTGCCGTCTCTCCCTCCCTTTCCCCCTTCCTGTTTTTCTGGTGCAGGAGATAGGACCCAGGGCCTCAGACACAGTAGCCAGCACTCTTACCACTGAACTGCACCCCCAGCCCTACATTGTATTTCTATACTGTTTTATTCCCCCAAGAAGTCTGATGTGGTTAAGACCCAGAACACATCAAGCTAAAAACTAAGTGAAAAACTGAGAGTGAGACAGTGCAGGAAAAGAAAGCTTGTTCTCCCCTCCCAGGGCCCAGGGGGTGCTTCCCCCCATCCAGCTCTCTGGTGCAGGCCATCCAAAGCCAGAGGAACATTACAACCCCAGGACTTTTTCCCCCAATGGCCTCTGAGGGGACAGTGGGCAGAAGCAATTCTTCCTCCTGGGTCTACTAGTGAATAAATGAGGTAAAATGCAAATATCCCTGAGTATTTATATAAATCAGCAGGAATTAGTAGGGCTGTGGTAGCAAAATGTTGGGAGTAGAAATAGGGAGAAGAGCAGAATGCTGTTCAGCTATGACTCACAGGCCGTCAGTAGAGCCTGAGCACAGAGCATCCCCAGCCCTAGAGCTGGCTCTGCCCACTCCTCATTCTCTCTCCTACACCCAGCACCCAGCATCTCACCTTCCAGAATGTCCTGACCTTACCCTGATGCAACAGGTGATACTGCATCAGCCAAAAGCTGAGTCCACGTCCTCTCTGGGATTCTGACTTTCCATACTGAAGTGTGTCTGCCTGCATGTGCACGAGTGTGTGTGTGTGTGTGTGTGTGTTCTCTTAGCAAGCATTTAATGAGCACTCAGTATGCAGAGGCTGTGCTCAGCAGAGGAGAATAAAATCTATTCCTGCTGTTAGAGGGCTCACAGCCTAGAGGGGCTAATCTAGAAAGAAACTTGGTACAGCAAGAATTGTGATAAGTACTAAGCCCTGGGTACTGGAGGAACCCACAGGAGGGGTGACAGGAACAGTCCTGGGGGAGGAAACCCTAACCCCTAAGCTTTTAAGGATGTGCCTATAATCCTAGCTCCTCAAGGAGGCTGGGATCTGAGGATTGCAGCCCGGCAAGAAAGTCTTTGTGAGGTTTTTATCTCCAATTAAGGACTCTAAAACCAGAAGTGGAACTGTGACTCTTAAGTGGTAGGGCCCTGAGTTCAAGCCCCACATACCAACACACAAAGAATGCACTGGAGTTCACAAGTGGACTTTCCATCTAGATGCGCAGGAAAGGCATTTCAGGCAGGGAGACCAAGTGAGTAGGAGGGCAGCAAGGAAAGAGCCTGTCCCTGCATGCCAGGCCTTGATGGATAGATTAAAAGGTGCTCCATGAGTAACTGAAGTGGCTCTGACTTTCTGGCATAGGCACTGGGAAGTCACTGGAGAGCTGGAAGGGTGGTGTGTGTTCCATTCATGTAGAATTTCTCACAGGCCATAGCCTATGGCACTTACTGTGTCCTTTTCTGGTAGTCCCTGGGTGGATTCAGGGTGGGGAGGGTGGCCAGGGCTCCCAGTGGGGTCCACTCTGGCCAGCTGCTTCTAACCCTGGATCATGATCTTTGCTGTTCCACTGCAGGGAAACACAGGTGTGCTCCTGGGCATGCTGCTGGTGTCTTCTGTCATCCTCGTGGCCCTCGTCACTGTGCTGTCTGGCATCGGCCTCACGCAGCATGGCGGCGTGGGCAGTGGCGGCGTCTATTCCATGATCTCCTCTGTTCTCGGCGGGCAGATGGGAGGCACCATTGGGCTGCTCTATGTGTTTGGACAGGTGAGCCCACAGCACCTGTTGCTGTACCCCCGGCCTCTCTTCCCTTTCCTCCTTTCCTGGTTCAAGGTATGATGGCCTCACTATAAAGATGAGTGGGGAAGCAAGCAGAGCCAAGCCACAGCCCTGAGCCCTTCGCCAAAACAACTGTGCTCCACTTGGCCTGCCTCAGGGATCCCTGAGGTGACCAGCTCCATTCCTGCTGTCTTTCTAGAGCCCAGGTAGCAGCCAACTGGCCTGGGCCACAGTGCCCCATGCCCTGAGAGGAGGGCATTGTCCCTGTGTCCAAGGACTGTCCGGGAAGTAGGCCTTGCCCACCAGAGCTAACACACACACCTGAGGGCTTACAGTGGGGCTTGGTAGCGAGGCCAAAAGTCCTTGTGTGTGGCATGTGCGCCAGTCCTGGGGCTTGAACTCAGGGCCTAGGCACTATCCCTGAGCTTTGCTTGCTCAAGGCTAGTGCTCTACCACTGGAACCACAGCTCTGCTTCTGGCTTTTAGGTGGTTAATTGGAGATAAGAGTCTCATGGACCTGCCCAGACTGGCTTTGAACCTCAACCCTGAGATCTCAGCCTTCTGATTATAGGTGGGAGCCTCTGGTGCCCGACTTCATCACCCTTAACTAGAGCTTTCCTGGGGCTGGAGATGGAGCTCCATGAGAGAGTTTGCCTTACATGCTCTGAGGCCTGGGTCCATCCCCAGTACTACAAGAAAACAAAAGCACCTGCCTTATTTTGGAGAAAGATCTTTAAGTACATCCCTAATCTAAGGACCTGAAACCTACATCATATTTTGGGGCCCCAAAAGTTCTGATTCTGGAGCCAGGTGTAAGTGTCAAATGCTTTTAATCTCAGCACTTGGGAGTTCAAGGCAGAAGGATCTCCAATTCAAGCCAGCCTAGGCCTTCACAGCAACAAAAAACCTACCCAGCAAATAAATAAAAATTTCAGGTGAAAAGATGTGCCCCACACTTTCATTTCTATTTCCAAATATTAGATATTTAAGATATTAATAATAATCTACAAATAAATGGGAAATCTGGTTTCCTGCAAGCTCCCTTCTCTGGCTTTGGGCTCCCTGTTTTGCTTTTTTGTTTTATTCTTATTTTTATTGAAAAGGTGATAGGCAGGGGGTTAAAGTTATGTAAGTAAGGTAATAAGTACATTTGTTTTTAACCATTATTACCCCATCCCTCATTTTCTCCCACTTACCCCTCCCTATTCCCCTACCCCTCGAGTTGTAAGGCTCATATCCAACATAGTGCCGAGTGAGTATCCGTGTTGCATTGGTTCATCCTTTGTCCTGTTGTTTCTGTGATTCCCTTTCCCTTCCACAGATTGGATAAACTTATATACAAGACAAAGGCTACAGAAAACTAAAACAGAAAAAATGAAATAACTGCATACAGGACATAATAAGAGTCTCTTGTTTCCAATTCTTGGAGTTCATGTTGATAAACTTCATTATATATGGCTTTGTGCGCTAAGCAATTGGGTTGTTGGGATCCCCTCTTAAGAATATCAGTGACATTTCTAGTTCTTAAAAATGAAGGAAATCATGCAAGCTCTTTTCTTTGGGTCTGGCTTACTTCACTTAATAGAATTTTTTCCAAGTCTTTCCATTTCCTTACAAATAGCCTCTTCAACGAATGGTGTTGGCAGAATTGGCTAAGCACGTATAGAAAACTAAAGTTAAATCCTTACATACTACCCTGCACCAGAATCAACTCCAAATGGATCAAAGACCTTGAGGTAAAAGCAGATGCCTTGAAATTATTACAAGAAGAAATTGGAGAAACACTAGGGCTCCTTGGCACAGGTAGAAACTTTCTTAATTAAGACCCAGAAACACAACAATTTCCCATGTGTTTTTATTTAGACTTAGATTTTGTTTGTGAAGATGGCAGGCAGAGCAGCCCAAAGGCTTCTCCTGCCTCTTGAGCATCCCTTCCTCTTCCTCCATGAGTTTTTCTTCTCGCTACCACTGACAGCTTTCAGTTGGATGTGGCAAGCATTCTCCCCTCCAAGATACAGCCAGGCAGCCAAGTGCAGGTGGCTCACACCTGTAATCCTAGCTACTCAGGAGGCTGAGATCTGAAGATGATGACTCAAAGCCTGTTTGGGCAGGAAAGCCTGTGAGACTTATTTCCCATTAACAATCAGAAGTGATAGATTGCCAGCCTGAATGAAAAAGCTAAAAGACCATGCCCAAGCCCCCAAGTTCAAGCCCCAGTACTCACCACCCACCCCCCTCCACATGCTTACTCCCTCTGAAACAGCCAAGCAGAAACTGGGGCTGAAGGAAGATGCAGTGGGAAGGGCAGGTTCAACCCTTCCCTGTTTCCCAAGTGCCTGCTGTGTGTGTTTTGGGTGCACAGGTTTTGCCCACAGGCTCCTGATGCTTCTCTGTCTTGCCCACGTTTTCCACTTGGATTGGTGGGCAGTGTGTTGCAGGAGCCATGTACATCACCGGCTTTGCTGAATCCATCTCTGACCTGCTGGGTCTCAGAAATATCGGGGCAGTGCAAGGAATTTCAGTTGCAGTACTTCTGGCCTTGCTGGGGATCAACCTAGCAGGTGTCAAATGGATAATCCGCCTCCAGCTACTGCTGCTGTTCCTGCTGGCTGTGTCCACACTGGACTTTGTAGTGGGCTCTTTCACACACCTGGACCCAAGTAAGCCTTTTGAAGTTCAGTATATGACCTATGGCCCATAGATCTGCACTAGTTTCTAATATTTAAAGGAGTGGATTGGCAGAGTTCCCTCCCCTGACCTACTATTCAGGTGGGCCATTCCTGATCAGGTGAGTGTGATGACTCACTGTGGCTTTAAGGACCCAAAGCTCTCTGCACCCCTACATTTCCACCCTGGACATTTCCATACTTCTTTTGCTTGTCTTTCCATTTAAAATACAACCCAGAGACTGGAGATGTATTTCAATAGGGTAGAGCCCTTGCCTAGCATGCAGAAAGCCTGAAGTTCAGTCCTAGTACTGCAAAAATAATAAAGTAACTTCTTTTCTAATTCTTGTTTCCCTGCCCCATCCTCTTCCTTCTTAAAAAACTTAAACTTGTAATTCTAGTTACTTGGGAAGCTCCATCAAAGGATCATAGTTTGAAACCAGCTTGGATTCTTGACAAATTCTTATCTTCAATTAATCAGCAAGAAGCTAAGCTGGAGGTATGGCTCAAGTGGTAGAACACCAGCAGTGAGCAAAACTGAGTGAGCATGTTGATTCTGGTACCAGCACAAATACAATAATAAGAATACTAGCAAAATTAATAAATACTATAAAGCCCAGAAATTTTATGTAAAACAGTCGCCTCCTAAAAAGATGAGATACATCCGTGACTAGGAGACTAGGAAAAAATATGAGGTCAGAGAAGAAAAATAGACTTTCTGTTTGGGTGGGGTGGATTTGATATAAATATAGCAAATGTTGAGTGTATTTTGATTACTTATATTTATAATTTTCTGTACTCAATTATTTCTCAAAAAGAAAATATAAATCATGTGACAAGGCTTTAAGGATAAAAGACACCATCTGGTTTTTTACTTTATTGTGTCTGTGTAATGGAACCATCACCATCCACTAGAGCCTGGTATCCTTGGGTAGGCCAGGTCAACCCTCCATCCTTCCACTCTGTGTGAGCACCTCTCACCAAAATTGTCGCAGTTTTGTAGCTTTCTGGTTTGTCATCCAAGGCGTCTTTGCATCTCTCCTGAGGCCAGAGCTGTTTCTAGGATGTTGTGGAAAAGAGAAAACTGCCTGATGGTTCCCATTTCAGGAACTCTGTCTTGATATGGCAGTGGTGAGTGGGCATCAGCACTAGAATACAGACCAGGAAAGGGAGATGGGGCTGGCAGCTGTGTTTAAGAAAATCCGCTTCCTGGGCAGCCATGATGTACGTGGTGTTGCATGACTTATCTTACTGCACTCTTACCATCACTGCTTGAGATAAGAGCAATTTGCCCACTTTACAGATGAAGAAACAGAGACTCAAAGATGCTATCATTTGTGAAAATTTGTAGCAGAACTGAGATTTGTAACTAATGTTTGACTTAACAGTTGAGCAGCTGAGCTATTTCCCAAAGTGGGAAGTAGGCCTGGTTTATTTTTCGGTGAGTCTTTTTGTAATAGCAACTCTGCTTCTCCACTTCCAGGATGCCTCGGATATGTGCTCTGAGCACTTGGTGTGTATGTTGGTATTGACAAATTGAACTCAGGGCCTCATATTCTCACTCACCCTTTTTACTAACAGCAGACATTGCTGATTGAACCATGCCTCCAGCTCAGCATTTTACTAGTTAATTGGAGATGGTATCTTTCAGACTTTTCTGCTCAAGTTGGCTTTGAATTATGGTCTTGCAGGACTCAGCCTCCTAAGTAGGTAGGATTACATGTGTGAACCACCAGCACCTGGATTTGCACACTCTTGTCGATAATAATCATGTTGGTTGCAGACAGTCAGAAGTCAGTTGATACACACTAATCTGGCTGCTTTCTTATATGTCATAATTATTTTGTTGGAAAATTGTGATTGCTCTGAATTCCCTGAATGTCCTCTACCCTCTGGCATTCCAGATCTGCACCAACAGTCCCCTGACTGTGACATGATCATATACTTAAAGCAAAGTCTTGTACTGAAGGCATCTCCAAGACCCCTCCAGCTCTAAGGGCCATGGTATATCTACATGGATTCCATGTAGGGTTCTAGCTCTTTGAAGCATTTCCATTGGAGAGAAAGGGTGGGATGTGTGTGCATGCCAGCCCTGGGCCTTAGATTTAGGGCCTGGGCACTGTCACTGAGCTTTTGTGCTCAAGATTAGTGCTCTACCACTTGAACCATAGCTCTATTTCTGCATTTTTTTTTGTAGTTCATTGGAGATAAGAGTCTTATGGACTTTCCTGCCTAAGCTGGCTTTGAACTCAGATCTAAGCCACATGAGTAGCTAGATTTACAAGCATTGAGCTACTGGAAGCTGGCTGAAAGGATTTTTTTTTGTTTTTGTTTTTGTTTTTTTAACCTGGTCTTGTACCATCCTGCAGAGACCCTATACTAAGTGAGACTTACCGGTTTTGGGCTGCCAAGACTGCCAAGCAATCAGTGAAGGGGAAACAGAGTCTTTTCTAGTCCTCAATTCCTGGGTACTCTCCCTTCTGTCCACATAGTCCCTGAAAGTTAAATGCAAGTTGACACTGCTGACCCTTTGAAGCCTTCCTAGACTCATGTGTTTTCTTCTAGTTGGCTAAAACTGTTCTTGGCTGGTCTTCCAAGTGACTCCAAATATCCCCCTTACCTTCTGGTCAGTATATTAGCAAGGTATAGTGTGAGCCAAAATTTACTTTCGCTACTTTTGCATAGCAACAGGCCCTTCTAGAATCTGTATTTGGTATCACGGATGCTTTATATGCTCTGTTTCCCTTTTGGTTAAAACTTCAAACTGAAACCAGACCATAAACCTTCAGAATGAATTTAGCAGAGTGATCTGAAGTACTTGAAAGAAAAAACCAAACAGATATGTTTATATACATAGACACTTGAGAAAAGACTGGAAGGAACTTCATCTAAGGTTTAACAGTGTTTGTCAGTTGAGATTATATGCACCTGTATTACTTTACTTCTACTTTTCCCTTCAATTGATTAGTGTTACTGTTTAAAAATTAATAATAATAGGCATTTTTAGAACAGTTGAGCAGATGGTTCTTCTTCTTCCTGCCACAGCTTCTCTTACTGTGAAAATGGTGCAGAACACTTGTGATAAATGATGACCCAATACCACCGCCTTATTAACTAAGGCCCACAGTTCGGGCTCATGCTTGGCATTGTACATGCTGTTTGTGTTGACAGGGAAATCACATTCTGTATCCACCATCACCACATTGTACAGAATGCCCTAAAGAAAACCCCCACCCAAAACCTGTGCTCCATTGAGGCAACCCCACCCTTGCAAATACCTGGCAAATGCTCCTCCTCTCTGTCTGCAGAGCTTTCTGTCTTTTCCCGTGTCCTCTAGCTAGAATTATATCATCCGTAGCCTTCTCAGACCTGCCTCTCTCACCAGTAAATACACACTTAGGATTCCTTCGTGTCCTCTTTTGGCTTGGTAGCTCATTTCTTCTTCTTTTTCTTTTATTAATCACGAAATTATATATTCAATTGTCTAGCTAGTCTTGGTGGTATACACCTACATTCCCAGCCCTTGGGAGGCTGAGGCAGGAGGATTGCAAGTTGAAGGCCATGGTGCCTGAGCTACATAGTGAGATCTTGTCTCAAAACAAACAAGACAGGGCTGGGAAGGTGGCTCAATGGTAGAGCGCTTGCCTTGCATGCATGAGGCCCTGGATTTGATTCTTCAGCACCACATAAACAGAAAAAACCACAAGTGGTGCTGTGGCTCAAGTGGTGGAGCACTAGCCTTGAGCTGAAAAGCTGAGGGACAGCGCCCAGGCCCAGAGTTCAGGCCCCACAACTGACAAAAAAAAGAGCAAGACAAAACAAACAAAAATGAAATATTCTGTTGTCTGAGAGTGTGTACCATGGACTATCCATTCATCTATTGGAAGACATCTTGCTGACTTCTAGTTTGGACCAATTATGAGTAAATGTGTTGCAAACATCCTTGCTCAGCTCATGGGGGAGCATGGATTTTAGCTCATTTGGGTAAATACCTTAGAGTATGACTGCTGGACCACATGGAAAGACTGTTCACCTTTGAAAGAAGCTGTCTTCCAAAGCCGCCTTCCTCCAGTCACGGGGATGACAGGTATGTGGTGGTGTGCCAAGCCATTCCTTGAGATAGAGTCTTGAGAACGTTTTGTGCGTAGGCTAGCCTTGAACTTCAGTTTCTTTAGTTTTGACTCCTAAATAGCTAGGATGATAGGCTTAGGCTACCATGTCTGGCACTTTATTTGTATTTTAAGAGCAAAAAACCCACAAAGTATATTTTTGTGTTAACAAAAAATCCTGAAATCTGTAAAAAGCAGAAAATTTCTCCCTTCACTCCATTCTCTCAACTCCTAAAACCTCACCTTTAAAGGAAATGGATCCATAAATTTTTTTGTTTTGTTTTTGTTTATGGTCATGGGGCTTGAATTTTGTGCCAGGGCACTGTCGCTGAGCTCTTTTGTTCAACGTTGGTGCTCTACCACTTTGAGCACTTCCAGTTTTCTGGTGGCTAATTGAAATAAGAGTCTCACAGACTTTCCTGCCCAGGTTGGCTTTGAACCACGATCCTCAAATCTCAGCCTCCTAAGTAGTTAGGATTACTGGGGTACAACACTAGCATCTAGCTGATCCATAGCGTTTGCAGTTAATTTCCTACCTGTACATGTACATGTAAAAATATACTTAAGTTGTATATTGTCTGCTCCCAACACAGGCATCATTAATTGTCAATACATTTAGGATTCACTTATTCTTTTCCACATCCTGTATAGCATTCTGTACTGTAGATTTAAGAATGCCTTATGTTTAAAGACTGTTCTATTAGTGGATATTGAACATTTTCCAGTGTCTGACTATTACGGATATGGTTGTTGTGACTATCCTGTATAAAAGTTGGAGCTTGTTTCTGCAGCATCAAGTCTTATAAATAGAATTCACAGGACCAAAGATCAAGCACATTTGAAATTTTGTTAGGTTCTGCCAAATTGCTTTCCAGTAAGATTATTCCATCCTGAACTCCCAAGAACAACAGATAAGAGGTATTGATTCCTAAACTGGGTGTTGACGGCTTATAATCCTAACTACTCAGGAGCCTGAGATCCAAGGATTAGAATTCATATCCAGCCTGAGCAGGAAGTCTGTGAGACTCTTACTGTCAATTAATCAACAAAAGGCCAGAAGTATGGCTTAATTTCCTACGTACATGTACAGGTACAGGCACATGAACACATAAGACATAGCTCTTTCTAAAAATATACTTAAGTTGTACATTGTCTGCTCCCAACACAGGCATCTTTAATTGTCAATACATTTAAGATTCACTTATTCACTTGAGCCGGATGGCACAAGTGATAGAGCACCAGCCTTGAGACACAGCACTTAGTTAGACCCTGAGGTCAAGCCTTTGTATTAGAAAAGAAAAAAAGTTATTGATTCTTCATTTCTTGGAAAATATTGGGAAGGTTTAATCTTTTAAATTTCTGCCAGTGGGTAAAAAAAATTTCTTTTAATTTGCTTTTCTTAAATAATGAGGCTTTTTTCATATTTTATTATAATTTGCATTACAATTTTGGTCTTTGAATTATCTACATAATCTTTATCTAATTTTTCCTGAAGCTATCTTATTCTTTAATGATTAACAGACCTTCTTCTGTCTTAGTAATGATTCCAACATAAAACGAATATTTAGCTTGTATTAGTGTTAGCCACTTGCTATACATATTGAAATGTTTTTCACAATGTCATTTGTCCTTGTAAAATTAATTTTATAATCTTGGCACCAGTGATTCATACCTGTAATTCTAGCTACTCGAGACTGAGATTCTGATGATCTAGGTTAATGTTTTTAGCCTGAACTGTTCTAGGTTCAAGAGATACCATTTCTAAAATAGCCAGCAAAATCTGGTTTGGAGACTTGGCTTATGTGGTAGAGTGTCAGCAGAGCAAGTGTGAGGTATGAATTCAAACCCGATACTGGCGAAAACAAACAAACAAAAAACCTGCCATGACTTTGGGACTTAGGACAACAGAAATGCTTTCTCTTGCCATTCTGTGGCAGAAGATTGAAATCAGAAGTGTTGGCAGGTCCACTCTGCTGAAAGACCCTGGAGGAGAATTCTTCCTTGCTTCTTCCTGCTTCTTGTGGCCCCAGATGCTTTAGTGTGGCTTGTCACTGCAGTACTCCAGTCTCTGCTTCTGTCTTTGTTGTTGTTGTTGAGCACCTTGGCACTGCACATAGGTCTGCTCACCTTCATAGGTCCTTGAATTGGGGGTGTGGACATATCTTTTGAAGTCACCATTCTACCCATGCAATTCCATATATAAAAAAAATTGGGGGGGCTGGGAAGGTGGCTCAGTGGTAGAGCGCTTGCCTTGCATGCATGAGGCCCTGGGTTCGATTCCTCAGCACCACATAAGCAAAAAGAAAACAGCCAGAAGTGGCGCTGTGGCTCAAGTGGTAGAGTGCTAAGCCTTGAGCTGAAGAGCTGAGGAACAGCGCCCAGGCCCAGAGTTCAGGCCCCATGACTGGACCCCCCTCCCCACCCCACCCCCCCAAAAAAAGAGTCTCACGGACTTTTCTGCCCAGCTGGCTTCAAACCTTGATCCTCAGATCTCAGCCTCCTTAGAATTACAAGTGTGAGTCACCAGTGCCTGACTGAAATGTCGCTTTTCTATCTTTGCCTGTCAGTGGCAGGAGAAGTCATTTTCCTTCATTCCTAGCATTCAGTGCATCAGGAATTCGGTGCTATTCTGATTCCTGGTCTTGGCAGATAACTTTCTCTTCCTCTTAAGTGTGAGTTCTTCCCTTTACCATGCTGTTTGAAAATCAGAGTGAAAATTTCTATTCTTTACTCTGGATATTTTCATTCTGGGGTTTTCAATTATTTCTTTGATAATTTCCTCTCTTTTGTTTATTGTGTGTTTTTGAGGTTTTTTATTTATTTGTTTTGGGGTCTCATGTAGCACAGACCTTGAACACACAATCCTCCTACCTCAGCCTCCCAAGTAGCTGAGATTACAGTGTGTATCACAGTGTCCATCCCATACTTGTTCTTTCTATTGCTCCCCCTCTATTTCTCCATTATGTTGTAATCTAGGCTTGGAGACCCCTAACAGGCTGAGCGGATGGAGGCCTCGATCTTGGATTTTTCAGCCTCCAAAACTGTGAGCTAAATAAACTCTTTCCTTTTTTTTTTTGCTAGTCCTGGGGCTTGAACTCATGGCCTGGGTGCTGTCCCTGAGCTTCTTTGTTCCCAAGGCTAGCACTCTACCTCTTGAGCCACAGCACCACTTCTGGCTATTTTTGAGTACTTTATTAGAGATAAGAGTCTCACAGGGACTTTTCTGCTCAGGCTGGATTTGAACCATGATCCTCAGATCTCAGCCTCCTGAGTAGCTAGGATTATAGGCGCGAGCCACCAGTGCCTGGCACCTCTTTACTTTTTAAATATCCAACCTCAGATATTTTGTTATAGCAAAATAAAGTGGACTAATATGGTCAATTTCTATAGGTCCTTCCTCTGATTCAGTACATATTTTCCAGGGGAGAATTTTCCCATTTTCTTCCAGGAACTCATCTGGCTGATACGATTCTGAAATTAGCAGGGGTTGAGGGTGAGGAGAAGCTGGGGAGCCTCACAATTAGGGTAGAGACTTTTTATTCAGTCGTTATCTGGTATATTCTCTCTTCTATTATGTCCTGTCTCAAGCTCTCTCTGCATGTCATCCTCTCTCTCTGTCTCTTGTTTATTTTTTCCCCAAGGTTCCCATAACCATGGATTTTTTTTCATCACCCCTATTTCCACATCTCCCAGCTCCTTGCCCTGCAGGCTAGCAGCATGGGCTCCTCTTCCTTTCTTTCACCTTCTGTTCTATCTTCCAAAATAAGCATTGTGACAGAAGATTCTGCAGACCCAGAGCTGCACTACAGTGAGAAGCTATGTGGCATGGTAGTTTAAAGGAGACACTTTCAAGCATGTTTAGCTTAACACTCTGAAAATGTCTGTTTCTCTTCTTGGCTTATATAGTTTTTTTCATTTATGTAAGATGAGTGTCATGCCAAAATGATCTTATTGCTACGAAAGTCAGGCGACTATAAAGAACACATTTAGCAAACAAAGTAACATGTGACTCTCCATGTTTTGCATTTGAGGTTGTGCATCTTGGAGCACAATCCTTTGGTTCTCTAGGAAGGTAAGTCCCTGGCCCCTGGCCCCGTGCCCTCCATCCCACAGCTGGGTCTGAGCCTCTGCTCTACCGTGAAGCTCTGCAGGACTACTCCTGAAGATGAGGGAGGGACTGGTGCTTGGGAGCTATAAAAAGGGCAAAACAATCAAGCCTGCCTCTCCCCTCCAGCCAAGGTTCCTCTTACCTCTTCATCTCCAAATTGAGGACCTTGGCTCACTTCTGATACTTGAGTCTTTTTGTACCATTGACCATGTATGCTGATTGCTAATCGTCTTTTCTGTTTCTTTTTTTTCTTCAATCAGGATCTTGCTAGTCTGGCCTTGAACTCATGATCCTCCTGCCTTAACTTTCCAAGTGCTGGGATTACACATGTACACCACCATGACCAGCTTCTTCCTGTTTCTTTGGTGACACTGCACTGTGTCAGCTCTCTTTCTGTTCCTCCTGTCCCTCTTGGGGGACAGGCTCAGCCCCATGCTGTCCGTGCATCTCTTGTGCTCTCCTGCACAGAGAGAGCTTTCCACTTTCTCTGCCACCTTGGTTTTTTCTGCCTCCCCAGCTTCCTCAAACTTGGCTCCCATATTGCCAACTTTTTCAAATCTCTGGTTGGGTAGCTGGATACCATCTTGAATTAAAGACCAGTAAATTCCATTATCCTTTACGTGACCTCTTCTTTACTCCCTCTACAAAAGAAAATAAAACCAATGATCAAATAATTCATTTAGCAATTTTTTTTTGGTCAGTGATAGGGCTTGAAGTCAGGGCCTGGACACTGTCCCTGAGATTTTGTGTTCAAGGCTAGCACTAGCTCTGTCATTTTGAGCCACAGCTCTACTTCCAGTTTCCTGGTGGTTCATTGGAGATAAGAATCTCACACACTTTTCTTGCTGGCTTTGAACTGTGATCCTCAGATCTCAGCCTCCTGAGTAGCTAGGATTACAGGTGTGAGCCACCCATGCCTGGCTATGAGTATTTTTTATTGTTATTATAAAGGTGATGTATTAGGGGGTTTCAGTTTCATTAGTTAGTTTTGTATTTCTTTTTGGACAATGTCACTCCTCCTTTTGCTCTCTCCCAGTTTTCCCTTGGGAAAAATATCTTTTATTTCTCCATCAATCTTAGACCCTCCTCTCCAATTCCATCAGTGCTACAGTTGATCAAAAGTGCCTCCACCACTCCTCCTCTTCCTCCTCCTGCTCCTCCTCCTTTTCCTCCTCCTCTTTTTCTTCATTGTTGACCAACTGTGAGGATGCACAGTGGGTCAGGCCCCTGGGATATTAGTGAGGGCATTTGTCACTCTGATTCCTTGTTAAAACCTTTTTGAATGTAATGATGAAATATTTCAAATATAAAGGACAGATACTCACTTATTCACCACCCAAATTTAGTGGATAATATTTTGCTGATTTTGCTTCAGAGCTGTATTAAAATTTTTTTAAGGCAAGCCCCACTTTCCCCCTTCCCATTCCAGTGCTCTCTGCCACCCTTTCGGTTTTTTGTTTTTTTTTTTCCATATGCAGGTGGCCACAAGCAATCTCTCCTATTGTTTCAGGCTTGAAAATTGAATCATCCATAACATTTAACCACGTGCATGGATTCTAGATAAGATATTCAATGGGAAATGAATCAATGAGTTTGCAATTTGTGTTTTTCACCCAATAGATTTTAGATATATTCATGTTACTGTATTTCACTCACTTAAACTGCCCAGCCAGTCATGAGAGACCCAGATAAGGATAGGTGCTGGGACAGCTGTTTGCATGGGGCACTTGGGGCTCCTCTGGAGGGTTCTTCACACAGCTGGAGAGTCATGGTGAGGAAGGCATCCTTGGCAAAGATCTGAGAGCCCTGGGATGAGAGGGGAAAGGGAAGGCTCAGAGGCCCTGGAGACAGCTCAGGAGAGAGACCTCATCTACCACTTTATGTTGGGGCAGTGGGAAATACCACATCACACTTGTACTTCAGAAAGGTTGCTCTGGCCCCAGCATGGGAAATAGCTTGGGAGAAGGATGGAGAAAGGAGACTGTTGAGGTCATCTGGGAGAGCCTACATGATGTTACCCGGTGGGTGGGAGAAGGGTGGTAGGTTAAAGAGAGCTGAGATGGGGGGGCCCTTGAGTGGGAGGGGGCATCTCAGAGAAAAGACAGGGCTGATGTTTGGCTGGTTGCCTGTGGCCTCCAGCTCTGGGATCTGGGATAGATATGGCAGCTGCCACAGGGGTGGAGATGGTGATGTATTGCCACTGTGAGCAAGGTGACGTAGGTAGCTAGACAGGCAGCTAGGCCTGGAGCTGGAGTGTGGTCAGGGGTAGAATAAAGTCTTATGAAGCAGTGAGGTGGGATGAAATTGCCTGGGGAGAGTCTGCTGGTTCTGAAGAGGTGAGAACCATATTAAGATGGCATTTTAATTCCCAGAAGGGAAAGAGGGAAGAACAGAGGGAGGGAGGGAGGGAGAGAGGAAGACAAAGGTGATGGGAAGAGCATCCATGTGTGTGGTTCTGGGGACTGAACCCAGGGCTTTGTGCATGCCAGGCAAAGTGCTATGCCACTGAGCCATATTCCCAACCTGAAGAGGTGTTTTCTACTGTCCTGTATTTTCTATTAATTCCTTCAAAATTCCATCCATAGTGGCTAAGTAGGAGAGTAAGAAAATAAGAAAAGCTCTGCCCCCCAATACCACCACAGCATCTGCTCGGTGGCCCCTGGGTGCAGGATGTAATGAACACATAGACATCATGGCCACCCCTTACGATTGAAGTCAGCCAGCATGGAGACTAAGGAGGACGAGGCCTGAGTGTTTTTGAATGCATAGTGCCTGTTCAGAAGACACTCCCTAAATAATGTGTACAAGATTTGAACCCCCTAAGAGAAAGACTTGCAGACTGCATGGCCTTTTCTGCCTCATCCCCTTCTCTGGACTCTGCCTCTTTCAGGTGACTACAGTGGCTGAAGCTCTGGGCAGCATCTTGTTCCTCTTTGCCTGCCGCGGTGGGTGGCCAACTCCTCTGGGCCTTGTGGGAAGAGCATCCCAGGCTGTCCTTGGGTCCTTGGGTGCTGCCCAGCCTTGCAGTGCTCAACATGGCCTCTGTGTGGAGTCACAGTTCTGACAGTTTGTTGTGTGTCCTGTGCTGGCTGGAGAGCTTTGACCAGGGCAGCTGGCTCTGTCCTGCCCCACAGAGGACCTGGGAGGAAACTCAGACTGCCTTGTGTGGAACGGTTTGTGTATCAGGCACGTTATATAGCAAAGATTTTCAAAGGTACCCTCAGGTGACCCCACAAACCATCCTATGACAGGGACCAGGCGGGGTTATTTCCCACATCTCAGAGACATGAGAAATACCTCCTAGAGGCAGGGAGTCATTTCCAAGAACCCAGGCCTCAGGGTCTGGCATCTTGGTCCAACAGAGAACACATACCTGGAAACAGCCAAGGAACACTTGCTGAAGAGCTCAGTCATATTCCAGCTGTGTCTCTGAGGGCTTCAAGCCCATCTGCACCTCAGAAGAACTGAGTGGAATTTGAGGGGAGGGAGATGAATCCCAAGCCCCATCTCAGACCAAGTAAATCAGCATCTCTGGGCAGGGCTGTGTTCCCAGCTGCTGAGAGTTCTCTGCTCACACAGGCCTCTGCATTGCATCGTGCAGAAATGGGAGCTTGTGCTCAGTGGGGTACAAAAGCCAATTACCTGCTTACAGAATCCTGTAGAAATGCTGGGTGCTGATGGCTTATACCTGTAATCCTGGCTACTCAAGAGGCTGAGATCTGAGGATCATGGTTTGAAGCCAGGAGATTCTTATCTCCAATGAACCAGCAAAAAAACTAAGAGTGGTAGAACCAAAAGAGGATACTCTTAGGGGAGGTACACAAAGGTGCAGTGCCTGCATGCATCTGATCATATAAAATAATATTTATCCTTGCATGCCTGAGGCCCTGGGTTCGATTCCTCAGCACCACATAAGCAAAAAGAAAAAAAGCTGGAAGTGGCTCTGTGGCTCAAGTGGTAGAGCACCAGCCTTGAGCTGAAGAGCTGAGGGACAGCGCCCAGGCCCAGAGTTCAGGCCCCATGACCAGGCCTGAAAAAAAAAATTATCAAAATGAACTCCAGGAAATGGAAACAAGGGTTTTTTCCCCCTTTATTGCTGTTTTTCTTTTCTTTTTTTTTTGTGTTGTTTGTTCAGTTATCTGTCTTTGGGAGGGCAAAGCACACAGAAATGAAGGGACAAAGGTTGAACAAATGCAGCTGTGGTACTCACTAGTCACTATGTTGAAAGTGAACTATACAACTTACAGGTGGGGATGGGAGGGACAAACTAGGAGAGAGTGATGGAAGGGGTGATATTGTCCAAAAAGAAATGTACTCTTTATCTGACTTATGTAACTGTCAATAATAACCATTTTATTTATAATAACCATTTATTTGTAATAACCATTTTTAAAAAGATGGGAGTGGAGCTGTGGATAAAGTGGTAGATTGCCACCTTGAGCATAAAAGCTAAGGCAAAGTGCCCAGTGCCCAGGTGCTGCGTTCAAGCCCCAGTACTGGCATCAAAAAAGAATTCTAGAGAGGAGACCACTGTCCTCACTGACCTGGGTACAAGCTCAGGACCCATCCAAGCTCTGAGCCCCCTTGCACTGTTTCCTATTTGGCCTGTGCTCTCTCTGTAGTGGTCCAGTGCACGTCTTGTCTCGCCTCTTGTTGGAGGAAGAGGATGGACACTGTGCACTTGTTCTGGTCCTCTCAGATCAAGATGGTCTTAGAGCCCTTCCATCTCTGCTGGCCTCTCCTGCCTGGTCAGAGTAATTAGGGTTCAAGCTGAACCCTTTTGAAAGGGAGGCAGGAGCTGAGAGGAGGGGTATAAAGGTCAGGATTGAGAATGGCTAAAACATGTTCCCAGGAACAGAGATGCTGGGTAAGCTCAGACAATGGGCCTGGAATTGAGGCCCTAGGTCAGGCAGGGATGGTTCAGGCTAGACAGGAGTATACCCCATGTAGCCTGATCTTCCTGGAGAGCACAGGGGTCAGGCTGCTATGCTCCATCCCCACCTGTGGTAGCCTCATCCCAGATGGGTGAGCATTTCTGCCATTTTTTAGGGTGGTTCCTTAGAAAGTGGTGTCAATTAATCAGGTGCATACAGGATCGCAGGTGGGACTCGCCAACCTGCTGCAATTTGTGGCCACAGTCGGAAGGACGGGAAGTAGAAGCAGCTGACTGACTGGCTGTCGTTGCACATCTCTCATCTTCTTTCTCTTGACTTCCTTCTGTATTTTCCGTTTGCTTCCTCTGATCTCTCCCTTCTACCTCCCTCTATGGCTGGATCCTTGGCATGGGGGTTTCTGGTTTGGCCTGGGATCCTGCCTATCCCCCTCCATAAAGCGAATGTTTTGCCAGTAGGTGTATAAATTAGTTGTCACTTAGCTAAGGCTTGTTCCATCAATTGAGGACGGAAGTAGTGAGCAGCCTTTGTGAGGATCAAGTAGTCTGCACCCATTATTTAGTCTTGAACAGTTCATTCATCCACATCACAGCCTGCCATTGGCTGTGACAAGACAAGGTCTTGGACCTAAGCCTTCTAATGCTAAGAGATGAAACTCAGGAGAAGAACTGAGGCTGGCGACCTCCTGCCTATTCCCCTTGTTCCCATTCTCCATTTGATTTTTTTTTAAAAAAAGGAATAGAATCTCACTATCACTATGAGACCAAGCTAGACTCAAACTTACCAAGCTCCCTGCCTCAGCCCCCTGTGTGCTGGGATTGTAGGCATGTATCACCATGCCTGCCCATTTGTTTTGTTTGGGTGACATCATCTAATGCACCCTGCTGGGGGCAGCAACATTGCTGGATTGTTCCAGAGTGCAAGTCACTACAACATGAGTTCCTGAGGGTTGGGTAGGCCCTGGGATTTACCTCTGTCACCTCTAGTTCCCCTGGCATCAGCCCAGGGCTTAGTTTGAGCAGGTACTGATATGTTGTTGAATGAATTAATGAAGAAGGAATCAAACAGAGTAGATAAAGACGCAGGGGAAGGCCCTGCAGCCTCCGTGGAGGTGTGGAGAGCCCTGGCCCCCTCTGCTTCTTATCTGCAGGCCTGGGCGCCCGGTTCTCCCCAGGCTCCCTACGGGGAGGCGCCAACCTTCCTGTTTTGGCAGCAGTTCTCAGGTACTCTGTCTGCACAGGCCGCAGCTGGCAGGGAATCCCACAGTGCTACACTGGCGGGGAGGGGCCTGCCCAGGGTGGAGTCTGGTGGTAAGTTCAGCCAGACCTTCTTGGGAAGAAGGAAGGAAGTAGAAGGAAGGAAGGGGTTGCAGCTGAGAAGAAGCTATGGCTTTGAAAGCTTTCTTCCTGGGTTTTCTTGTGTGTGTGGAGTTGTGTAGGAAGGATAGAACGTTTGATGGAAGAGTGAACGCTTCACTGGCAAATCGGACTGCCTGACCTGCCTCAGGTCAGGGGGACAGTCTTGTCTGGGAAGGACTGGGAGAGTTTACCACTGCTGGTAACATGGCCATCATGTTCTGCAGAGCACCCCGTCCCCCCTTTCCCCCCCCCCCCCCCCGCTTTCCTTTCAGTCCACATGCTTCCTGCATCTCCCAGATGTATGTGAATCAACCAGGGCAAAGGAGTCTTCAGCTATCTAGGTTTGAAAAGAAGACCAGGTATCTGGCCATGTTAGCCAGTATTTCCTCAGACCAGCCGGAATCTGATTGGAGCCTTGCTGATATACAGCACACGTGGGCAATTACACACCCATCTAGATGGGCAAAAACAATCTGATCTTAAAGAAAACTCTCTTTTGCTCCCACACCAGATGCCAGGCATGACAAATTTAGGGGCAGAGAGAGATTAGAATATGGACTGCTGTTCCTTAAAACTGAGGCCGTTGCTTCTTGTCAAGCCCTTCCAGTTCTAGCACATAGGACCACAGTGAGCTCATTCTTGACCAATAGCCAACACATTCAACTGTCTGGTGGAATAATCTATTAACTGGGCACCTGCCAATTGTCTGGAATAGGAACGAGTTTAGGCATATGTTTTAAAAAAGTGATAACATTGTTACAGGCCCTGCCCAGACAAGGGGATGGGAAACCCAAACCCGCCAACACTAGCCCTGAAGTCAGTTTTGGACTGCTGGGTTGTGTTTTGAGTAGACTCATTGCCCCCCAACTGACCTCTTTTGCCTGTTATTTATTAAGCATATGGGATTTAAGGAGAAAACAGTGTATACTTTGAGCCCCAGTTTTAGTCCTCTGGAATCTGACTCACCTATCTGATTCTGCACATGGGGAGGTTGAATGACCTTTGCTCCCAACTCCCAATCTGAACTACCAGGAGACCAGAATCCCATGTGACCACAAGTGTTTGCAAGCCAGTGAACACCTGTGTGTGCTGCCTCTACTTCAAGGGGGCCTGGTTGGTGCTATAGGCAACTGTGACATCCCACAGTCCAGCAAGCCAAGTCTCCAACTTTTCAGCACCCATGTTTTAATCCTGAATGAGAAAGAACTTGGGCAAGTTGCTACAGATACCACCTGTTTCATCCATGCTTTGCAACTAGCTCAGTGGAAATTGGTGGAAGCCATGAGCACCAGGCAATCGTGAAGAGAAGGACTGAACACACATCCCAGCCCAGAACTGCTGGACCTTCGAGTGGAAAGAACTTTGTGGGAAGATAGTTGTCTTGAGTGGTCAAGGGATGATTATCAACGACAGTGATAATATTAACAACTAATTCGTTCTGAGGCAGGTAGGCTGGCCATTATTATTCTGCTTCACACATGTTCATTCACTTAATTCTGTCATCCTAATGTGGAGGCAGGAAGAACATGAATTTGAGGCCAAACAGGGCTATGTAGTGAGACTCTTCTCAAGAAGTTGCATTTTAGTTGCATATGAGTAGGTCTTTCTGTGAGACATTATCTTTCTTGCTAAGGAAAATCTAAATGTCCTGTATTTAGGACTGTCATCCTCTCTATGGCTTATAGCTCAGATTCTGGGGGTCATTTGTGAAAACCGGAATGAAACTTTGTAACTAAGTTCTGAGCCTTTCTGGAAGTCCTTTGGGATGATGTTATAGAAGCTACAAGAATATTCTCTCCTGGTGGATTGCTGCAATATCATTTCTGACTGTGGCATGATAAATATTAGAGAATATCTATCATGTGACTTTGTGAGCTGATACTTAATCATAGTAGTCAGGAACTGTGAATTAGGGTTGTGAAAACCTTTCTAATGGTTGTAGGAGCTTTTTTTCCCCCACTGGCAGACTACAGAGAAACACGTTTTAAGTGTTGCTCTGGGGAAACTATACTTAAAATAGATCAAAATAGTATCTGGGGGAGGGGAGGGAAAGGCTTAAGTCCAAATAGTTGTTGTCTATCAGTGTTGAACACATAATAATTATAACAGTCCAGTAGGCCTGAGATCTCACTGGGAATAAAAATCAGCAGAGGAATGATCTACTTAGAAGTAAAAATTTAGGGCTGAGATCTGTATTCCCAGCCCTCTCTAGTAGTGGCGGAGGGAGGGTGAAGAGTATAAGGCAAGCCTGGGCTATAGTGGACCTGTCTCTAATCCCACCACACTTGCCAAGAAATAAGGCTAAAAGGTAAATACATTGATTATATTTTTATTGTGAAATACTGTACAGAGGGGTTACAATTACATGAGCAAGGTAATGAGTACATTTCTTATCAAGCGTTGTTGCTTCCTCCTTTGTTTCCTCTTCCCATCCCTTCCCATCCCCCGCTCCCCCCTGGTAAATACATTTATTTCTTAGTGCCCCTTGCTTGCTAGGTAAGCACTGAGAGTCATGCTTCAGCATCTGGAAGTTCCCTGTGGTACATTCTCAGGTTTTGTCTTACCAACATCCCCACCTTTCCTGTCTGTCTCTCTTTTCTTTCTGGTGGTCCTGGAGTTTGAACTCATTTGGCTTGCTAGCTTGGCTGGCGCTCTACAGCTTGAGCCAGACCTCCAGCCCTGCATTTTTCATAGATTTTTCTTCCGTACCTCAGCCTTCTGAGAAGCTAGGATTATAGCTGTGAGCTACCAAGCCAGCTTGTCTTATCATTATTCTTTCCCTGGCTCCTTCATGCCTACCTTCTTCTTCCATGGCACCTTTGTTTCTGCCTCTGTTGGCCCAACCCCACTTTCATTTCCTTCTCCCTTCCACTTAATCACTTATAAAAACACTTTATTGAGTACCACTCTGTGGAGACCCAAAGCTAGATGCTTAAAATATATACAAGGTATAGTAACTCCCCTAAGTATCCTGGCTAAATGTTGTAAAGGACAGTATAATCATTTTTGGTGGAGGAGAATGAGCGGACTTTGACCTTGGGGTGTCTTCAAGGAGAAGGTGCACCTTGGAGGACATTCAGGAGTTTGCCTGGTAATGAGTGGGCTGGCGAGGGCAATCTCTGCACGTGAACACTCTGAGAAGAAAAAGTGCATGGAGAAGTCCAGAAAGTGTAGGAAATCAGGTACGTGGAACTTGGGCCTGGGGCAGGATGGGGGTAAGAGTGGGCAAGAAAGAAGTCAGGCTCTGTGGGGTTCAAGGAGAGTCACAGGCAGTTTCCTGAAGAGGCCTAGCAGCTCCCAGCTCCCAGCTGTGTAGCTCAGGGCTTGCCAAGCTTCCTAGGTCTTCTATCAAGGCTTTGGTGAGAATGGAAGGTTTGCATGCATCTACTCAGCTCCCATTTAAGCTGGCACTGGCTGTCCCCTGCTGCTTTCTCTCAGGGGCTCCCCTTCATTTTCAGTCAAAGAGAAACCTGATTAGACAGGTTCCATGAGAAATGTCTTAGCTGGTGGGCTCCCTTGGGAACAACCTCTGTGTAGTCACGTGGAAATCATTACATGGTCAGGACAGTACAGTCAGGTCAGGGGTTATCACTTCATGAGCCAGGAGGAACTGGCCACCTTGGAAAATGAACCAAAAGTTGCATTTTTCTGAAAATAATGCATGTTCATCTTGGAAAAATGAAGAAAAACATAAGGGAGGAAAAAAGCTATTCAGAGTCTAGTTGTTCGGGGAACTTCGACATACTCAGTGCATTCCTCCCCCCACCCACCCAGGATTTTTGCCTTATATACTTTATTCATCTTTGTGATTAGATAATGCATCTATCTAACTTAAAACTAAGTTTTAACTTAGTTGTTTAAAGATTAATATGTTTAATTTTTAAAATATGAAATAGACAGTTTATTTGAGTATAGCCTTTGCGTGTGTGTGTGTCTGTGTGTGTATGTGTGTGCACTCATGTGCGTTGCTTCTGGGGCTTAAACTCAGGGCATAACTAGTTCTCTCTCTTAGGTTTTTTGTTCAAGGCAAATACTCTACCATTTGAGTTGCAGCTCCACTCCTAGCTTTTTGCTGGTTAATTAAACATAAGACTCGCTCAGACTTTCCTGTCTGGGCTGGCTTCAAACAGCAGTTCTTAGATCTTGTCCTCCTGAATAGCTAGTATCACAGGCATGAGCCACTGGCACCCAGCTATAGCCTATTTCTATCCTTTTTTTGTTGTTTGTTTTTAAACATAATTAGTTCACATAGTATATAGAATGATTAACGTTAAAACTGAAATAGGAACATTCAGAGTCCCAGCTGGACCGACAATAAAGAGGCTTGAGGACATGTCTTATCTTGAGGGTTTTCTTAGTAAGTCTTTGAAGTAAGAATAGCAAATAAAATAAGGATGAATGCATAAATCCTAAAAGCTGAGCAACTGGTCAGTGGGCTTTTTTTTTTAAGGTGGGCAAGCATGGGTATAGGAGTTGTTTACAAACCTTGCCTGGGCTGGGCTTCGTGAGGGCAAGGCATGGGGGGACACTAGTGGCAGAGGGACCTTGAGCAGGCAAGAGAAGACTCAGCCTAAATTGATGGTGTGTGTGTGTGTGTGTGTGTGTGTGTGTGTGTGTGTGTGTGTGTGTGTGTGTGTGTGTGTGTGTTAGGGTAAGTGTAAGAGAAGACCAGGTTCAATTTGGGAGTCATTTTTGTGATCTCTTACCTTCAATTAACCTGAAAACAACAAATCCAAAAGCAGAGCTATGGCTCAAATGATAGAGTGTTAGCTTTGAGCAAAAAAAGCTAAGGAACAGCACCCAGGCGTGGAGTTCAAATCCCAGTATTAGCATCCCACCCACAAACTCCCCAGCACAGTATCTGGCATTTCACTTCTTCTAGTAACTCCTGGCCAGCCTTCTGTGTGATCTAGTGAGTAAAGCTGTCTTCCTGCCAGTGCAGTTCATCTGCACAGGTTCCAGTGCGGTGTGTGGTTTTCGTCTTGCTCACACATGTTGTTGTCTCCCGTCAAGTGGCTGGAAGACAATCTAACCCCTACTCTCAGGGCTGCAGCACACACACACACGCACACACACACACACACACACACACGCACGCACACACACACACACGCACGCACACACACACACACACACACACGGATATGCACTGCACCCGGACACATACATACACACACATACACACACACACACACGGATATGCACTGCACCCGGACACATACACACATACACACACACACACACACACACGGATATGCACTGCACCCGGACAGCAGGACAGACAGCTGGGGTCTCTGCCTGGCCCAGAGCCATAATTATCCTGCATGTGGCCATCATTTGCATGTGAAAATAGCGTCTGGCTCACAAGTCTTCCCTTTTATTGTGAATACAAGACTGGAAGGGAGAGTTCCCACTTCAGTAGAGAATCCTGTCATTTTCCTAAAAACAAAAACACACACACATGAAAAAATTGTGTTATGAAGTTGGTTAGGACAAATGGTTCATAAACTGTTACTCAGCTCTTAGTATTTTCGAACCCATTTCTCATATGCCATTAGGTGTTTATGTCAGATGTCTGAATGGGTTTGAATCCCACAGTGCCCTTGTCAAGACATTCTTGGCCCAGATTGAATTAATTACTTTCTACAACAATAAGTACTGCCTATTTCTGCTTGTAACTAAAGAATAAAATGAAGTAGAATAATTTATTAAGAAGAGGAAATTGCCAGGTGCTTGTGGCTCATGCTACTCAGAGGCTAAGATTCAAAAGTTCTCAGTTGAAAGTCAGCAGGGCAGAAAACTCTGGAAACACAGATCCAAAAATTCTAGCAAAAAGCTGGGCTGGAGATATGTCTCAGGTGGTAGCTGCAAGCCAAACCAGCAAGCTAAGGAGTGCAAGGTCTTGAATTCAAATCCCAATACCTAGGGGGAAAAAAAGGAGCTGGGCATCATAGGTCAGTTCATATGGCTATTATATTTCTTTTATTTTCTTTGGAAGGACTGGGGTTTAAACTCAGAGCCTTGAACTGACAGTTTTTCTACCTCAGAGTAATGGGATTACAGGTGTGTTCCACTATGATTGGTACTATATATTTCTTTTTTTTTGTCGGTTGTGGGGCTTGAACTCTGGGCCTGGGCACTGTCCCTCAGCTCTTCAGCTCAAGGAGAGCGCTCTACCACTTGAGCTACAGCGCCACTTCCGGTTTTCTGGTGGTTTATTGGAGATAGGAGTCTCACGGTCTCTTCTGCCCGAGCTGGCTTTGAACCTCGATCCTCAGATCTCAGCCTCCTGAGTAGCTAGGATTACAGGTGTGAGCCACCAGTGCCCAGCGGTACTATATATTTCTTGAATTAAGGTTGGAAGTGGTATAGAGACCAAGGAAGGTAGTCATAGCTAATGTTCAGTGAACATTCTTTATGTACCAGGTACTGTGCATCTTATTTCCTTCTAACATTATCCATGGCATAGCTGTGCTGTAACTGTCTCTTTGATGAAGATAAGAAGACAGATTCAGGGAGGTGTTTTGCCTATGGTCACACAGCTAGTCAGCAAGGACCCAGCATTTGAACTTTAACTGTCTGACTTCTAGGTCTCTATACTGCACCACCCCATCTGTACTGCTCCTAGCCACTAGTGCCAGTGCTACTTATCTCCCTTCTCTTTCCCAGTCTATGAAACTACTTCCACAACACGTAGATAAAACTTGTATGTACAGTGTTACATATTTCTATCATTGATATATAAGACACTAAAAAGCAGTTGTTCGGCACCAATGGCTCATACCTATAATCCTAGCTACTCAACAGGCTGAGATCTGAGGACTGTGGCTTGAAGCCAGCCCAGGCAGGAAAGTCCCTGAGACTCTTAGTAAAGTGGTAAAGCACTAGCCTTGAGCAAAAGAGCTTAGCAAAAAAAAAAAAAAAACAAACTTAGTTCAAGCCCCAGGACACACACACACACACACACACACACAAAGTTGTTTGCTTTACCACAGTCATTATTTACTACCATATGTTTGTTTATTTATTTTTGCTGCTAGTACTGGGGCTTGAAAGCTGGGCTCTTATTTAAGATTTTCACTAGAGACTGTCACTCTACCACTTAGGTAAGAGGCTGGAGACTTTTCTGCCTAGGATGGCTTTGAATTGCTACTTCTCAGATCTCTGCCTTCTGAGTAGCTAGGATTCCAGGCGTGAACCACCCTTGCCCAGCCCTAAAAGCCCTGTTTACCTCACATGGTGTCTTTGTTAACTCACGTGTGCTTGTGTGCTTATGTATGGGGCAGCTTGGTGTTCTGTGAGCAAAACACTGTCAAGCTTACAAACTAGTCCAGGGGAACTGTCCCACCAAGATGGATGGCCATCCTACCCATGGAGCACCCCGAGGTGGGGATCCAGAAGTAGGAGGAAATAGCCCTGATCTCAGGGCCCTCACTCATCACAAAGACACTTGAAGGCTAACAAAGGAATCCGAGGGGGCCAGATAGACATTCCTGGGTGGGCGTGGAGGGGGGGGAGGGAGAGAAAGAGGGAGAGAGGGAAATGTGTTACACTTCTTTGCATGCTTCCTGGGGCTGAACACTGGAGTCACCTAGAAAATGAGAGAGCAGGTTCTCTGCCCCAACACTGCCCACTGTAAGGTATACTAAGTAGGTAGGTTTCATTAGGTAGCCAATGAAGAGATCTCCATGTGGTATTCAGGTAGGAAAAGATGTTTATTTACTGAACTGCTGCTGCTTCTGACATGGAGAGGCATGCTGAAAGAGAAGACCCACAACCAGGCCAGGACTTATCTAGGCCAGGGACAGGAAGAGGGGTGGCCAGGTGGGGGATAGGTGTGGTCACATTGGATCTGGATGTGACCTCAGGGCCTGGGACCCTCCTATGACAGATGAGAGGGGTGACCAGAGGCAGCCAGGATGTGACCTAGCAGGAGAGGGAGGTGACTACTTCCAGGTGTGCCAGTTGCCTAGGTAACAGTGGGCAGCAACTTAGCCAAGAGGAAGGTAGGTGTCTTGCACTGGGCCTGCATGGCCCGGAGCAGACCTTACACCCACAATCTAGTGGAAAAACCAGCAAATAGCATTGGACATGAACACCACAGCAGAGCCTATGGGGACCCACAGGTTACTGTGGATGGAGGGTTGGACGCACCCAGTTCTGGACTTGACTAAGCAGCCACTAACTTTAGAGTTTGGGTGGGTGGCGGGGGAAGGTATCTTCTTTCTTGGTGCTCACCTTCGCATCTGTCAAATGAATTTTAGGCTAAAGACTCCTGGGATACTAACATCTAAAGTTCTTAATACTGAAGCTTTAGCCATGGGATTCTTTTGTGTTGCTTGTGGTATTGGCTATTGAACCCAGGGCCTTGTAGATGCTGAGCATAAACACACACACACACACACACACACACACACACGCATAAACACACACACACACACACACACACACACACCCCAGCAAGAGAGCTTCTGCTTTGTTTCCTGGCTAGGAAACAAAGGTTGGGTTGGAGGAGAGGGCGAGAGGCTCATGGCAGCAGCCTGGGTGTTTGAATATTTTCAGCCTGGTCCTTGCCAGGAAGATGGCCCTGCCTACATCACCAAGTGCTGGCTGCCGCTGCTGCTCTCTGCCAGGCCCATTGGCCTCCTCAGCTGTTGCCTGTGGAGGATGTCCAGGCAAGAGGCGGGGCAGGCGGCGACTCCCAGGTCAGAACTTCTGACCATCATGGACCTGTTCAGGGGCAGAGGATTAAAGCAGGGAGAGGAAGGAGGAAGGGGAGAGGGAGGAAGGGGGACCAAATTAACCTGGGATTATTTTGGGGGTATTAGGGTCAGGAGGTTAAGCATGGGAAGTGGATGCCAGAGGCAGGGACAGCCAGAAGGAGTGAGTGGTGGCTGGGAGGGCCCCACAGCCAGGGTGGAGATTTCCTGTCAAAACAGCCCCTTATCCTGGCCCGAGAGTGCATTCCTTTCCCCCAGGAGATAAGAGGCCAGATTTTCCTTTCTCAGGGCTCCTTTGAGCGGAGAGCTGGGCAGGCCCATCCTCTGGAGGCTGTGTGGGCCTGGGCAGGGTGGAGCCTCTCTAGTCTCCAGCACTGCACCCCAGCTTGACCCTTGAGCTCCTGGCTCCTGTCCTAGATAGAATGCATCCTTGGGCAAGCTGGGAGCCAGCAGCACAAGGTCAGAATCCCAGTCACCTTTCTGTCTCTGTGGCTTGCCCTGAGAAAATGCACATTCTTTATAGGGACTTTAGGGAGGCTTCAATGAGTTAATTCAGGACACCCTTGTGGTCTGGCTGCTTGTTGCCCATGTCCAGGTGAGCCTGAGTCTGGCTCTCCCATTCCTGGCATTTGTCCATTCTTTCCACAGTTAACTTCTCTAGGCAGAAATCTCTTCTCATCTGACCCAAGGCCATTGTGAAGAAAGGGTTCCTTGAGTATTTAAACTAGGGCCCAGGATAGCAGATGGAGAGATTTGTTGACTATTAGAAACAGGGAAGAAATGGGTGCTTCACCCAGGGCGGCCCTGGGAGTGCAGGGGTTGGCAGAAGCCATTCTTGTTACTGAATACTTTCAGCCAATGGAGCTGACCTGACATATCCCGCACTGGGGTCTTTTCCAGCTGTTTCCCAGCAGCTAATCCTCCCACAGGGTGGAGGCCTTCCCCAGAGCCAGAGGAGGCTCCAGGCTGCCCCTCGCTGAGCCATCTGGGTGGGACTCCCTGGGCTTTGGGCAGGCCCAGTCTCTCATCACATTTCCCCTCCTAGCCACTGCTGGAGTGCCCTGCCTTCTCTGTGTATTTTCTCTCTGGGTGGGGGTTTGGGTGTGGAAGCCCGGCTAACATCCTCTCTCCACCCTCTCCTTGGAAAACCAAAGTTACCAGGCCTGAGGTCAGCAAGAAGACTGCAGTCTGGGAAAGCACCCAGTCAATGCCCAGAAGTATGTGGGATCCTCATCTAAACCTAGCAGGACTTCATCTACCTCTCAAGACCATGATCAGCACAAGTAATACAGCCCAATACAGTCCCATTCCTTTTTTATAAAACAAAACAAACAACAACAACAAAAACCTTTACTCTTTAGCCTAGGCTGACCTGAATTCATGATCCTCCTACCTTAGCCTCTCTAGTGCTGGTATTACAGGCATGTACCACTAAACCTAACTTCATTTCTATTTCAAAGCACTTTTGTTGAATACCTCTAGTTGTACCAAGATTGTTAAGACCCAATTCAGTGGGAGACTTCAGAAACCTGAGATGTGGTAGTATCTAGACTCCACACTGGACTGAATTGGAGTTGGTGCTCCTTTCCATTCTCCATGCCTTTGAACACCTGACTTCTTCCTTCCATTGTTACAATGGCCCAAGAAACCAGCCTATAGTTTCCCTTTCTTTCCTTCTCTTTGATCTTTACTTATCTGCACGAAGGAAAGGCACAGAAGGCACTGGTGATCCAAAAGAGTGGAGAATGAAAAGCACGGAAGGCTTGGGGCAGTGAGTGTGAGCCATACTGTGTTATTAATGTGGAAGTGTGGTGTACGATACTTGTAGTTCCAGAACTGCTTCTCCTATGGAGAGCCAGAGATCCAGAAGGCCCCAACTGGGGCTTTTATATCTGCTATCAAATGTCAGCCCTATGTTTGGATGATGTATCTTCAGTCCTGAGAAAGGCCTTCTGATTAGATAGTTTTCAAAGTTAGAAAGGGCCTGGTGGCTTGTGTATGTACATAATCCTGGCTACTCTGGAGGCTGAGATCTGAGGATCATGATTGGAAGTCAGGTAGCCTGAGCAGAAAAGCATATGATGCTCTTTTGTTTGTTTGTTTGGTTTTGGTGCCAGTCCTGGAGCTTGAACTCAGGGCATGAGTGCTGTCCCATTTTTAATAAGGTGTGTGCTCTACCACTTGAGCTACAGCTCCACTTCCAGCTTTTTGGTAGTTTTTTGGAGATATGAGTCTCATAGACTTTTCTGCCCTATATGGCTTTGTGATCCTCAGATCTCTGCCTCCTGAGTAACTAGTATTACAGATGTGAGCCACCAGTGCTTAGCTCAAGTCTATGATACTCTTTGTTGTTGTTGGTTGTAGGGCTTGAATGCTGGGCACGGGCTCTGTCCCTGAGCAATTCAGCTCAAGGCAAACCACTTGAGCCACAGCACCACTTCCAGTTTTCTGGTGGTCAATTAGAAATAAGAGTCTCACAGAGTTTCCTGCCTGGGTTGGCTCTGAACCTCGATCTTCAGATCTCAGCCTCCTGAGTAGCTAGGATTACAGGTGTGAGCCACCGGAGGCCAGATATGATATTCTACAATTAATCACCAAGATCTGCAGTTAATCACCAAGAAGCCAGAAGTGGAAGTGTTGCTCAAGTGGTTGAATACCAGCTTTGAGTGAAAGAGTGAGTGTGTGAGGCTCTGAGTTTAATCCCCAGTTCTGGCATGCACATAGTGTACCCCTACCTCCAACACACACACACACACACACACACACACACACACACACACACATAGAGAGATGCTGAAAAGTGATGTGCTGTCCTGCTCCTGAGTTATGGTCTGCAGGCCAGGACTTGGCATCCCCTTGGAGCACATTAGGAGGGCAGAACCCCTGGGCAAAATGACTCATGGATATCCCAGAGCCTTGGTAGAACTGGGCCCCAATCTCCTGAGATTGCCCTTGCCTCAGAGATACTTAAAAGTCATTCTCCCCCGACCCCCACACACCTGCCATGCCACATTCCTCTACTCAGTGCTCAGGTTCATGCTTTGAGCTTTGTTTTGACTGGGCTCCTTCAGGATAGCCTGGACCACCTTATCCTTTGCAGCCCTAGGAGCCCACACCAAAGGCCAGGAAGGAAGTGCACGACCCAGGTGGGCAGGACAGGCCTGCTTAAGTACAGGGATTCCCTGATCATTGCCCTACTAGGGTTGAGCAGTGTGTGAATGTGCAGGGCAGAGCTCCTGTGGGTGGCCTGACTGGAGTCCTTGGATGTGTGTGTGTGTGTGTGTGTGCTGGTACTGAAGCTTGAACTCAGAGCTTAGGCGCTGTCTCTTAGCGTTTTCCACTCAAGGCTGGTGCTCTACCACTTGAGCCACACTTCCCCTTGGATATTCCTTTTCTCCTCTTTGATTTGCTGCAGCTCTTTGTTCCTGAGAAGCAGTGTGGACCCTCAGGGATACTAGGCTGGCTGCAGCTCCACAGTGATTGGGGCTGCCAGGGGAGTGGGGTGTCCTGAGGCCCCCGGCACTGTGGAAAGCCCTACTCCTGCTCCAGGCGCCCTCTGTACCGCACTGCCTCCAGTGAGGGTCCCAGGGCCCCGGATCCAGCAGCCTTCCCTGGCCCAGGCCCCTCAGGCGGGTCCCTTCCCAGAACCTCAGCCTCTCCTTTCCTTTTCCTTGTATAGTTGTTCTTCCTGTGATCTCCCACGCCCCACCCTCCCGTGGTCTGGGCTGGGCCCCCTCCCTCCCTTCCTCTCTCCAGGCCCTTCCTGCACTCTTTCTATTCCCGGTGGAGCCAGCCTCTCCCATTGTCCATTCCCAGGAAAGGGCTGTCTGGCCTGTGGCTTGGTGGATGGTTGCAGGGTGGGGACCTGAACCTGAAAGCAAGCACTCCTGCCTCCAGCAGTCCTGGGACTGCTTCATTTTCAGAAATCTCATTTGCTAAGTTTGTCAGCGGAGGCTGGTGACTTCCCAACTGCCTCTTCTCATTTCAGCAGTACCATCATGGCAGGGGGTGGCCAAGACACCAAGGTGCCACAGGGAATTTCCCAGCACCCACCTCACCACAGAAGCTGGGTCAGTGAACTTGAGCTGCCTCCACTCAACCCTGCCAGCTGTTCCCTGTTTCTGCTTGTGGCTAGAGCTGGCCACATTTGTTGGTAGCATGAGGTAGTGGGGGGACTGGAGGGGACACTCCCATGAGTACCCCTGGGAGCTGATGGTAGATCCTAAAAAACTGTGGCCCACCTGCAGCATCACAAGAAGCCTGAGCGACAGAGTTCTGGAGGGAGATGTCAGGCCTTCCTGCACACAGACCGTCAAAGGCTCCCCCTGGGCCTGTTCTTTCCTTGGGTCTAATAGGGATTTGTTCTCTCTCTCCCTCTCTCCCTGTTCTGTTTTTGTTCTTCCTAAAAGCACACAGCTCAAAGGGGACCAGAGTATTTTTATTCTGTAGATACACAAGCAGATGTTCAGGTCAAGGCCAGATACATTCATACACAGCAGCTGCAGGCCCTGGGCATCCAGGCCTTTCAGAGCTGGAAGACGTCAGCTGACAAGGCTCCAGCCCCCTGACCTGGTTTTTCCAGCAGTGGAACCAGAAGCCCCACTGAGGCAAAGAGACATTTTGAGATCAAGAAACAAGCGTTAGCCTGGGGATGTAGTTCAAGGGTGGAGCTCTTGCCTAGCACCCAAGCACCACAAAACAGAAACAAAACAAAACCCTCTGGGATAAATTACAGATAGTATGGTGGGTGGAAAACTTTGAGTTCAGCTATATCCTCTCAGCTCAGCATTTCACAAGCTAGGATCCTGCCTGTCCTCCCCTGATAGAGCCCCACAAAGCACTTGTCAGGTCTGGGGGTGTTTCCTGGACTAAAGGGGATGTGCACCATGGAGTCTTTGTGAAAAGGCTGGTACAGGGGCCTTTGGCCATCTCCTGGAGAGAAAGGCTTGGCCCTCGGCCCAGGTAGAGGCCGTGGTGAACGAAGCCAGGTCTGGCATTGGAAGAGTATCACATAAAGTAACGAAACCTCATTGTCTGCCCTCTTAGCTGCATGGTGGTTGTGAGGGTCAGCGATAACCATGTTAGGCCCTCTTACATAGTAAACAGTTGTCAGCTTGCCCTGCAATGTCATTGGTTCCTGTGTACCATTTGTGCATCCAATCTTATTGCCTGGGTAAGAACTGAAGTATGACAGTGTCATTGGCTGTGTCCCTCCTGGAGCTGCCATCTACTCTGAGGTGGGGCCCTATCAGTGAAGTTGTAGGTGCCCTCAGGACCTGCAGAGACAGCCCCTGGCCTAGCAGCGCTGAGCCTTGGGGTCCATTCCCTACCAGAGGTTTCACAGATGTGGGAGCCCCGAGATGGGCATGCAGCGTAGTATATTCAGGGACAAGGCCACAGCTTGCTGACTCTCAAATAGAGTCACAACTGAAAGAATTAGAACCTTTGGTCTGGACATCAGCTAGTCAGGGATAAGGAGTCACTACAAGAAGTCTTGGAAGATGCTTTGTGTCTCAGTCCTGCCAGTGACTCCATACCACACCTCAGCTATTACCAGACAATCAGAGGCTGCACTGCCTAAGCTCAGGGTCTTGGGACATGGGAGTGACCAACAGATGTGTGTGTTGGGGGGGGGGGGGAACAACTCTTTGGGAGTTGGTTTAGGATTGGGAATCTGAGCTGGGGGTAAGGATGGGAGGTACAAGTCCTAAAGGCCTGGGAATAAGGAGAGAGAAATGAGGCCAGCCCCAGGAGATCTTCCCATCTATGGGGAAGTAGCTGATAAGACAGGTGGGCCACTCGGTTTCAGGGCCTTGCCTGAAGGAGCTTGATCAAAACAGTTATAAAAGCTGGTGGGCTGGGAAGGTGGCTCAGTGGTAGAGTGCTTGCCTTGCATGCATGTGGCCCTGGGTTTGATTCCTCAACACCATCTAACAGAAAAAGCTGGAAGTGGCACTGTGACTCAAGTGGTAGAGTGCTAGCCTTGAGCTGAATAGCTGAGGGTCAGTGCCCAGGCCCTGAGTTCAGGCCCCTTGACCGACAAAATAAAAAAGCTGGTGGCTTTTATAACCAGTGGCCTGTGCCTGGATCGTGGTTCAAATCCAGCCTAGGCAGACAAATTTCAGAGACTCTTATCTCTAATTAATCATCCCAAAGCCAGAAGTGGAGATATGGTTCAATTGATTAAAGGAAAGCCTGGAGTAGAAAAGCCAAGTGAGTGTGAAAAAGCTAAGCAAGAGTACAAGACCCTGAGTTCAAGCCCAGGATAGGCACAAAAATAAAAAGCAAACACAGACAGGGGCTGGGAAGATGGCTCAGTGGTAGAGCGCTTGCCTTGCATGCCTGAGGCCCTGGGTTCGATTCCTCAGCACCACATAAGCAAAATGAAAAAAGCCGGAAGTGGCGCTGTGGCTCAAGTGGTAGAGCGCTAGCCTTGAGCTGAAGAGCTGAGAGACAGTGCCCAGGCCCAGAGTTCAGGCCCTACGACTGAACCCCCCCCCCAAAAAAAAAGCAAACACTGACAAAAGAACCCAGTTATAAAATATCTCCCGAGGTTCCAGAGTGATCACTACAGAGTCAATGTATGTCAGGGTGATCGCTCCCTCAGTTCC
This sequence comes from Dipodomys ordii, assembly GCF_000151885.1. Lineage (NCBI taxonomy): Eukaryota > Metazoa > Chordata > Mammalia > Rodentia > Heteromyidae > Dipodomys > Dipodomys ordii. Next base: position 9,122,957 of record NW_012267261.1, read on the forward strand.
TTTTTTGTTTGGTTGATATTTTGGTTTTGATTTTATTTGTACTTTCTTATGTTTTTCTCACAAAGCACTCACATCATTCTGGTAAGTAGGGAGAATGCAAATGGAAAGAAAATAGAAAAGAAAAGAAAGGAGATACTTATATATGGAGATGCTCACTAGAGACAGTAGCTTTCAGTTATAGGATCTGTTATTGGGTTTTCTTAAAAGGTACTTAAAAATAACTAAGTGATGCTCATTTGAAATGTGGAAATTTGTACAAATAAAAGAAAAAAGAATTTCCAGGATTATGGGATATACTTGTAATTCCAGGACTTGGGAGGCTGAGGTAGAAGGGCTGAACATTCAAGGCCAACATAAGCTGCATAGCAAAATCTTGTCTTAAAAAAAAGAATGAAAAAGCCCATAATTATTTTTACAGACAAAGTCAGAATTAGTATTTTGATATGTTTCCTTCTGTACTTTTCTTGAATGTGTAAATGAAAACTTTTTTGTATTGAAACTGTAACTGTTAGCTGGTTTCTTACTTAACATATAGCTGTTTTCTGTGATACTAAACATCTCTATAAATACCTAAATCTATAAATTCCTAAAACACCAAGCTGGGTGCTGGTGACTCAGGCCTGCAATCCTAGCTCTTCAGGAGGCTGAAATCTGAGGATCATGGTTCGAAGCCCGTCTGGGCAGGAAAGTCTGTGAGACTTATCTCCAGTTAACTAGCAGAAAGCCAGAAGTGGTAGAGGGCTACTCTTAAGCGCAAAAGCTAGAGGACTATGCTCAGAGTACCAGCACCAATACTGACATACAAACATACAAAAAAACCTCAGTTCCAGGTTTGCTAGAGTGTTTGCACACCTGTGAGAGTAGAGGTGAATGTGTTTGTGAGTGCATCATTGAGTGTGTTCATGCATGTTGTGCTAGGGATGTACCACTGTGTGCTTGTGTGTCTGTGTTTGCTAGTGAGCACCTCGCTGTAAGTTGGCACTGGAATGTTGGCTTATGAATATTGTCAGAGTTGCATTTCTCCTTGGCCCTGCAGAAGAGGGATGGAGACTGGCCTCTTTTCAGACTCATCCCCTAATCCTGTGGGTCCAGTGGAGAGATAAGGTAAAGAAAGGGCTTCCCAGCACCCTGATGGGTCTGGAATCTCTCTAAACCTCCCACCAATCTCTCTAAACCCACCCTCCCCATGTCAGGGCGGCCTTTGGGCTGTGGAAGTAAGTGGGATCTGATGAGGTGTTTATGTGATGCAGGCCGGCCGGAGCCCACAGCCCTCATTCAGCTGTGCTTTCAGACCTGGTCCTCATTCCAGCTTGGCTACACTGAGTTCCAAGGCAGGCTGGGCTGGTTTTCTCCTTAGAAAGACTAGTCAGTGGGGTCAGCCAGCGGATACGCTAAAGTTAACTTAGCTGTTATTGCTTTTTTGTTAATGAGGGGAAGACCAGCTGCAAAGGGGCCAAACCATTCAGAAATGTGGTGTGCTACTTGGGACTTGAATTCTGTAGCCAGGCCAAAAAATGAAAAGCAATCGACAATAACTTTTAAAGTCCTGACTACTTCTCAAGCCCCCTTGTGCTTCACTGAGCTTTCATTTTATTATTATTTTTTGTGTGGAAAATATTTTTCCTATGAAGTTATGACCCTGGAAGCTGGGAGGAGTGTAGCCAGCTTACTGGGTCTGAGTTCCAAGAGCTAGGGGGTGTGGAGGGAGCTGTGAGGAGGGTGGAGGACCAGGCTCACAGAAGGTTCTGGCTCTCGGGGTGCTGGTGGAGTGATGGCTGGAGATCCATCCTGTGTGACTGTGGGGTTTGAAGGGAAAGGAGCAGAAGCTGGCTTCTCCTGAACTACAATTCATAGGAACAAAGCAACTCATTCTCAGATGAGATTGAAAGGCAGAACTGAATGTCCTGGGTATTCCTGAGCCAAGAACATGTGACTCGTCTTCATATTTCATGGTCCGCCGGCAAGTTCGCAGATACTGTTCAAAGTGACTCCTTCAACAAACCAGCAAGCTGCTCAGGGGATTAAAGCCACTTGAAAGACTCTGTTAAGGTCAATGTCCAAATATGTGTAAAATGCTTGGAAGAATTCAGGTCTGAGATAATTCTGCTACAAAGTTAGTCTGTGAACAAATCTAATGGAAAGCAGGGAGGTGGGATATGTCCATCAGCTGAAAGATCAGAATCTTTTCAATATGATACCTACACAGGTTACAAACACATTGTTACATAGATGTGTAAGTTGAGATCTTATGTGCCTCATGTTAATACAAGAGCATTGAGGAGATTTGATCCTAATCAGAGAGAGGTTGTGAAGACCAAAGGAATGAACATCTGAGCTGTGCCTCAAGAGTGAGACTTGTGTGTGTGTGTGTGTGTGTGTGTGTGTGTATGTATGCACACATGCACGTACCAGCCAGTGCTGGGGCTTGAACTCAGGGGCTGGGCACTCTCTTTAACTTTTTCTCTGAAGGCTGGTACTTTACGACTTGAGCCACAATTCCACTTTGGACTTCTTTGGTTTCACAAACATCTTTGCTCAGGCTAGCTTCAAACCATAATCCTCTTATTTTAGCCTCTTGTGTAGCTAGGATCACAGGCATGAGCCACTAGCCCCTGGCTAAGAGACAATTGTGTGTGTGCACATGTTCATGCATGTTCATGCATGTGACACGGCTGGGGCTTTAACTCAGGGCCTGGAAACTGCCCCTGAGCTTCTTTTGCTCAAGGTTAGCACTCTACCACTTGAGTCACAGCACCACTTCTGGATTTTTGTGAGTAGTTTGTTAGACAAAGGAGTCTCGCAGCCTTTGCTGCCTGTGCTGGCTTTGAACCCTGATTCTCAAATCTCAGCCTCCTGAATAGATAGGATTACAAGTATGAGCCACCAGTGTCCCACTAGTGAGACAGTTTTGGTGCTCAGAGAGCAAGGTCTGGTGGACAGGGGACTTGGCTCAAGCAGAGGCGCAGGATGGGTATTTGTGGTCCTCTGGGAAGAGGAGCTGTGGAAGAATAGAGGTGAGAATGAAGAAGACAAAGCAGGCTGCTGGCAGGTCTATGAGAGGTTGATATTCATGAAGGAGTTTGGACTTTATTTTGTTTTGTTTTGTTTTTGGGTCCAGTCGTGGGGCCTGAACTCTGGGCCTGGGCGCTGTCCCTCAGCTCTTCAGCTGAAAGCTAGTGCTCTACCACTTGAGCCACAGCGCCACTTCCGGCTTTTTCTGCTTATGTGGTGCTGAGGAATCGAACCCAGGGCCTCATGCATGCAAGGCAAGTGCTCTACCGCTGAGCCACCTTCCCAGCCCTTGGACTTTATTTTGTAACTCACTGGTATCATGGTAGATTTTGGAGCAGGAAAGTAACTTGAAAATACCAATTTTGTTTCAGTGAAAGGCAATCGCATAAATATGTACTCACTGAAAGGCACTGCAGCTATAATGAATGAAGTCTAGAAAAGAAAAATGAAACTTCCCCTTCCTAGAAATAGATCTCTAACACTTAAAGGTAGATATGTCTAACCTATAGGTGTGGATACCCAAAAGTCAACCCTTGTAGGTAGACAGTTCCCTCCCCTTCTTAATCCTTGCTCCTCCCCTCATTTGCTTCTGATACATACATTGTACCTCTTAATATATATAGTATTGTGTGAGCCAGTACTGAGACTTGAACTCAGGGCCTGGGTGTTATTCCTTAACTTTTTTCACTCAAAGCTGGTGCTCTACCACATGAGCCACAGTTTCACTTTGGACTTTTTTTGGTATTAAATTGGAGATAAGAGTCTCCTAGACCTTCCTGCCTAGGCTGAGATCTGAAGATCACAGTTCAAAGCTAGCCTGAATAGCTAGGGTGATAAGCACACACAATCAACTTCTAGCTCCTCTTAATATTTTAAGCGATATGAATCAGTACTGTAGTATGGTGACACCTGTGTGTATTTCACTCAGCTCATCTGCTCTCCCTTCTTCTTTCAGAACACGGTTTTATTGGCTATTCCCCCGAACTGCTACAGGACAACACCCTGCCAGACTACAGTCCTGGGGAGTCTTTTTCCACTGTGTTTGGGGTGTTCTTCCCAGCAGCTACTGGTATGGTAACTTGGATTGTCTTATACCCCTCCATTAGGGGCATAAATGCTTGTTTCCCCAATTCAGCGTCATTTCTGGCCTGCATATGCTTTTAGGATATAGATCTGACTTCAGGGCTAGCATACACTTTGAGTAAAAATCTATTTGTTTTCACATTATTTTATTTGTTCATAATTCTTATAGGTCCCCACGTGATTTGATCCTCCTTGCCCCTTACATTTACACATTGCTAAGTCTTGGCCAAATTAACAGAGGGGCCATATTTCTCTTAAGGCTGAGCAAGACAATTTCCTCAGCAGGACAAGCTGCCTTCCTCATATCAGGAAAGAGATTTGGAAACTCCCCTTCCAATTCTCCTCCATCACATCTTCTCTCAAGGGCAGAGAAAGTCTTTTCTTTTCTTGCTGTACTGGATACAGGCCAAACCATGGTCGCAAGGGCAGTGGATGAGTTCCTTTACCCTATTCTTCTCCACTTCCCTGATAGGCTACAGAGAAGCCTTCCAACACAGAGCTCCCTAGGAATGCTCATTCCCAGGCCGAAAAAGCAGTAAGTTGGCATGGCTTCAGGTAATTCGTAGAAACACATTTGTTAGGGACTGGGTCCTTAGCTCAAAGCTGGTACTCTCCCGCTTGAGCCACACTTACAGTTCTGACTTTTGCTGATTAATCAGAGATAAGAGTCTCTTGTCTGCCTGGGCTGGACAGCAATCCTCAGATCCCAGCTTCCTGAGTAGTTGGAATTATAGGTGTGCATCACTAATGCCTGGCAAACACGTCACTCTTGATCCCGAGAATGTGGCTGAGGTGGTCACAGTCACCTCCTTGTCTTCTACCCTTATTTTCTCTGCCTTCCTACATATGCCGTGTCCCTATTCATTACCCTCTCCCCAAATAGGAGAAGCTACTGGGATATAAGGTGAGAAAGCTTCTCCATACAAGTATGGGCAAGGATGTGGAGAAATTGGTAGTCAGACTACTGCCAGCTGGGCACTTGTGGCTCATGCTTGTAACCCTAGCTACTCAGGAGGTGGAGATCTGAGGATCAGAAATCTGAGAAATGGTGGATTGTGGTCCAAAACCAGCCTAGGGAGGAAAGACCATGAGACTCCTATCTCCAATTAACCACAAGAAAAACTGGAAGTGGAGCTGTGGCTCAAAGTGATAGAGTACTAGCCTTGAGCAAAAGAGTTCAGGAACATCACCCAGGCCCTGAGTTCATGCCCCATGGCTGACAAAAAAAAAAAAAAAAAAAGTAAGATGGCGCTGCCATTTTGGAAAACAATTTGGTATTTTCATAAAAATTAGACATATAGGGCTTGGAAGATGGCTCAGTGGTAGAGTGCTTGCCTTGCATGAATGAGGCCCTGGGTTCGATTCCTCAGCACCACATAAAAAAGCCAGAAGTGGCACTGTGGCTCAAGTGGTAGAGAACTAGCCTTGAGCTGAAGAGCTGAGGGACAGCGCCCAGGCCCAGAGTTCAGGTTCCACAACCGACCAAAAAAAAAAAATTAGACATATAGGGCTGGGAATGTGGCTTAGTGGTAACTCTACCACTTGCCTTGCACGCATGAAGCCTTCAGTTCAATTCTTTAGTACCACATAAACTGAAATAAATACAATTATAAAAAAAATTAGACATATACCCAGCTGGGCTACTCTTGGTTATTTCCTACAAAGAATTGAAAGCATGTGTTTATGTGAAGATCTGTATGGGGAAACTCAAAGCAGTTTAATTTGTTACACTGCCTACCGAGTGAACACAGTAAAAATACAATAAATTTAAAAATAAAAAAGAAGTGCTGGGCATTGGTGGCTCATGCTTATGATCCTCACTACTCAGAAGGCTAAATTCTGAAGATGGCATTTCCAAGCCAGCCTGGGCAGAAAAGTCTGTGAGACCCTTATCTCTAATAAGCTACTCAGAAAAAGCAGGAAGTGGCTCTGTGACTTAAGTGGTAGAGTGCTAGCTTTGAGCACAAAGAGGCTCAGGGACAGTGTCCAGGTCCTTAGTTGAAGCCCCAGAACTGGCAAAAAAAAAAAAAGAAGCCAGGTGCTTGTGGCTAACAACTGTAATCCAGACTATTCAGGATTCTGAGCCTTGTGGATTGTAGTTTGAAGCCAGCTTGGACAGAAAAGTCCATGAGACTCCTATCTCCAATTAAACAACCTTCCTCCCCTAAAAACCAAAACAAAACTGGAAGTATGGATGTAGCTTGAATGATAGAGTATCAGTGCTCAGGCCCTGAATTCAAGCTCCAGAACTGGTGCGTGCGCACACACACACACACACACACACACACACACACACACACACACACACACACACACACACATAGCATTCTGGTGTTAGTTATATTTCAACAAAACAGACAAAATGAAAAAAAAAATCAGTTGTCCTCAGTCTCAGGTTTCCCTCTAGCAAGAAGCCCCTTTCTCTCCTTTTCTCTTTTGCTCTTTCTTTCTTTCCTTCTTTTGTTCCTCCCTCCCTCTCTCCCTCCCTTCCTTCTTTCCTTCCCTCCCTCCCTCCTTCCCTTCTTTCTTTCTTGCTTGCTTGCTTGCTGACCTTCCACCAATTAAGTCATGCCTTTCTCTCCTTTTTCTCCTTTTCACAACTGAATAAAAGGTCCCTGTCTCCCTTTCTCACTGCCTATACACCCAGTGTCCATTGCCAGTGAAATAGATCTTCCAGGGTCATTGGTGACCTGCATATACTGAATTCCATGAGCAATTTTGATTTTACACTTGATTTGATTTCTCCATTCTTCTTTGCCTCTCTTGTCTGTTATGGAGTAGCAACCTCCACACTCCCCGCCCTCACCTACCTGTATGGGTCTATTCTCTCCTGCCCATCCTTTTGATGATGAGATTTTGCAAGGTTACTCCTGGTCTCTTCTTTATCTGATTTTTTTTTAGCCCTGAAAATGCTTCCCAGTCTTTCTTCAGTATCTCTCTTGCAATACATTAATGGAACAGATGTTCAAGGGGCTCCTGGCCATGGTTGCCTGGCCCTGAGAGGAGTCTCTGCCAAGGAAGCACCCTGGGCTGAGATATCAGCTGTCCTTGGTACCCCAAGAGGTTGTCTCAGTAACATGACCCTGATGTGTCCATAGTTTATGCCTCTGCAGGTCCCAAGTCTTGGTAAGAGAGGGTGTCCTAGTCTTTTGGGGAGGGCAGGGAGGTAGAGGCTTGGAAATGGTACTTAGCAGCCCAGAGTTGGAGGTGGATTAACTTTGAGATCAGTTAGTCCATCAGTTTTCAACTTGGCTGCCATTTTTGTTTGCCAGGCTGGGGACAGAAGCCAGAGCTGGTGTCTGCTACGCAAGTGTGCTACCACTGAGCTACACTCTAAGCCTCTTGGAGATACTGTCTTGTAAATCATTATTCCTTCTTGATAATCATACTCAAAACCACATAGGCACCGGAAATTCTGCTTCAGTGAGCAGCATCTTTGTATTTTCTTTGAGAATTATAGCTACCTAAGATTTCTAGTCACGATTTATATTCTGTGGTTTAAGTTATGCAAGCATTTTGTAAGTAGTCCAGATAGAAAATGGGACTGTTGAATAGATTGTCAAATGCAAAGCTTCCTTAGTCCATCCTTCCTAGCAGATGGGTTTTTCTGTTCTTTCTTTTCCTCCAACTAGGTTGTGAAGCACTGATCTGAGTTTGATTTGCTAACTGGGATGGAGGGGCCTAGAGATACTTATGAAGCCCTTGATAAAGGTCACACAACTAACTAGCAAGTAGAGCTAGGTCATCACCCTCTTGTGGAGGGTTGCCTGCCCCTGATTCTCTCTGTTATTCGGGGGAGGGGAGAGAGGGCAATGTAAATGCAATAGGCAGAATGAATGGGTTGTACCACTTATTTTTCCCCTGGCAGATGTTCTGTGAAGCTATGAAAAGCTTGGATGATTGGCAGTTTCCATGGCAATGGTTTTGCTAAGGATTAGCTGTGAGTGAGTCATGGCTGGGGCTCCCTCCAACATCATGCTCTTCTGGAACAAGAGAAGCTCCAGGAAGTAGAGAGGAAAGCAGAGCCTGAAGAACAAACTCTTATACTACCTCACATATTTTATCCCCAGAGCAGGCAATTTCCAAAGAGGAGCTGAAGGTGAGGTGTTGGTGGCCCGTATGTCTTCCTTCACTTCACGGGGCTCCACCATACCCTGTGGTGTCTGCAGGGTTAGGGTGGGTGGTGGTTTGGCACGGTCTCTGCATTTGCTTTGCTTCTCAAAGCACTCTCCTTCTCCAAGCTCCCACCTCAGACTTTGCCTAAAAAAAAAAAAAAGTATCTCTCCCTTTAGAGGTTTCCCTAAACACCCCTCAAATACAGCTACTTTAGAGAACCAGGAACACAATTCATGGAGAAACTAGGAAATGGAAACTCACTGAGAAAAATACCAGTTGTGTGAAGTCACATAACTCTTGTCCCCAGATCTTGAATTTTTACTGGAAGGATTAAGAACCCTTTGGCCACAATCAGCACTTGGGGCCTGTGGTCGACCACACCCAGCATAACAACTTTGGTAAGGAAACCAACAGCTTTTACCAAAATATCCACAACCATTTTCCTTGTCCTAAAACCCTGCTCGTTCTATCTTTCTTTTCTTGTTCCCTTTCCTTTCCTTTCTTTCTTTTGGGCCTGAGCTCAGGGCCTGGGTGCTGTTCCTCAGTGCTTCAGCTCAAGGCTAGCGCTCTATCACTTGAGCACAGTGCCATTTCTGGCTTTTTCTGCTTATGTGGTGCTGAGGAATCGAACCCAGGGCCTCATGCATGCAAGGCAAGCACTCTACCACTAAGCCACCTTCCCCTCTCAAACCCTGCTATTTCTATAATGCCTTTGATCTCTAAAGCTTGACTCCCTCCCACTGCTTGTGAAGGCATGCTGGGAAACTCTGGGAGGAGGCTGTGCCCCTTGGATTGGCTCTCTGCCTAAAAGATCCTCCGCCCTCCCACATCACAATCCATGTTCAGAATCAGGATGAACTGAAGTCACTCACCTCCTCCACCCAGGCCAAGAGTGCCCACCCCACCCACCATCCTATTCCTCCTCCTCCAGACAGTCTCCTCCCAAGTTCTGGGCCCAATGAGAAAAATAACACTCACTTACTGAACCAGAATGGACACCCCAAGTTTAATGCATAGAGAGACCAAGAAAGAATAACTGGAAGATGGCAGACTCTGATGGGCTTGTTGACAGGAACAGGAGAAAAGAAAGAATCTTCATTATATGTACTTTTTATAATCTTATTTACATAATTATAGTTTTATCAAAATTATCATAAATATCTATAACTGTTACAATAATCTATCATGTTGAGCATTGTGATGATCACCTTTTATATCATCTTTCTTTTAATCTTCAGAAGAAAACTATCAGAAGAAAGTATGCTTAGTCCATTTTATGCTGCTATCACAAAATACCTAGGACTGAGTCATTTATCAAATGTAGAAGTTTATTTGGCTGTGGCTCGGGAGGATAGGAAGTCTCAAAGTATGATGCATGACACCAGGTGAGGGCCTCCTTGCCACATGGAAAGCTTCACATGTAGAGATAAGGCAAGCACGCAAGCTTGGGTGTCCTTTTCCTTTCTTTCTCTTTTTCTCTCCTTCCTCTCTTTATTTCCTTTCTCTCTTTCTTTGTATATAGTCTAGGCTGGTCTTGAGCTCAAAATCCTCTTTTCTTAACTCCTGAGCACTGAGATTATAGGCCACCACCACCATGCCTAGCTAGGCCGTTGGAGTTGTTTGTGCACACACATGTGTGTGTGTGTGTGTGTGTGTGTGTGTGTGTGCATGCGTGCGCGTATGGTACTGGGGACCAAACCCAAAGCCTTGTGCATGCCAGGCAAGTTCTCTTCCCTGAGCCATGTCCCAGCTCTCAGTTCTTGTAAAGTCACTAATGCCATCATCATGGGTACTCAGCCTAGTGACTTCAGCTATTTTTAATTATTTCTCACATACTCTACCTCTGAATACCATTAACATGAGGTTTTGATTTGGATTTAAATTTCCAACACACTAGGTCATATTACAACATAACATCTGCCAGGAAGCTAATGAAGTCTAGACTTCAAGCTCCCACTTGTGGGAGCACCTTCTAAGCCCTGATTCTAATTTCACGCTCATAATCTTTTTGTTGTTGTTGTTGTTGGTTGTGGGGCTTGAACTTGGCTTGGGCGTTGTCCCTGAGCTCTTTGGAGAGGATACCTGACACTTGGTGTCTGAGGCACCCCAACCAGAAGCCAGCAAACCTTGCTGGAGTCCTGGCATTTGAAAGTGCCACTATTTGATACTGACTCTCCCAGCAGAATCCCTACAAGGAAATGGAGGAATGACCAGGTCTGCCTCCACCAAGAAACAGAGAGGAAGATTTCTATAGCAGTGGCTAAGGAGATCAGCCAGTAAGCCAGTGTGGGGAAGAGGTGGGGTCTGGACAGGCAGGTTTCAGGCTCCATTAAAAGTGTTCATTAAAGAAACAAAAACAAACAAAATTTAAAAATGCTGGGCTCCAGTGGCTCATACCTGTAATCTTAGCTATTCAAGAGGTTGAGACCTGAGGGTCTCAATTTGAAGCCAGCCTGGGCAGGAAAGTATGGAGACTCCAATTAACCACCCAAAACTCCAAAAGTGGAGCTTTGGCTCAAAAGGTACAGCACTAGCTTTAAGCACAAAATCTCAGAGACAGTGCCCAGGCCCTGAGTTCAAGCCCCAGGACCAGCACCAAAAAGCAAAACAAAACAAAAATTGTTCATGTCACTAGATTCTGGTGGCTCTTACCTGTATATAGGAACCTATGCATGGAAGAATGACCTAAAATAATCAGTCCCCAAAAGGGCTGGAGGTGTAGCCCTGTAGTAGTGTCTGACTAGCAAGCATAAGAAGGCCCAGTCCCCAGTCCTTCTGGAAAAAATAGTGCTCATTGTCAAATAAGTTTTAGTAAACTGTGCTGTATTTCTCTTGTTAATATATTGTAGATACTAGTAAATTTGGTAGGAAAAACCTGGCAATCTTCTATTTTTTTTGTTTCAAAGTTTGGTTAGTATTTATCATTTATTCGGCACTTTACCTTTTCAACAAAGACTGAAACAAAACAATGAATAAAGCAAAGAAATGCTACAAACATTGCTTTGATGTGATAACATTAAAGATATTGAAGCCAATCATAATTGTCTACAATAATCCCATGAACTAATATTATTCATCATTTGCAGTTGAGAAACTGAGGCTTGGAAGTGTTACATAGCCAACTTTACAAAATGAGTAAGTGACAGACTCAGGATTCTACCAATTTGAAGTCTGAAGTTCAATAGCCAAATCCTTGTGTGGCACAGCCCTTCACAGCTCCCCACCCTTTCCCTGCCGAGTCACAGAGCTTGTCACCAAATGCAGATTCTGACTCATAAGTGGGACCTAGGACTCTGCATTTCTGACAAGCTCCAAGCAATGCTGATGCTGCTGGCCTTCAAACTACAGATCAGGGGTGGCTTATTTCCCCTCTTGTAGCCTTCTTGAACCTTTTTCTTTTGGCCAGTCCTGAGTCTTGAACTATGGATGCTGTTCCTAAGCTCCTTTTGCTCAAGGCTAGCTTTCTACCCCTGGAGCCACAGCACCACTTCCAGCTTTTTCTGTAATTTAATTGGAGATAAGAGTCTCACAGATTTCCTTGTCTGGGTTGGCTTCAAACTGCAGTCCATAGGTCTCAGTCTCCTAGGTAGCAAGGATTACAAACATGAGCCACCAGCATCTGGAGAACCTTTTTGTTTTGTGTTTATTTTTAGTTTTATTATTATCTTTACGTAATAGTACAAAGAAGTTCATAAATACAATGTGTCTTTACCATTGTTACCCTTTTCAACATTCTTATCCACCCCTCCCAACCCTTGTTTGCCCTCACTTCTCTTAATTTTGTAGGATATACATTGAGTTTTTTTAGTACATTCTCACCTCTTCTCTTCATTTGTCTGGCAATCTTATTTAATCAAAACTTTCTCAACCTTCAGTTGTGGGACATTAAAAATTATAATATTTATAAGACATTTGTATATGGAATCTGTACTACTGTACCAAGTATAGATCAAGCTCTGACATTAACAATGACATTTTCAAATTGCACTGGAAGCAGAAAGAAAGCGAAGAATCTTCTGTAACATTTGACAACGAAGAATCTTCTGTAACAGTTGACAACAATGGGCAAAAAAACACACTGAATCAAAATAATTTCTCTAGATCTAGCTGCCAAGCAAGACATTTATAATTAACTCCCAGCAAGTAGAGAACATCTGCCTAAGAATTGTGCAGAAATACAAGGATAAAAATCTGTAAGTGGCAGCCAGGATGTGCAAGCCTGCCCACCAAATGCATGCTTTGCCAGCAGAAACACAGGTGTCCATGCTGGCTCCCTAGGCCTCACCCCTCAGCCTTCTCTCTGGAGCAAGGGTTGTTCCCAGGTCCTTGTCTGTGGTCTTTCCCGTCCAATTCTGACCATCTGTTTTGTGGCTCTTCCTCAGTCCTGAAGCTGCTCTGTGGGGAGATGGTCCCATTCTCCTCCCACTGTCCCAGAAAGCCAGCAAGAGTCCTGGGAGCAATGTGTGGGGAAATGCAAGGGTGTTTGTGATGGATTCAGAATCTCACACTTTGAGAGAAGCAACAAATTATGTTGTTGTTTTGAATGCACAATGTACGCGCAGTTGTAAGAAGCGATACAAGAATTCTCATATGAGTTTTACCGCATTTCTGAGCCCTGGTGGCTCAGAACATCTTGCAAAGCATAGATGGATAGTAACATGGGGAACATACAGAACATGTTGGTAAGTGCAAAGACCTAGTACCAAGCTGACTCTAGCCTGCCCTCCCTTCCCAGCCCTTTCTACTATTGTTCTCCAGTACTAATGTCAAGATAAAGTTCTTATTTTTTATTGTTATTATAAAGGTGATGTACAGAGGGGTTACAGGTGTATAAGTCAGCTAAACAATACATTTCTTTTTGGACAATGTCACTCCTCTCACTGTCTCCCAGTGTTTCCCTCCTGTCCCCATCCACAAGTTATTTATTTATTTTGCCACTCCTGGGGCTTGAACTCAGGGACTGAGCACTATCACCAAGCTTCTTTTTGCTCAAGACCAACACTCTACCACTTGAGCCACAGTGCCACTTCCAGCTTTTTTTTTCTGTTTATGTGGTGCTGAGGAATTGAACCCAAGGCTCCATGTAAGCACTCTACCACTAAGCCACATTCCCAGCCCCCCACCCATAAGTTGTATAGTTCATTTTCAACATAGTGTCTAGTGAGTACCATTGATGCATTTTTAGTTGTTTTTTTTAATGTATAAAGTATGTTTAACTAGGACTGCTTCAGTCACTGTCCTATTTTATTTTATTATTTCTGTTGTGCCAGTACTGGGGCTTTAATTCAGGATCGGGGTATTGTCCCTCAACTTTTTCACTCAAGGGTAGTAGTACTCTACCATTGAGCCACAGCTCCATTTCCAGGTGTGTGTGGTGTGTGTGTGTCTGTGTGTGTGTGTGTGTTTGTGTGATTAATTGGAGGTCGTCTCACTGAGTTTTCTTCCTGGGCTGGCTTCAAGCCATCATCCTCAGATCTCAGCCTCCTGAGTAACTAGGATTACAGGCATGAGCAATTGGCACCACCTTCCACTGTCGTCAATTTAAATGTTCATAATCATTTTTCTTCTGGTACTGGGAATACATAATCCTTTTATATTTCAAAATTTTCAGAAAAATTCTGGTACTGGGAATACATAATCTTTTATATTTCAGTTTTTAGGGAAATAGCAGGAAAGCTATAGAAAGTTGATTATCAGTAGGTGAGTGGAGGGAATCCCATGAAAAATGTTCAACTTTAAGGGAACATAGTTATTCACCCACACACCCACTGTACTCTTTCTTCTCAAATACTGTCTCATGGTTTCAAGTCAACAGTCTTTGAAATGCTGAAGACAAACAACCCATTCCAGATTATTAGAAATTTCTTTGTTCTTCTTAGTAAACACTTAGAAACTCAACTTCCCCCCCTCACTCCCCATTCCCCAGTCCTGGGGTTTGAACACAAGGCCTGGGCTCTGTACCTGAGCCTATCTGTGTTCAGGCTAGTGCTTTACCACTTGTCACAGCACCGCTTCTGGCTTTTTCTGAGTAGTTTATTGGAGATGAGAGTCTCTCAGACTTTCCGGTCATCATGAAGCATGATCTCAGCATCCCTAGTAGCTAGGATTACAGGCGTGAGCCACTGGTGCCCAGCAAAACTCAACTTTTTGTTGTAACTGGTATATAAATATTTGCTAATGATTTCCTCAACAAATTTAATGGCTAGATCAAAAGACATTTCTTGCTGGGCACCAGCGGCTCATGTCTGTAATCGTAGCTACTCAGGAGGCTGAGATCTGAGGATTGAGGTTCAAAGCCAGCCAGGGCAGGCAGTCCGTGGGAATCTTATCTCCAATAGACCACCAGAAAACTGAAAGTGGTGCTGTTGCTCAAGTGGTAGAGCACTAGCCTTGAGCTAGCCAGGCCCAGAGTTCAAGCCCCATGACTGACAAAAAGAAAAAAAAAAGAAAAAAGACATTTCTTGAATTGTCTTTCAAGTTTTCTTTTTTGTTTTTTGGTCCATTGTGAGGCCTGAACTCTGGGCCTCAGCTCTTTAGCTCAAGGTGAGTGCTCTCCCACTTGAGCCACAGCACCACTTCTGTCTTTTTCTGCTTATGTGGTGCTGAGGAATCGAACCCAGGGCTTCATGCATGCAAGGCAAGCACTCTACCACTGAGCCACCTTCTCAGCCCCTTTCAAGTTTTCTTATTGGACTAACTGAAGCTTGTAACATTACAGCCATTAAATCTTTGGAAGAGAAAGATTATATTTTTGTTTTCCACATTACTATGATGAAGATTTTATTTGTTTCTTTTTCTTCTTTTAACTTCCAAATATCAGTTAATTGTGGGCTGACTTTTAACATGGTCAAGGTAAATAATATTCCTGTTCTGCTTCTCTATTTCTGTAAATCCATTTCAGACATTAAAACCAATAAACTTTAAGGTTGTTCCCTGAAAAAAAAAAGTAGTGAGCTAGAATTCCTCCTTTACTGTGACGCCTATGTGCTTATTGTGGCATTTAGGTCACAGAGTCAAATGAATTGTTTGTTTTTGTGTCACTGTGGTTTGAACTCAGGGCCTCCAGCTCACTAGGTTGGCACTGTACCACTTGATCCATTGGGCCATACTTCCCAGTCAGCTTCGGGCTAGTTATTTTGTACATGGAGTCTTACAGATTTCTTTTTCTCTTGCTAGCCTTGAACTTTGACCCTCCAGATCTTAGCCTACTGAATCTTGAACTATAGACCAGTGCCTGGCTAACAAAGAACTTAGAAAAATATTATTTTCTTACATTCCAAAATGATTATTGCAGAAAATAATCAAGTAATAAAAACAGATCTGTTCTTCTATCACCTAGAAATAACATTGTTAACATTTTAGAATATGTTCTAGCTCTTCTTTATTTGCTTTCAGAGTTGTTGGGTTTTTTTTTTTTGAAACAGTGGGATCATACCATATGTTCTATTTTCTAATAGAATTCCTAAAACTAAACAATGACTTTAAATATCTTCCCTTGTCACAGCAATTCCCTGGCAATATTTGAGATCTGCTGTTTATTGAATGACATATCAACATGTACATAGCCAAGCCTCCTTTTTAAAAAAATGATATTAAGTCATTTGTAATTTTCACTACTCTAAGCAGGTACTTACAAACATGTTGGCCTAAGTCTCTACCCAGATCTTAAGTGTTAACTTTGAATAAAATCCTAGTGGTGGGATCACTGCAGGCCCTAGTCTTGTTCCATCATTTAAGCAGTCAGACTGTAACTTTGTGGTACTAAAGGTTTACTTCTTTCTCTTTCACCTCCCTTAACAGAATTATCCGAGTTCAGGCAGACCAGGCTTGAATCCTAGCTTTGCCACTTACTGATTGCAGGACTACTAGCTTTAATAAGGCCTTTTGAGAACTTTTCTATAAAATAGGGAAATAACCTGGCCCCCTTTTCTAGCTCCATGGCCAATGGCATTGATGGCCAGAACTTCTGTTGGCAGGGACCTCATTCCACCTCAGAGCACCTCCTCCTTCACTTGGGTGTGTAGGGAAGAGAGGGCTACATCTCTCCCCACCAGCCTTGCTGCTAGTCCCTCACCAAGATGGCTACATTCATTTTTAGTAGTGCTCTTGGGGACTAGAGGTGATAGTGAAAAGGAGATTGTGGCACAGTGTTGATAGCAACTGGATTGCCTTTTAGAGTATTGTTAGCTCAGGAACCCTGAACATTGTCCCTGACCCTGGCTTTGGATGGCACCTGGCCCTAAGGACCCTTGAACCCCAGTGTAATCAGTAGGCAACAGAGACCAGGGAATCTGCTGAGCAGAAGGTGCCGGCTTCTTGCTGATGCTGAATCATTCCAGCATTTTGTCCCAGTCCAGCAAGCAGAGCTCTACAGGCCTTATTGGGACCTTTGTGTGGCTTGTCATTCCCCTCACCCTGAATTCTTTGCACTGGGTGATAAGATGCTTTTATAGTTGTTAAAGCTTTACCCAACCCACAAAGGTCCCTTTCAGCATCATGCAGCTATGTCCCCAGCTGCCAGGTCTATTTTCAGAGTCGAGATGGGAGGGCCTACTGTGCTATAGCTTCCTGAAGAGGGCCGGCAGGCAAGGAATGGTGGCCCTGGTGATTGACGGCGTATCTTGCCTCACTCTGTCCCCATCTGGGTGTCTTCCAGGAGTCATGGCCGGCTTCAACATGGGAGGTGACCTCAGGGAACCTGCTGCCAGCATCCCCCTGGGCTCCCTCGCAGCTGTCGGCATCTCGTGAGTTCCCCGCCAAGGCAATCAACGGGCGCTGGAGAGTGGAGAGAAAAAACCCCAGGCAAAAGCGAGGATTGCCCCTATTGTTCCAAGAGAGCCCGACTGTGACCAATCTATTTCACATTCTGATCCTCCTTTTAATACTCGGTGGGCTGGAAAATTCACGTCTGGTGGGTTCAGACATTGCCCTTTCACACCCCTTGCCTGGGAATGCTACTAGGAAGAAGGGGAGGAGGGCCATGAGTGCACATCGCAGGCCCAGTCCTTTCTTTCCTTTTTTTCCCCTCAGCCTCCTACCCAGTCCCTGTGCTTTCTTCATCCTTCTTTTGAACTTGGGGATTTTTGTTTTATTAACCAGTGAGTTTCCAGGATCACTGGCAGCATGGAGGTGAAGAGTTTTGCAGTCAGACAGATCAAGGTTCGAATCCAGGGGGTCCATTTGGCCCATCCTGTCACCGCCCAGATGGGAATGAGGAACCCTTAGAACCATGTGACTTACTCATGGTTACCGGGCAGCTTGGGGACACAGCCAGGCCACTGCTCTGCCTTTTCCCACTTGGCTTCCCTCTGTGAGCTGTGATTCAGAGTCCAGTAGGTCTCTGAGGCCCCGGAAGATGAAGTAGTCCCGCTGGTGTGAGGCTGTAGGCCACTGTGGCCTGAGTCTTGGCAACTTAGAGGCCAAATGGGCCTCCCACTTCCCCTTTGTGTATTTTTCTTCCTTAACCTAAGAAACAAAAAACATAGATAAATAATACAAAAAGTACCCTCCTAGGCTGGCTGGAGAGGGTTTGTGGTTGGCCTTCCTATTTCATTTTGAGACAGGGTCCCATAGGAAACCCAAGGCTGAGTAGGACGGGGCTGGGGTAGGGCTGGACCAGGGTGGGTAGCAGCTCTGCTCTCTGTTGAGTCCTGCAGGTGGTTTCTCTACATCATCTTCACCTTCTTGCTCGGTGCCACCTGCACCCGTGAGGCCCTTCGCTCTGACTTCCTCATAGCCCAAAAGGTGGGTATCCCTGTCCTGTGCTCTGCCAAGGTCATTTATTCCTTCCCACTAACAAATGGCCGCCTCTCCACTTGCAGTCTTGTCTAGAGTCCGTGTCGTCCCGAGTCCAGGACTGAAGTTTGGGGATAAGGGAGCGGGGCTTGGCAGAAATATAGAAAACATACAGCTTCAGCTTATGGATCACTAGAAACAGGGCATATATCCAGAAAGACACACAAATGCAAGTGCTAGGTGACAGCGACACCCCTTCCCATGGGAAATCAGGGCAGAGGCAGAAGAATCTGGTCACCTTGAGTTCCTACTTCCACAGCTCTTCGTGGCTGCTTCCTCTACCATGAACAGAAAGTGCAGTGTCCGCTGCTCACAAGAAGCAAGTGAGGAATGGGGAAGAGGTTGATGGGGCAGAGAAGGGGCGGGACAGTGAGAGAAGGAGAAGCAGAGCCAGCTTTCCCATGAATCCCAGTGACTCTGTATTTATACTACTCAGGGCATGCATGATGCCAGGAGATTGGAGTATTCCTTATGTTTCCGAGCTGCCTTTGCAGAATGGAGGTCATGTAGCATCAAGGACATTTATTTGGCATCACTTGAACCCAAAAGAACAAGATTTCTGGACATTTTTCTGAAAACGCCCCCCTCCCTCCACCCCAAATCCCTAACTTCTTTCAAGTTCCCAGAGGAAAAGCGGGCCCTGAGAAGCCCATCCTTTTCTTAGAACTTTGGTGGGTTAGGGCATTTTTCTTGCTGTATCTCCTGAGGACTGCTGTTGATCTGTTTGGAAAAGAGTATCATTTATTTGCTCTTGTGCTGATGCCTGCAAATCTGCCAAGATTAGAGCAGGCTGGTGCAGGAGACTTTTTACACACAAGTTGGGGCTTGGCATCCACACAAGCACAGGTTTCTTTTTAGGGTGTGTAGACACCAGGTAAAGGTGACATTTGTTCTCAGGAGGGAGGAAGCTGAAACCCGTGCCCCAGCTCCCTCAGGCAGTGAGGTCCAGCTGCTTTCAGGAAAGGAGTCTGTACCTGTTGTGTCCATCTACACACATGCACGCACCGTGAGGTTCTTTCCCAAGGTCCTTTTCTCTGAGGGCTGCCTGAGAGGAATGGAAGGCCGCAGGGAGCAGCGGGAGTGAGAAGGATAAAGAAGGATCTTGAAGAATCGCTTTGCAAGGAGGACTGCTTACTATTCATCTGTGCCTTGTGCTGGCTAGTTCCTCCCACTTTATAGCTGCACCTGTCTAGTGGCTCCTTTCAACGGTTAGAGACTCTGATATAGATAAACAAAAAAGAAAAAGAAAAAAGACAACTTATCCCTCATGAGGAGGCTCCTCTTCCCTCTCCCTTCTTCTTTGCAAGGAAAACTCAGTGTGGGAGGGCAGGCAGCTTTGTATCAAGGAAGGCCACGATAGCCAAGGGTAAAAACATCTCCAGAAGCAGGACATTAGAGCTTTTGTGGGGAGAAATCCCACACTGAGTAATATAAATACAGACAGAGGGAGCCTTCTTCAGAATGCCACCTGTCCCAGACAAACCTGGCCACTGGGGAGCATTCTCTAGACTAGCATTCTCTAGCCATAACCTGTGGGAACTGACATAATTATGCGCACACTCAAGTGAAGGGTAGATAGAGAGGCTGTGGAAAGGATGAGCGACTATGTTCTGGAATAAATGACTGTAAGGCCTAGAAAGAAAAAATGTGCCAGTTCTGGGTTCTCAGTAGTAAGCTTATTGATAAGTACATGGATAGAGCTGGATCAAAAAAATCATCACACCCTGCTGTTCTGCTGCCCCACTGGCTGTTCTGCCAGGGGCCACCAGTATCTTTCCCTCTGACCAAATCTCCATTCCTCCTCCTGAATGTCCCTCTTGGGGTCTGACTCAACTGCAGATGCAGGCAGTCAATTGGGCCAGGCATGCCTGACTTGACTTATAGAACTGCAGCCTCTAGAGCTGGAAGAGGCAAGGGAAGCTACCACCTAAATGTGGCTTAACAGTTTTTCAGTGCTTAAAATTGAATTCAGGTGGGCTGGGAAGGTGGCTCAGTGGTAGAGCGCTTGCCTTGCATGCCTGAGGCCCTGGGTTCGATTCCTCAGCACCACATAGGCAAAAAGAAAAAAGCCGGAAGTGGTGCTGTGGCTCAAGTGGTAGAGCGTTAGCCTTGAGCTGAAGAGCTGAGGGACAGCACCCAGGCCCAGAGTTCAGGCCCCACGACCAGACCCCCCAAAAAAAAATTGAATTCAGGCCTTGTACATACTAGACAAGCATTCTACCACTGAGCTGTATCCCTAACTCAGTGTGTGTGTGTGTGTGTGTGTGTGTGTGTGTGTGTGTGTGTGTGTGTGTGTACACATAGAGCCCAGAGTCTCATGCATGGTAGGCAAGCACTCTACCACTAAGCCACACGCACAGCCCCTGTATGATTTTAATAAACCACTTAGTTCAGGTTCACTGCTTAGCCCATCTCTGAGCTTTCTTGGGCCCAGAAGAAGCAAGGCTACATCTGTTTGGGTGCCATGACCGTTACCATGACCTTCACAGAAGCTGGGCAGCCTCCATCCTGCTCTTCATATGCTGATTCGCATAAGCTCCTCAACACTTTTTCTTCTCTCCTTTCTCCTGTCTCAGCTCTCTGTCTCCTTTTCATTGCTGGCCGCCTTGGATTCCATTCCATAGATCCGCACCTGGTCAGTTTATCTGTTTCTTGTTATATTTCCTGAACCTTTAGTCGCCTATTTTTGTTTGGTTCCCAACCCATAGTTTCTCCCAGAAGTTTCTTCTTATTTTTTATCCTTACCCCAGTAGAGCTTTTTCTGGGTTTCAATCTTACTAATGTTATCTTTACCCTGTTGCAGTGACTCTGGGGTAGCTTATGAAATACCATACTATCTGACACATAGTAGGTGCTTATTAAAACTTACCACTTCTGTTCACTTCTTATGAAGATACTCTGACAGATAGAGACATTTATTTGAGGGACACATTCCCTTGTCTCAGATCTGCCCTGTTTCATTGACTAGAAAAGTAGACGATGCTAATATTATTTAGTGATAGAGTAATTACATAAAGAACAGTTTTAGTAAGAATTAAATAGGTCAAATATTGTCTCAAAATAAACTTGTACACAGACTAGGGAATAAATGGATCTTTATTACCAATCCAAAAGACTGAGTATCTCAGGAGCCCAGGGACATGCAAACTAGCAGGATAAAACAAAGGAAAGGAAACAAACATCCCTAAAGTGTGTCTGTTAAAATCGGGAAATCCCCAGGAGTATGTGCTAGTCCTTCCCGGACTTCATCGTGGTGATTTCATGCATCTGAGAGGGACGTTGAAAGCCCACAGTACAGCTGTGCATGGGGAGGGACAGACAGGGCAGAGGTCCGAGAGCTCCCACTCCTCTGCTTGGCTCCTGCCACCAGCCTAGCACAGTGTCAGGGGCACAGGGCTGCCTCTCAGGAGGCAAAGTAGTCTTTGCTTCTTTTTCCATTGAGAAGTAGAAGCTGACAGAACGCTAAGGTGCTGGCTGCTCAGTGGTGTAAGGAAGGTGTTAGGAAAAACAAAAACATGTCTCTGTGGAAATGTGAATGAGGAGGTTGGGAAGTATTGAGGCATTGCCTCATTCATACTCCTGGGCTTGGGAGGGTTGGGGATGTCCTTCCCCAGCAATATCCAGGGACCACAGGAATTAGATGAGAACCAGTCCCGTGCCAGTATTTGCTGAGCAAGCCCTTCAAGAGAAGGAAGCAAGCTGGGCACAGGTGGCTCACACCTGTAAACCTAGCTACTTAGGAGGCTGAGATCTGAGGACTGCAGTTCTAAACTAGCCTGGGAAGAAAAGTCCATGAGACTTTTATCTCTAACTAAGCACCAAAAAAAAACTGGAAGGAGAGCTGTGGCTCAAAGTGGTAGAGTGCTACTCTTGAGCAGAAAAGCTCAAGGACAGCTTCCAGGCCCAGAGTTCATGCCCCATGACTGACAAGAAGGGAGGGGGGCAGATAGGGAAGAAAAGAAAAAGGAAGTAGCCCATGGTGGTGGAGTTCCTCCGTGGACTCAAATTAGATGCCGAAAAAAAATACCATGAGCAAGATATATACATATATATACATATGTGTGTATATGTATATATTTGTTTTCAAGCAAGTAGTATAGTTTGTACCATATAAAATGTTGGGAAGACAGCTATCTACCACAAGTGTACAATACCATCTCATGTTTTTTTTTTATTTTTGAGAACTGTTGACACATGTCTGCTCAGATAAATTCTCACTTTTCCCTCCACTAGCCTAGTTAGCAAGTTTTCAGTATGATTCAAATGAGGAAATGACTGGGGTCTTGGGAGGCCTGGGAGCACGTCTCCGTGCTTTATTGCTATCTCTGTAATGCCTGGCCTTGTGTTGCATGGATGGATGAGCTGGGGCAGAAAGAAGAACTAGAAAGGAAGAACTGGGCTATAGGTGGGAGAGGGCTGGACTATAAAAGGTCTGTGATTTATCTGGATATAAAGGCCAACATCTCATCTAGTTTGCAGAAAATGGATTGAGTAGGTTTTTGTTTGTTTGTTTTACTGGCACTGTGCTTTAACTCAGGGCCTGGGCTTCGTCCCTTAGCTTTTTTGCTCAAGGCTAGTGCTCTACCACTTGGGCCACAGCTTCACTTTTAGCTTTTTAGTAGTTAATTGGAAATAAGAGTCTCATGGATTTTTCTGCCCAGGCTGGCTTCAAACCACAGTCCTCACATCTCAGCAGCCTGAGTAGCTAAGATTACAGATACGAGCTACCACTGGTGCCCAGATGCTGAATAATAATTTTTTCACAAAAATATATATGTAAGTGGGCTGGGAAGGTGGTTCAGTGTTAGTGTGCTTGCCTTGCATGCATGAGGCCCTGGGTTCGATTCCTTAGCACCATATAAGCAGAAAAAGCCAGAAGTGGTGCTGTGGCTCAAGTGGTAGAGTGCTCGCCTTGAGCTGAAGAGCTGAGGGACAGCGCCCAGGTCCAGAGTTCAGGCCCAATGACTGACAAAAAATGTGTGTGTGTGTGTGTGTGTGTGTGTGTGTGTGTGAACCGGCCACTCCAAGTACAGCTGATAACGTACCATAAACAGATCTCTATATTTGGGCACCCCCCCCCCGTGACCCTATCCCAGTGGACATTTTAGTAAAGAAGACAGAAACAAAAGTTACTGATAGTCAGTTCCATCTCAGCTCAGAACGCTCGGAAGATGAGTCATGATAAGAGTTTACCTCACACAGGGGCTCAGATCCCAGTAAGCTGTGAGGCTTCATTAATTCAGCTGCTGAGCCTGTTTTCCAGATTCCATGGTAGGTGCTGTGGAGTGGGGCAGGGGTGCGCAACTCTGACCCTTCAGGGGTTCCTCATGCACTGCAAGCCACGCCACAGGGAGAAAACCACAAGATGCCACTGACCACAAAGTCAGGGGGCATGAACTTCTTGCAGTAACAAAATGGTATGTGAAAGGAGTGGGAATGGGACCAAGAAAAGCCTGGCATTGAAGAAAAGAAACAGGTGAGGGCCACTGGAGATAAGAAGGAGAGAACAAATTTAAGGGAAAGCAGTCCACACTGAATTCAACACAAGGTGGGCTCTGTGGTGGCCCCAAGTGGTGTCTGTCAAGCCAGCCATCTCCCTGATCACTTACGATTTTTATGTACTGTCTTAGTATTCAGGAATCCAAAGATCAGACCTCCTTTTCCCTGTTACTTTGCAGCCATGGTAAGGCACATGGATGAGGCCAGGCCACAAGTCCAAGTGCAATGAATGAGACAAAAAGCAGTGGGAACCATCCACGGGGCAGCAGGGGTGCCGTAGTACTCTGCCCCCGCTGCTCCTGAGGAGGATCTGGCTGTGTCTCAGGTTTAGCCCGCCCTTCTTCAAGCCTCATCTTTTAGCTTCCCTATGATTCTGTATCCTACAAACGTTCTTTCTTTCTTTTTTCTTTCTTTCTTCTGTCTTTCGTTCTTTCATTCGTTCTTTCTTTCTCTCTTTTTTGGAGAGATATTTTCTGAACAGTGATCCTGACAGATACAGTCAAATTATTTTAGTGATCATTCATGAGCCAGGAAGAAGATCTAGCCAGGGGCTTGTGTTCCGTGCATGTTTGACATAGATCTGATGCATTGCTGAGGAGACAAATCAAAAGAAAATGAGCGAGGAGAACCTCCATCAGGAAGGGCATGATTGACAAAGCTGAAAGTTTCCTCTAACCTGTCTGTTATAGTTGGGCAAATGAGTGCTTGGAACACACAATTCTGGCCACTGTGTCTACAGTGTGGTACCAGTAATGGGGAACACAGACAGGCTTCCCCATGGGGAGGGGTGAGCTCTGGCTCAGCCTGCAGGAGCTGCATAGAGAGCAGCATGGATCCTTGGCAAGTTGACACCCAGGAAGAATGGCTCTGCCCTCTCTTATTCTGTCTGCAGTGCCTGGGAGTCAAATGGGTCACAGATTCTGTTCATTCATTCATCTGTTCATTTGTCATTTATATCTGTAGTGGGTACCAAGAACTCTAAAGACTTGCTGAAATTAAACCTGTAAGTTGATAGAGGTACAGTGTGATCAGTATTATCCTAACTTCAGGTGGGGGTGCTGGGACACCATAGGTTCGAGGGTGATCAAGGGTGGTGTCATGGCAGAGATAAGGTTCATGCTGAGTCTTTTTTTTGGGGGGGGGGTCAGTAGTTGGACTTGAACTCTGGGCCTGGGTGCTGTCCCTCAGCTCTTCAGCTAAAGGCTAGCACTCTACTACTTGAGCCACAGCAACACTTTCGGTTTTCTGAGTGGTTTATTGGAGATAAGAGTCTGACTGACTTTTCCTGCCCAGGCTAACTTTGAACTGTAATCCTCAGATCTCAGCCTCCTGAGTTGCTAGAATTACAGGCACCCGGCATCATGCTGAGTCTTGATTCCCAATTAGGAACTGAATAAACAATAAGTAGATTAAAGAGTTTAGACAAAGAGTTCCAGCAGGCCTGTGTATCAGACCTAAGGGAGCTGTAAGTGTGCTTGTAGCCTGGACTTTGGGATCAGAGTTTAGAGCCGTCATTCTGGCAGGGGCCTAGGATGTGATGGAGGAAGGTGCATGGATTCAGGATGCTACTTGGCATTGAGGTTGGCTGATGGCTCCCGGTGGGTTCCTAGCCCCTTGGCATCACCTAGGAGCTTGCTGAAGATCCACTTTTTCAGCCCTTCCACAAATCTGCTGAATCCAAAATGCTAAGGGTGGGACCCAGAAATCTGTCTTGAGAAGCCCCGTAAATAAGTCTGATGTCAGTTCAATTTAAGAACTGCTATGGGGCTGGGAAGGTGGCTCAGTGGTAGATTGCTTGCCTGCAAGCATGAGGCCCTGGGTTTGATTCCTCAGCACCACATAAGCAGAAAAAGCTGGAAGTGGTACCGTGGCTCAAGTGGTAGAGTGCTAGCCTTGTGCTGAAGAGCTGAGGGACAGTGCCCAGACCCAGAGTTCAAACCCATGACAGAAAACAAAACAAAACAAAACAAAACTGCTATGTAGACCAAAGAAGATGTGGTGGTAGTGGACTAACCTAAATAGTGGAATGACATGGAGGAGGGAATAGTAAATCTTGTCCAGAGTGTATTCTAAAGGAGGTCATATAAATATGTGGGGTATGGGTGAGTGGGTACCAGAAGAGTAAAAAGGGTTAGAAACATGGTCTTACGGGCTGGGAAGGTGGCTCAGTGGTAGAGTGCTTGCCTTGCATACATGAGGCCCTGGGTTCGATTCCTCAGTACCACATAAGCAAAAAGAAAAAAGCCAGAAGTGGCACTGTGGCTCAAGTGGTAGAGTGCTAGCCTTGAGCTGAAGAGCTGAGGGACAGCACCCAGGCCCTGAGTTAAGGCCCCACCACCAGACCCCCCCCCCCAAAAAAAGAAAAGAGTCAAAAAAGAAAAGAAAGAAAGAAACGTGGTCTTACTAGGAAAAGGGGTGCAGACCCGTAATCTCAGCACACAAAGGACCGAAGTGGGATGATCTCAAATTTTAGGCTAGCTAGGGTTATATTCAGACCCTGTCTAAACCAAACAAACAAAACTAAAACAAGGTTGGCCTTGCATGGTAGCTCTCGCCTGTAATCCTAGCTACTCAGGAGGTTGAGATCTGAAGAGTGTGCTTCAAGGCCAGCCCAGGAAGAAAAAGTAACTGTGAGACTCTTTATCTCCAATTAGCTACTCAAAGGCTGGAAGTGGCACTGTGGTACAGTACTAGCCTTGAGCAAAAGAGCTCAGGGACAGCACTCAGGCTCTGAGGTCAAGCCCCATGATAGATAAAACAAAAAACAAGGTTGGTTATTGAGTAATTGTGTTATCCGCCTTCAGTCACTACAACAAACTTCCCAAGGCAATTAATTTATAGAGTAAGGTTTTCTTTTGGCTTAAAGCTTTAGGGATTTCAGTCCTCAATTGGGTAAAATCATTTGCATCCCATAGGAATGCCAAAGGGAAATGACTAGAAGTATGGTAGAGTAAAATTGCTCCCATTATGTCCCCCAGGAAGCAAAAGAAAGAGACAGAATGGGTGGGAAATCCTATAATCCCCGTTGAAGCCACATCCCCAATAACCTGAAGACCTCCCCCTAGATTCCAACTCCTAAAGGTCTCACCCCAATAAAGCCTCCCTGGGGACCAAACCTTTAACACATGAGGATCTGAGGAACAGTTAGGGTTCAGGCTATAGCAATGATGAAACTGCTTTCTCACATAGGTATCCTTAGTGGGCTTCCTGTTCCTTTTGGGCTTGTACATCTCATCCCTGGCCTCCTGTATGGGGGGACTCTATGGGGCCCCCCGGATCCTGCAGTGCATTGCCCAGGAGAAAGTGATTCCTGCACTTGCCGGTCTGGGGCAAGGGGTGAGTGACCGAGTATCTATCTATCTATCTATCATCCATCTATTTAGACACCTAAGACCCTTTCTGATTAAAGCCTTTGGTCCAGCACACTGACTATAGGACAAAGGGAAGTACAGAGGTGATTTTTTTTGTAGCCCCTCCATCCCTTGACTAGTTTAGGCCAAGGGTTGGGGTGGGGGTGAGGGATTAGATGAAGCTAGCTTCAGAATGAGAGTGTCTTGGACCCTGAGCAACAGTGAAATGGAGAGCCCCATCCTTTAACAAAGACATATTCAGGATCATCTGAGTTTATCATAGAGTAAAGACTCTCTGGCCCTCCCAGCTCTAACTCCCCCTCTAGGCTCACTGTGCCTGGCAGGGTGCTATTTAATGGTTTTCCCCACCCTGGCTCCAGGCTGCCTGTGAACCTGCACCCCAGTGAGACTTAACTGGCACTGAGTAGCTGGGTTGTGTCACAGCTGGGACAAAAATCAAAGGAAACATTCCTAAAATCCAGGGAATGACAATAGAGAAATACACAGAGAATTCCATGTCTCTTTCAAGAGTGTCAGAGGATCAACAATACTGAGATACAATGCAGCTGTGAAATGAAGATAGCAAATAAAGTTCACTGAAAGCCAGGGGTGGGGAAAGGGAGGGTGTCAGTCTGATCAAATACGTGCTTAAGTATAACACCACAGTGAAACTCTTTTGAACAATCAGCATACACTAAAAAAAAAAGTAATGAAGGACAGGAATGTAAACCTGCCTGGTATATGGGTACTAGTAGGAGGGAGGAGGTCAAACAGGGAGGGTAAAGGTCATGGTTATGACCAAAATACTTTATGTACCTGTGTGAAAGGGAAATGATGAAACTTGTTGAAACTGGTTTGGAAAAGGGGTGCCAGTTTCAAAATACAATTTTTAAAAGGGCTAAAATATAGCTCAGTGGAAGCGCATTCACTTAGCATGTAAAAAACACTGTGTTTAATCTCAAAAACCAGAATTAAGTAAAAAATTAAATAAATTGCTGGGTGCCTAATCCTAGCAATTCAAGAGGTTGAGAACTGAGGCTGAGAATTTGAAGCAGGCTGGGCAGAGACTCATCTCCAATTAACAAAGTAAAAAGCCAGAGGTGGAGGTATGGCTCTAGTGATAAGAGTGCCAGTCTACAGTGAAAAAGTAAAGTGAGATCATGAGGTCTCAGTACTGCCGAGAGTACATGCACGTGTGGGAACACACACATGAATAGAGCTTTTACCTCTTCTCATGGATTGTGATCACTTGTACTTCTACAGTATATCAAAGTACCTGATTTTCTGTAGACAGAACTCCTCTTAGACTCAGGTGAAAAGGTCCTGCTTTATAGATGTGTAAGATTTTTTTTGTCTGGAGGTAAGGTTTGGTTTAACAGATTATAAGCTTGGTTTGTAACTGTTAGTCTTTAGATACAGGACATGTGGAACCCTTTCACATTCTTACTGGTAAATACTTTGGCATAACAGTGTTATAAAGGAGCCTGTTCACAGCTCATTATCAAATGTAACTTTTTTGTCCAGCATGTAGTGAGAAATGCCACCTCAAGTTATTGAGATTTTTAAAAAGTATCAGTGGGACCAGGCGCCGGTGGCTCATGCCTGTAATCCTAGCTACTCAGGAGGCTGAAATCTGAAGATCATGGTTCAAAGCCAGCCCAGGCAGGAAAGTCCATGAGACTCTTATCTCCAATAAACCACTAGAAAACCGGAAGTGGTGCTGTGGCTCAAGCGGTAGAGTACTCACCTTGAGCTGAAGAGTTGAGGGACAGCGCCCAGGCCCAGAGTTCAAGCCCCATGACCAAAAAAAAAAAAAAAAAAATCAGTGGGGCTGGGAAGGTGGCTCAGTGGTAGAGTGCTTGCCTTGTATGCATAAGGCTCTGGGTTCGATTCCTCAACACTACATGAGCAGAAAAAAGCTGGAAATGGTGCTGTGGCTCAAGTGGTAGAGTGCTAGCCTTGAGCTGAAGAGCTGAGGGACAGCGCCCAGGCCCAGAGTTCAGGCCCCATGACCAACCAAAAAAAAAGTATCATTTTATTTTTTGAGATAAGGTTCTCGTTGTATAGCCTAGTCTAGTCTTAACTTCGTAGTCTGCCCCTCTCATATGAAAGGATTACAGGCATGCACTTACATAATCAGCTTTGCATTCCTTTCATTGCAAACTTAGTTTAATATCTTTTACTCTGTGTAAGATTATTTGTATTTTTTTCCTGTGATTAATACTCATTGTCTTTTCAATTGCTGGAATGATTAGGAAAATTAACTCCTTGTTGTATTATTATAAATATTTCTCCTAGCTTGTCATTTGCCTTTTAACTTTGGGAACCATTGTTCCCTCAAGGCTTTTTTTTTTTTGGCCAAGACCAGGATTCAAATTCTTAATCTGAC
This sequence comes from Dipodomys ordii, assembly GCF_000151885.1. Lineage (NCBI taxonomy): Eukaryota > Metazoa > Chordata > Mammalia > Rodentia > Heteromyidae > Dipodomys > Dipodomys ordii. The sequence continues at coordinate 9,152,201 of NW_012267261.1, forward strand.
ACTTTTGCTCACTGGCTGGCACTGAGCAGACTATGTATGAACCATGATCCTCAAATCTCAGCTTCCTGAGTAGCTAAGATTTATAGGCACAAGCTACCAGTGCTTGGCTAGAATTAAATTTTATTAGCACATTTTTTTAAGTGGAGGAAAAGAAACTTTAAAATATGAGATTATTCAATATATGGAAAAGGGCATAAAAACCAAGGTTTTTCAGAATAACTGAGTGAACATGCATACTTGGAGTCTCCACCCAGGAACCCTGTGTGCCCCTAGACACCATTCCCTAGTTCTTCCCCGAAGAGCCTTTCCTCTCCCTCCCACAGGTCCAGAGATCACAATCTTGCTGCTTCAGCTTTAGAGGTTTTCTCAGGGATCTGCAAACTTTCTGGAAAGCATCCAGTAGTACATACTTAGGGATTGCAGGCCTGTGATCTCCACCACTACTGGGCTCTGCTATTGTAACTCAGAAGTAGTCACTGGCAACACCCAATGCTTTATTCATGAAGCCAAATGTAAACACCATGTAATTCTCAGGAGTCATCAAAAATTCTTCTTTTGATCCCCAGTTGCTTAAAAATGTAAAACCATTCTTAGCTTATGACACATAAAAGCACTTGTATTTGGCCCAGGGGCCATAGTGTGCTACCCATTCCTTAGTACCTATCTCTGCATGTCTTAAAACAAAAGCTTGCCAGTTTCTGAACTTTAAACACTGACTCAATATCCCTTATCTTAAATACTTGGACCCGAAGTGTCTCACATTTGGCTTTTTGGATTATTTTCTTATACATAATGAGATATCCTGGGGAGGGGACCCAAGTATGAACATGAAATTCATTTATGTTTCACATACAACCTTATTTAAATTAGCCTGAAGGTAATTTCATGCAATGTTCTCCATAATTTCACACATGAGAAAAGTTTCACGGTGTGGGATTTTTCCACTTGTCATACATTGCTATGACTTGCAAAGTCATATCTCAAAGACAAAAACTCACGAAGTGTCAGATTTGGGAGCCTTTTAGGAATGGAACTTTGCACTGTGGATACTCAGGATTTTCCTGCCCAGGCTGGCTTTGAACTCAGATCTCAGCCTCCTGAGTAGCTAGAACTACAGGCATGAGCCACAAGCACCTAGCAGATGTGCAAATTTATTATTAGAACCTTACCTCTCCCCTCCAGCCACCAGTGATTTTGCAATGTCTCCCAGGCTCTACCATTCTGTAGGTGTGTCAGGTATGGAATCAACTCTGCATCTATTTGACTTTCAAGGCTGGTATGCAGACACAGTCAAAGACAAAAAGAAAAACTATTGGGGAAGGCAAAGCTCTCCAGAGGTGCCCATGTTGATGGTTCTAAATACGGTCACCATATGTGGTCTTTTAGAAGGGTCTCGTGTATCATGCTGTATTAGCTTGCTAGGTGCACTCCAGCTCTCTCACATGACCCTGTGTGCTGGACACCATCATCTCAAGTGTTCAGATGAACAACCAGCACATAGGGAAAAGTGACTGAGCCATTCATTATAAGTTTAGTTTTCTATCATAAACATTCTTAAATTTCAGAATATTCCTCCTGAAACTTCCTAGTCCTTCATATTACTTTTGTTTCTGCAGAGAGGGCCAAATAAAACACCTGTAGCAGCCATCTGCCTTACCAGCATGGTGACCTTGGCCTTTGTTCTTGTGGGTCAGGTGAATGTTCTGGCACCTATCGTCACTGTCAACTTCATGATGACATACATAGCAGTGGACTACTCTTACTTCTCCCTGTCAATGGTACCCGAGCCAGGGCTAAGAGAGGACTCAGAACATCTCCACTGCTCTGAGCATCTGCTGTTGAAGAAAGCTCCCAGCGATGTCACTAAGGGCCCTGCCGGAAGCGTCTCTGAGGGCACTCTCCTCGAATTCAGCAAGGACATGGATCAGCTCCTCCAGCTGACCAGACACCTGGAGAGTAACCAGTCCAGGCTGGGAGAAGATAACAGGACCCCAGAGAATCAGAAGAGGAAAAGCAAGAAGGCCACCATGCAAACCCTACAAGAAAGCTTCCTCTTGGATGTCAAGCCCTCTCCTTCCTTCCCTTTGGAAAGCTCTAATGGGTTGCACTCTGTCTCTTGGGAAGGTCCGGAGCCTCACCCGAACAAGCAAACTCCCAAGAGTGTAGGAACTCGTCCTGAAGGAGCACCAGGCCAGCAGCCTGAGCCTGAGCTGTGCAACCAGCCCAGGCCAAGGGGAGGTGAGTGCTTTGGAAGCACACTGTAGCCTTCTAGTTTCAGTGGCCACTGGTTGTCTAACCTACCTAATCAAATTGTACTTTTACTTCAGAGATTCTCACATTCTTCATTCCTGGAGAGAGAGAGAGAGAGAGAGAGAGAGAGAGAGAGAGAGAGAGAGAGAGAATGTGTTAGTCCTAAAGCCTTGGACTCAGGGCCTGGACACTGTCCCTGAGCTTTTCTATTCAAGGCTAATGTTCTATTATTTAAGCCACAGCTTCATTTCAGGACTTTTGACACTTAATTGGAGTTAAAAATCTCAGGGACTTTGCTGCCTGAGATATCTTTGAATTGCAGTCCTCAGATCTCAGCTTCCTGAGTAGTTAGGATTTACAGGCATGAGCCACTGGAAGACATCCTGGATATTTTTGTTGTTGTTGATCATAAATGCAGAGTGGAAAATTATACAACTCAGTTTATAACACATATGCACATACACATACATGTTTGTCATGCTTTTAGTTCTTTTGAGTAGATAACCAAGAATAGAATTGCTGGAACATATAACAATTCTACTTTTCAATTTTTTGAGCATGTATGAAAATATCACAATGAAGTCCCCTTGTGATACAAATATATGTTAACTTAAAAATAAAATTAAGGCTGGGTATCAGTGACTTATTCCTGTAATCCTAGCTGCTCAAGAGGCTGGAGTCTGAGGATCTCAGTTCAAAAGCAGTGTGGGTGGGGTGCCAGTGGCTCATGCCTATAATCCTAGCTACTTAGGAGGATGAGATCTAAGGATCTCAGTTCAAAGCCAGCCCGGGCAGGAAAGTCCGAGAGACTCTTATCTCCAATAAACTACTAGAAAACCAGAAGTGGTGCTATAGCTCAAGTGGTAGAGCACTTGCCTTGAGCTAAAGAGCTGAGGGACAACGCCCAAGCCTAAAGTTCAAGCCCCAAGACCAACAAAAAAATAAAAAAACAGTCTGGGCAGACAAATCCAAGAGACTCTTTATCTTCAATTAACCAGCAAAAACTCAGAAGTAGAGGCATGATTCAAGTAGTAGAACAATATCTGTGAGTAAAAAAGCCAAGTGAGAGTGCTAGGCCTTGAGTTCAAACCTCAGTACTGGCACAAATCAAAATAAAATAATAAAATTAAGAAAAATTTTGAGGAACTCCCATATTATTTTCTGTAGTGGTTATATCATTGTACATCACTATCATCAGGCCCAATATTGATTTGATAAGTCTCTTAAAGAGTAAATCAATTATGGGTAGATTCTGACCAAGGCCTGCCTTTTTCTCCTTGATTATTTCATACTGCTTTGTTTTGCTGCAGTACACATAGCATCTTGCTAAGAAAGGAAGAACTATATGTTTTGAGTCTTTTGAGTTCTGAAATTGTCTAGTCTCACATTTGACTTACAGTTTGGTTGAATGTAAAAGCATTGTTGAAAATAGTTTTTCTGCTGTCATATAAAACCAGCCCACTTTTGATGCTCACTTTTCACTGTGGAGAAATTTGGCATGCTGATCTCACACCAGGAGAGCCTTTGAATAAGGACTGATCCTACCTTTTCCTCTCTGGAGGTTTTAAAGTCATCTTCTTTTTGTAGTCATTGTAATGGTTTACCTACTTTGTCCTTTTATTTCAGAAGTTCTCACATCCTTTAATTCTGAGATTTTGGTTGGTGGTGGTCTCAGTTTAGAAAATCATACAACTCAGTTCATGACATATTGCCATTGCTTATTCAAAAGGTACTTTGAGTCCTATTTCCTTCCTTCCTTCCTTCCTTCCTTTTTTCCTTTCTCACTCTTTCTTTCTTTCCCTCCCTCCCTCTCTCTCTTTCCCTCCATCCCTCCCTTCTTCCTCTCTCTCTCTTTCCCTCCCTCCCTCCCTCTCTCTCCCTCCCTTCCTCCCTCTCTCTCTCTTTCTCTCTCCGTCCCTCCCTCCCTCCCTCTCTCTCTTTCTCTCTTTCTTTTGTGTGTGTGCTGGTACTGGGGCTTGAACTCAAGACCTGGGCACTGTCCCTGGGATTTTTCCACTCCCTCCCTCCCTCCCTCTCTCTCCCTCCCTTCCTCCCTCTCTCTCTCCCTCCCTCCCTCCCTCCCTCTCTCTCTTTCTCTCTTTCTTTCTTTTGTGTGTGTGCTGGTACTGGGGCTTGAACTCAAGACCTGGGCACTGTCCCTGGGATTTTTCCACTCAAGGCTGGTTTTCTGCCACTTGATCCACACCCCCACTTCACACATTTTACTGGTGAATTGGAGATAAGAGTCTCACTACTTTCCTGCTCAGGCTGGCTTTAAACCACAATCCTCAGATCTCAGCCTCCTGAGTTGCTAAAATTATAGACACCAAAGCCACCAAAGCCCAGCTTTCTATTGATCTTTTAATGTCTCTGGTTTCCCACAAATAAAACCTTTACTTCTTTTTTGTTTTGTTTTGTTATTGAGACAAGCTCTCTCTTGTAGCTCAGACTGTCAACACTGTTGTCTGTCCATCTATCAAGCCTTATTTTTACCCTTTCTCCATATGCCGGTTTATGCTTTTTGTGACTTCTCAGGGGGGTTTCAGGAGAACTACATGGTCAGATCTCAAGCGTTGATAAAATGCTTACTTCCCAGGTGCTCAGTACTAAAAACACTAGAGCCCTTGTTGACTATTCCTTTTTTCCCTGTCTCTGTTGCCTCTACCTCAGAGCAAACCTTCATCATCTCAGTTTCAAACCACTGGCCTATCTCCAGACTCCTCCACCTGGCTCCCCTCTCCACTACCCACTGAATGATCTTCTTCCTTACCCAGAAGCCTTTGCTGGAATCTAATATCCACCATCTATAAAGTCTAGACCATGTATGCTATACACAGTTTCTCACCATCCCATCCCGCTGTTCCTGCCTCTTCACAGTGCCATGCACTATGCATTCCAGGAGTGCCTAGACCAGTGCCCTGAACATACCACGTTGTGGCCCTACCTGCCTTTGCATATCCTGTCCCATCCCCTCAGATGGGCTCACCTCCTCCTCCTGTCTCTATTTGGAAAAGTCTGGCATTGAAAAGTTCACCTCTTCTGAGGATTCCATGTTTCCTCCACTGTGCAACTGTAACATCTTATGCTACTAGTATCAACTATTATCAACTTGTTTTTCATTGAAATCACATTTGTCTGGAGTCCTAGTCATCTGTCTGTCTCAAAGGAAAATGAATGTTAGTTCTATCCCTTTGTTACTAGATTGTGAGCTGCCTGGGGTCACAAAGTATCCTTTTTGCGTTCCTTTCGTTACATTAAGTAAGCCCTTTCAGCATACAGAAAGTAGCTAACACCCAGCAAAGCCCAGGCAAACTGATAACCAGTTAAATAGATATGGCCAAAAATTTGAAGCATGAGTTCATTAAGTGATGAGAAAGTTCAACTATTACAAGAACCTAATCTCTCACAACCAGATGTCATCAAATGATAAGAATTGAATCACAATGAATAAATATTCTTGAAAGCAAATAGATTAAAAAATAACTTCAGTCTCTATACCTTAGGTACACATGTTTGTTATTTACAATGGCTGTGTGAGAGATATTTTTGCCTGTTGTAGATCTCATGAAAGATAAAATAGGGATCTGATTAAATAGAAACAAAAAAACTTTTGTACAACACAGAATCACAGAAGGAAACAATTATTCTGACAAACACAACTGATAAAAGCATACCTTCCAAAGCATATTATATATTTAAAACAGGAAGGTCAGAACCCAGATTCCTCTAAAAAGAGCTCAGGAGACATGCGTACAGTTTACATTTGAAAAGGTCAGTGCCCAGATTCATGCATATCCATTCAAAAAACTTAACTTTCTCTCTTTCTCTCTCTCTCTCTGTGTGTGTGTGTGTGTGTGTGTCTGTCTGTCTGTCTGTCTGTCTGCCTGTCTGCCTGTCTGCCTCTCTCCCCCTCCCCCCATTGAGGATTCAACTCAGGGCCTGATGCTGAAGCTTGCTAGCCAAATGCTCTACCACTTAAGCCACACCTCCCAACCCCTTTTTGCATTGGTTATTTTCAAGGTAGGATCTCACTTTTATGCCAGGACAGTCTGGACAATGGTCCATCTACTTGTACTTTTCTGGGTCACTGGGGATGATAGGAGCGCACCACAGCACCCAGCCCAGCGTTTGTACATCCTCTATTGTTGGGATAGTAAGTGCATGCCACCTTGACCAGCCACTGAGTGTGATGCAGACTCTTGACCTATTATGCCCATGTTCGCCTCAAAACTCAACCCTTGGATCTCTGCCTCCCAGATAGCTAGGATTACAGGTCTAAGCGCCATACCTACCTACTAACTTTTCTATTTAAAGCATTATATATTGTTAATAGCTAAAATTAGCCATCATTTATTATGTCTTATGTGACTTGCACTGACAAAAAAAACTTTAATATGGATTTTTTTCTAAACCCAGAGTTACACATTTGATATTAGACTTTTACAGATCATAAAGGTTTAGAGAAGTTGGACACTTGCTTAGGATAGAAGACAGAATTTAAACAGAGGGCTCTCTGACTTCAGAATGTATACTCTTAACCCCAGTGTAAAATGTATTCTACTTGCTGTGAGTAGCTGTTATGAACTAGGCTATTGTATTGATTAAATGAAAATAAACCATCTTTAAGATATCATTGCATATCTATTAAGTTATTAATAATTGATAATAGTAGGTCTGTAATAAGTACACCCTGCTGGAAGCAACATTAGCTGGTTCATTTCTATTGGACCTGTTTTTTAGGATTATTTCTTTTTCTTCTTCTTCTTCTTCTTCTTCTTTTTTTTTTTTTGCCAGTCCTGGGGTTTGGATTCAGGGCCTAGGCACTGTCCCTGAGCTTAAGAACCTCAAAGTTAACATTCTACCACTTGAGACATAGTGCCACTTCTGGCTTTTTCTGTTTATGTGGTACTGAGGAATAGAAGCTAGAGTTTCATGCATGCTAGGCAAGCACTCTATCATTAAGCCACATTCTAGCCCTATATGGTTATTTCTTAAGGTATTTTAAATATCTTTATTATAACAATGATGAACAGGGGATCACAGTTATATAAGTAAGGTAATGAGTACATTCCTCTTCCCTGCAAGTTGTATAGTTCATTTCCAATGTAGTGTCAAGTGAGTATCATTGTTATATTAGTTCCTCCTTTGTCCTGCTGTTTCTGTGATTCCCTTTCCCTTCCACAGATCAGATAAATTTACATACAAGACAAAAAGTATAGGAAACTAAAACAGAAAAAAATGAAATAACTGTATATAGGACATAATAAGAGTCTCTTGTTTCCAGTGCTTGGAGTTTATGTTGATATGCTTCATTATATATGGTCCTATGCACTTAGCAATTGGACTATTGATAGTGATAGTTTCTATTTTTAAGGTCATAAGACATTGATATTTTGTCTTTATTTTGCTAAGCATATTTATAAGGGCTGCTTTCATGCCTTTGTTTGCTAAATCTAACTTTTGTTTTTTGGCCAGTCCTGAGGCTTGAACTCAGGGCCTGGGCTTCTTTTGCTCAAGACTAACACCCTACCACTTGAGCCACAGACCACTTCAGGTGTTTTCTGCTTATGTGGTACTGAGGAATTGAACCCAGGGCTTCTCTGCATGCTAGGCAAGCATTCTACCACTAAGCCACACTCCCAGCCCAGGTGATGTTTATTTTTTTCTAAGTCTGAATGGTTTTTTTGCAAGTCATATAATTTTTGGTTGTAAACTAGACAATGCATGTGATATATTGCAGCAGCTCTTGATTCTGAGGTATATTTTAAGTTTTATTTTATATTGTTTTTGTTTATGTAAACTGCCTGGGTTTAGCTGTGGAATCCATCTCCCCCATGGTGGATGAATATGGCTATTGGTGTCTTCAGTCAGGTTTTCTGTTTTGTTTTGGTTGTGAGGCTTGAATGCTGGGTGTGGGCACTGTCCCTCAGCTCTTGGGTTCAAGGCTAGCGCTCTGCCACATGAGTCAAGGTCCCATTTCTGGTTTTCTGGTGCTTTATTAGAGATAAGAGTCTCACAGGCTTTCCTGCCAGGGATGGCTTTGAACTGCGATTCTCAGATCTCAGCCTCCTGAGTAGTTAGGATTACAGGCGTGAACCACAGGCACCCAGCTGTTTGTTTAATTCTCATGAATAAAATTCTCTTATCTCAGCTCTCTAGAAGGTGACCCCATGTGTGTCCATATTTCATAGACTTTTTCTGTCTTCCGTGGGTGTGGGGGTGGGTTGGGAAGCACAAAGTTCTGAGCAGTCCTCTGATTTCCTAGACTTCAGTTTCTTGTCAGATTTCATAGGTATCACCAGTCATGAGCATTGTTTGCTGGTCATGCAGTCAACTATGGTGAGGTTATCTGGTCCTTCAATAGCTTTCTCATTTCCAGGATCTCCCTATTAAATTTCTGACCAGACTACTGCTCACTCTAGCTAGGTTCACAACTTAGACTAGCAAAGCAAAGAATTAAGAATGTTCTCCTACACACGTTCTATCTTGCTGAGCATATTCATTTTATGAAGCCAGTCATTCCTCTTACCCTGTTGTGTATGGACAAACCTGATTGTTTCTCAACTGAGGAAGTTTGACCGTAGCCTAGGCAGCCAGCCTGAGAGCTCAGGGCTCTGAGCCTCAGCTCCAGCTATTTTTAAAAAGCAAATATATTTCAACTTGTCTTCATCTGTTAAATTTCTGGAGACTCCAAGTTTTGTTTTGTTTTGTTTTGTTTCTTCTATTTTGTCTTGTTTTGTTTTATTCAGGGAAGAGGTTTCCTGACCTGTTCACACTGCCATAGCTTGAAGTCCCTTTGGTTCATTCTGTCTGGAGCATGATTCATTCTCTCTCACTCGCACTCTTTTTTTCTCTCCTTCCTGCTTTCCCCTCTCACTGTCTCTTTTTCTCTTTATTATTCTTCCGGTACCCTCACTATCTCCCACTCCCCAACTATCTGATTAAATACAAGGCTTTGCTCACACTAGGTAAGCCTTTATGACTCACCTACATCCCTAGCCCCTACATGGTGATCTTTTAAGATATAACAAGAAGCTGGGTACCAGTGGCTCACGCCTGTAATCCTAGCTACTCAGGAGGCTGAGATCTGAGGATCATGGTTCAAAGCCAGCCAAGACCAACACTCCCCCCCCCCAAAAAGTAACAAGAAATAAAGATGACGTGGAAAATTTAGTTGGTAGAGTTATGTTTCTAAGAAATAAGCCCAAACCAAACAACAAACAAGAAGTGTGTACACAATTGTCACAGTTACATTGTATATGACTTGGAAATCACAGTAAAGCAGCTAAGCAAATTATAACATTAACATGATGAAATACCATGTAGACTGTAAACACAATTCTGTGCAACACACATCTTCAGTTTCTACATGTTAATTAGAATGATTTATTCTTCTAAAACTATGGAGTGGATTTTTTTTTGGTCTGGGCCTGAGTGCTGTCCTTCAGCTCTTCAGCTCAAGGTTAACACTACCACTTGAGCCACAGTACCACTTCCAGTTTTCTGAGTGGTTTATTGAAGATAAGAGCCTCATGGACTTTCCTGCCCAGGCTGGCTTTGAACCAGGATCCTCAGATCCCAGTAGCTAGGATTAATGGCATGAGCCACTGGCGCCCAGCTATGGAGAAGATTTTGGAAATGGTTTGATATTGATTTTAAGTAATTTGTATAAAATTACTTAAATTCAGCCAGTAGCTGATGGCTCATTCCTGTAATTCTAGCTACTCAGGAGGCTGAGATTGAGGATCAAGATTCAAAGCCAACCAGGGAAAAAATGTTCATGAGACTCTTAACTTCAGTTAACCAGCAAAAAGCAGCAAGTGGGGTATGGCTCAAATAGTAGAGTGCCAGTCTTGAGGAAAAAAAACCAAGTGGGAGTGCAAGGCCCTGAGTTCAAGCCCCAGTACAGGCACACACACAAAAAAATTAAATTCATTATTTTAAAATGGATGTAGTTTGATTATTCCTCCTTCATGCTTGAAATATTTATATCTGCACATGTTTTATTAGCATAAAATTTCTTACCTGAATTTTAAATCAATAATATGCATTGTGTTTATTGTTATAAGTGATGCCTGGCTTTATTTATTTATTGGTTGTTTTGTAACTATGGGCTTCATAACGTGAATTGCTCCTGATTGTTAATAGTATTTCTAGCATATGAAATTATCCCCTTCCCTAACAGGTGTGTAAGACATGCTACTTCTAGCAAAATCCTTCAAGAGAAAACAGTTCCTTCAGTCAGTTTGTAAGAGTATTAGAACTATAACTACTCAGAATTATGAATAATCGCCAGCCCCTGTTGTACCTATGCAACATCATTAAGGAACCATTTATGAATTCTTCCTTCCATATCTAAAAGTGCATTGGTTGCCTGAAAGACAAACACTACTGCTCCTTCTGAAGTTTCTCTGGTAACACACACACACACACATACACACACACACACACACACAAGGTACAATAGAGATGCTCCTCTGATTTTGATGGAGTTATGTCCTAATAAACCCTTTGCAAACTGAAGGTATGCCAAATTGACAATGTCAATTACTGGTCACTATAGCATAGCAACAGAAGACCTGTGGAATGTCAGTTATTTGTCCTCATGATTGTGGGTGACTGAGAGCTGTGGCTTTCTGCCACTGCCCAGCATCACAAGAAAGTATCAGACACATGGTGCTAGCCTAAGAAAAGATCAGAATCCACACTAAGAGGTACAGTGTCTATTCAATGTACCTTCATAAACTAGGAAAACCTAAGTGGAAACATCCGAAAATCAGGGACCATGTTGTATATTGATCAAAGTTGTAAAAGGGTTAACTTAATATTTGAGGAATCTCGGAGAGGCAAAATACAAGTTTTTAGCCAATAGTGGTTTTTTTTGGGGGGGGGGGGTTGGGTCCAGTTGGGGGGCCTGAACTCTGGGCCTGGGTGCTGTCCCTCAGCTCTTCAGCTCAAGGCTAGTGCTCTACCACTTGAGCCACAGCACCACTTCCGGCTTTTTTCTTTTTGCTTATGTGGTGCTGAGGAATCAAACCCAGGGCCTCATGCATGCAAGGCAAGCACTCTACCACTGAGCCACCTTCCCAGCCCTACCAATAGTGTTCTTAACAACCAAAAGAATAACTCTTTTATTATGCCTCTTATGAAAAAAACGAATCACCGACTGAGTATATTAAACTTACAAAATTTGGTCAATGGTAATAATAACAGAATTCCTTCTTTGTTTTTTTCAAAAATAAAGTCATAGAACCATTTATTCACACTAGTCATAAATCTCAGCAGGTTTTATTTTAATCCTATCTACAGTTAGCATTTAGGAATATAAAACCTGATACTTGCCCTCCAGATTAGGATTTACAACAAGCTAAGTATCATAGCTAGGGACATAAGATGAAGGTAAATATCTGTTAAGAGGATGAAGACTTCTTTGGAGCGCTGGGAAGGTGGCTCAGTGGTAGAGTGCTTGCCTTGCATGCATGAGGCCCTGGGTTTGATTCCTCAGCATCACAAAAGCAGAAAAAGCAGGAAATGGTGCTGTGGCTCCAAGTTGTAGCCTTGAGCTGAAGAGCTGAAAGACACAGTGGCCAGGCCCAGAGTTCAGGCCCCACAATCAACGAAGAAAAAAAAAAAAACTTCTTTGGAGGTACAGGTTCATTTATTCATTCAGTCATGTAGATGAACATCTCCTACATTCCAGGCACTGTTTTAGAGGAATATGCTGAACAAAAGAGGAATATAAGAGATCTTTTCTGTCGTGGGGCTTACATTCTAGCAGAAGAAAATACATAAGAAATAAGAAAATAGGAAGTTGTGCTGTTGCTTAAGTGGTAGAGTGTTGGACTTGAGTGAAAAAACTCAGAGACAGCACCCAGCCCTGAGTTCAAGCCCCATGACCTACAGAAATTTTTTAAAAAAGAAAGAAGAAAATATATGCTGTAATTTCTGTTAGGTTATTATTATGGAGAGTTATACAGCAGGGCAATGGGATAGGGACCAGAGTTGGGTAAGAGGTTATACTGTTTCCCACTAGGGAGAGAATGTTTCAATAGAGACTGAATTTTATGAAGCAGTTAGCCTTGCAAAGAAATAGAGTCCTAGGGAGAGTAAATGGCACAGTTTGGAAATAGTCTGGCAATTTCAAGAACAGTTGAGGTTCAGCGATGACTGGAAAGCAGCAAGCCATGGAGAAAAAGGTAGGAGAGGAGTCCAGGGAGGAAAGTCAAGGGAGAAGGAAGCCATTGTGAGAAGCATGGAAGTTTCTACCTGAGGCCACAGTGTCATCAGATTAGACTTCAAGATTATGAGCAAAACAAGTATAGTAGCGTAAGCCTGCATGCCTAGCACAGGAGGCTGAGGTAGGAGGCCTATGAGTTCCAGGCCAACTTTGTTGGGGATATATTAATGAGGGTATGCTAAACTACTATAATGAATAATTTTTAAAATAGGGTGGCTCAAACATAATATAAATTTTATTTTTCACTTCTATTAACAGTCCAAAAAGTGTTCTAGCTGGGGGGGGGGGGGGGGGGGGGAAACTTTTCCCATCCTTTATTCCAAAAACCCGGATCCTTCCTTCCCTTCCTTCCCTCCCTCCCTCCCTCCTTCCCTCCCTTCCTTCCTTTTTTCCTTCCCTCCTTCCTTCCTTTTTTCCTTTCCTTGCTCCCTCCTTTCTTCCTTTCTTTTTTGTAGTACTGGGCTTAAGCTCAGGGCCTCATGCTCTCATTGGACTTTCTTGCTCATGACTTGAGCCATGCTTCCAGTCTGGCATTTTTGCTGGTTATTTAGAGATGGAGTCTCATGAACTTTTCTTCCCAGACTGGATTTGAACCACGATCTCCAGATCTCAGCCTCCTGAGTAGCTTCTAGGTGTGAGCCACTAGTACCTAGCTAAGCAGTCTCCTTTCATTTGAATAAATTCATAATTCCCTAGGACACTTGCCTTGGGCAATGTCAAGGAAGAGTTATAAAGTTCAGAGTTCAGGTTGAGGAAATGGAAAGAGCCTAAAGAAGAGGCACATATTCTCCTAAAGATCTTGTTTAGTTCTAGGGATTGAATCCAGGACCTTCAACATAATCAGCAAGTGCTATGTCACTGAGCTACATCCCCAACACAAATGAATTTTTAAAAAGTTTTTAAAAAAAGGAAAAGGAGGGGAGGGGCTGGGAAGGTGGCTCAGTGGTAGAGTGCTTGCCTTGCATGCCTGAGGCCCTGGGTTTGATTCCTCAGCACCACATGAGCAAAAAGAAAAAAGCCAGAAGTGGCGCTGCGGCTCAAGTGGTAGAGCGCTAGCCTTGAGCTGAAGAGCTGAGGGACAGCACCCAGGCCCAGAGTTCAGGCCTCATGACCGGACCAAAAAAAAAAAAAAAAAGGAAAAGGAGGCCAAGCACTGGTGGCTCACACCTGTAATCCTAGCTATGCAGGAGGCTGAGATCTGAAGATCATAATTCAAAGCCAACCAGAGCAGGAAAGTCTGGGAGACTCTTATCTTCAATTAACCACCAGAAAACCAGAAGTGGTGCTGTGGCTCAAGTGGACAGTGCCCAAACCCAGAGTTAAAGCCCTACAACCAACTCCCCCCAAAAAGAACTAAAAGGAAAAGGAGGTGACAAGCTGAGAGTAGATTACTTAAACAGTCACAATTTAGGACATATGAAGCTACTGGTAATAACTGCCCTCAGATGTGGCAATAGGAGTGGATTACCAAGGTGAGCAAAAGAAAAGATTGTTGGAGAGCAGGGCCTTGGGTGGGTTCTTTATATAAATAAAGTTACCAATAATGGTAATGAGGTGGTGATAGAAAAATGGCAAATTAGAGGCCAGCATCTTTACCAGTGGAGCCAAGAGTAAGTAGGAAGTTGGTAAAGGACTTCTTAATGGGCTGTGTGTTAGACTGTCTGTTACTATGACAGGAATCATTTGCTTTGGCTCACAGTTTCAGAGGTTTTATTCTATAGTTCTTGGCTCCATTGCTTCTGGGCCATGGAACATCATGGTGATAGGAGGATGTGGAGGTTTCTTACCTCATGGTGGACAGGAAGCAGAGGGAGGAAAAAAGAGAGGAAGGGGAAGTGCACATGATACATTCTTCAAAGGCACACCCATAGTGATGTACTTTCTCCAGCCAGTTCCCACTCAGAGTTGAAGATCTCTTCAAATTGTGAATCCATCAGTGAGTTCACCCATTCATGAAGTCAGAGCCCCCAGTACATGAGCTTTGGGGATATTTTCATATTTATATGTAATAGTTAGGGTGTGAAATAGTCTGATGGCTTTGTGCTTCAGAGAGGTTAGGTGAAAAAGCCACAGTGACCAGAGAAGACAGAGGACCTAGACTAGAAATACATAGCAAGGGCCAGCTGCAGGCCAAGCTCTAGATTCAAGACCAATATTGGATGTTGCCTTAGAAGTATATAACCCAGTAGACATGGAAATACATAAATAGATATAAAACTACAATAACAATAAGTGATATGAAAGAAAGGAGATGGGCACAAGGAAATATTAACAATAGCACTTAGATTTTTGTGGTAGGAACAATTTTTATGATAAAGTGATAATAAGCTGAGACTTGGGGACTGAATAGAAGTTAAGCAAATAGATGGCTGGAGGATCTCAGCTGGATTCCAGGGTCCAACCTATCAGAAACAGATGAAGTTGGGAAGAAGATACTGTATAAGACAGGATCAGGACCCCGAAGAAGTGGAAAAAGCTGAGCAGAGGAGTTGGTGTAATTCATTGTAGTTTGACTTATTTGGTACTAGAGAGGAGAGAGTTAAGCTGTCAGCACTATTTTCTGAGCAACACACTATGACAGTTGAATGTTGAAATGATATGTAAACTTACAGCAAAGTTAATCCAACATACCATTTGTTTGAATCACCACAGTGGTGTTTGTGGCGATTAGACCGTATTGTCAAACAATCTATGTGTATTTTCATGGTTAGATGGAGCATGTCTGGAATCAGGGGTAAACTGAGAAAGCAGAGACTAATAAAACATGACACGCTTTCAGATGCTCTGATGTGCTGAACTTATTGAAGAGCATGCATATGTTTGCAGCCAGATCTTGTTTTTCCCCTCCCTCAGCCTTTTCACTGCTGAAGGGAGACAGCAGAGTAGCATTTCTTTCCCCCTCTCCCTCCTTCATTAGCATCTAGTCTATACCTGAGATGAGGCTAATCTGAACTGCCCTTCAGAGTTAGATGATGATTAAAAACTACCTTGCAGTAGACAAAAACCAGGTTGGGCCTTTTGTTCTAGTGTTCACTCCTGGGGCCATGAACACAGGCTAATTCCACCATTCTTCTCCCTTTCATATGAAAAAGGGGGAGATCTGAACATCTAGTTCCCACAAACAACAGATCTGACAGATGGACCATGGACTTTCAGGGAACTTTGTCTCTACTCTGCTCTTTCTTTTCAGATCCCTGGCTGGTGGAAGGCCACAAACCCTTTGTTTTTCCTTCAGTGACACCAAGTGCTAAGAATTGTCTTTAGGCTGAATTACAAAATTCAGAGAGAAGAGCTAATAGGTGTTTGCTCATAAAAACAGAAGAAAGTTGATAATAAATGGATAATCAAAGCTTTGACTCATTTATTTTTTAGATTTCTTCCTGAAATCCAGACTTCAGGAACAAGAGATCCAGAGGAGATCAACTTCTTTCTACACTAGAATATGCAACCCCTGGGTCTCTCTGTTAGGGGTGAGTAACTTCATCTCAATCTCAGTTGTCATTAAGATATAATTCAAGTGTTGTTATGAGTGATTTGATGAGGAAGAGGGCTTAAATAAAAGAAATGTGATTGATTTGCCTGCTGGATAAGAATTTAAATGAGACAACATCTGTTAAAATTAACATTTAATAAACCTCTTATTGTAATCTTACTTATTCCTTAAGTAATTGCATCTGATAACCTTTGGGTTACAAAATTTCATGCTAATCTGTTGCTTATAGAAGAGAGATTGCTAAGCACATAGGCTAAATTATCTGCTTATTAGATACTTTGGTGGTGGTGGTGGTGGTGGTGGTGGTAGTGGTGGTTGTGGGGCTTGAACTCAGGGCTTGGGTGCTGTCCCTGAGCTTTTTTGCTTAAGGTTAGTGCTCTACTACATTAAGCCACAGCTTTACTTCTGATTTTTGGGTGGTTAATTGGAGTAAGAGTCTCACAGACTTGCCTGCCTAAGCTGGCTTTGAACTGTGATCCTCAGATCTCAATGTCCTCTTGAGTAGTTAGGAGTATAAGCATGAGCCATCATACCTGCTGTTAAGTAGTTTTGGTTAAAGTCACTTGCAGAGAATGTCTTACCAAACACATGCTTACATGAGGTTTATGATTGAACTTCAGTTATACAGACCTTAACACAGAGTAGAAGTTGAGGAGAGATATTTTGTTTTTTAAGGCCATAGTCTTCTATCATGTTTACCTTGTGGGAAACCATTTGGTGACTTGTGCATCCTATGTGTTTCCACAGGCTGTTGGGTCCCTTCTCATCATGTTTGTGACTCAGTGGGTCTATACCCTGATCAGCATGGGTGTTGCTGCCATTGTGTATTTCTACATTGGCCAAGCCAGTCCAGGGCTTCACCTTGGTAAGTGGCTGAACAATTTTTCCATCATTTCCTTTTTTCTCTGTTTTTTTTTAATTTTTTTGTTTTGAACACCATGTAAGTGCCAATGATGACAGAGGTATGAAGCACATTTTTAAGTAGCTTATATGCTAAGAAGAGAAATATAATCTACACCTAAATAGTTATAAATGAAAAATAACAGGTTATCATAAGGTTGTAAGACATCTAGTAGTAAAATGAATGACAACAATAGCACAAGGCCAAGAGGGAAGAAAAATATGGTTGAAATGAACTATACTACTTTAAGTTTCTAATTATATTTGTGAAATAATGTATTACTTGAAGGTAGATTATGGTCAATTTAAGATTTATAGAATGTAAACCCTAACATATCCACTAAAGGACATAGTGAAGAATTATAGCCAATAAGCCAATCAAAGAAATTAAGTAAAAGAAAAATTACTCCAACCAAAATAAGGTAGAAAAGGAGTAAAAATAATATGGATGGGGGGAGAAAGAAAGGTGAGTTGCTATTGTTGTTCCTTTTGTTTTGATATATAGCCCACACTGACCATGAATGTGCAGTCCAACTGCCTTGGACCACCAAAGCAAGTCAGACTAAAAGGAATATGTCATTATGCTAGATAAAGAAAGATGGCTATATGAACCTCACCATATCAAATTTAATATAGGTAGTAAAATCACACCCAACTAAATGGCAAAGTTTATCAGGTAACCCATCAGGCACCAGTGGCTCACATCTATGATCCTAGTTACTCAGGAGGCTGAGTTCTGAAGATCACTGTTTGAAGCCAACCTGAGCAAGAAAGTCCATGAGACTCTTATCTCCAGTTAACCCCCCTCCACACACACATACACACACACACACACACACACACACACAAGTATAATCCAACTACCTGTTGCCTATAAGAAACCTCCTTAATTCAACAAATTTATTTATTTTTACAGTCCTGAGGGTCAAACCCAGGGTCTTGTGCATGCTAGGAAAGCTTTCTAACTCTGAGCTACATACTAGACCAATAAAGTTTTATTTGTTTATTGTCAGTCATGGGGCTTGAACTCTGGGCTTGAGTGCTGTCCCTGCTCTTTTCAACTCAAGGCGAGCACTCTACCTCTTGAGCTACAGTGCCACTTTGGTTTTCTAGTGGTATATTGGAGATAAGAGTCTTATGGAGTGGCTGGGAAGGTGGCTCAGTGCTAGAGTGCTTGCCTTGCATGCATGAGGCCCTGGGTTTGATTCCTCAGCACCACATAAGCAGAAAAAACTGGAAGTGGCATGATGGCTCAAGTGGTAGAGCGCTATCCTTGAGCTGAAGAGCTGAGAGACAGTGCCCAAGCCCAGAGTTCAAGCCCCAGGACTGACAAAAAAAAAGAGTCTCATGGACTTTCCTGCCCGGGCTTTGAACTGTGATCCTCAGATCTCAGCATCCTGAATAGCTAGGATTACAAGCGTGAGCCACCAGTACCCGTCAAAAAAGTTCTTTTAAAAATAAACAGTTTTTTAAAAAAAGAATTTTAAAAACATATACTAAACTAGCACCAATTAGAAGAAAGCTAGAGTGGCTGTTTGTTTTGTTTTGTTTTCCATCCTGAGGCTTGAACTCGGGGTCTGGGTAAAGTTCCTGAGCTTCTTCGGGCTCAAGGATAGTGCTCTGTCACTTGAGCCACAGCACCACTTCCAGCTTGTTCTGAGTAGTTTATTGGAAATAAGGGTCTCACAAACTTTCCTGCCACAGCTAACTTTGAACCTTGATCCTCAGATCTTAGCCTCCTGAGTAGCTAGGATTACAGATGTGAGCCACTGGTACCTGGCTTGGTTGCATTAACATAGAACAGACTTCAGAGAAATCTTCAGATAAAGAGAATCATTTTATATAGATGAAGTGAAAAATTCATTAACAGAAGTGAAAAATTCATCAAGAAGACTAAGAAATATTAACACATACTTAAAAACAGAGCTCTGAAATACTTGATGCAAATTATGAGAAAACTGCAAAAGAAATAGATAAGTTTATTATCACAGCCAGAGATTTCAAGGTCTATGTCCCAATAGTAGATACAAGGATGAATAAAACCAGTAAGGCTATGCAAGACTTGAATGACACTTATCAGCAAGCAAGCAAGCCTGGCCTAGATGATATTTATAGAACACTGTCCCCAACAACAGCAGAATATATTCTTTAAAGTAATATAGAGAAAATTTACAGCATTTTTTAAAGTTTCAATAAGTTCAAAAGTATTCATGTCAATTGAAAAAATAAAACAGTTCTCTGACCCAAGAGGGAAATAATTAGAAATGAGTAACAGAAAAATATTGAAAAATCCCAGATATAGAAGCTAAAGAACACTAGACAACCAAGAACACTAAATGAACTACAAAAACTGAATAACCCATTGGGCACCGGTAGCTCACACCTGTAATCCTAGCTACTCAGGAGGCTGATATCTGAGAATCATTGTTCAAAGCCAGCCTGGGTAGGAAACTCTTATTTCCAATAAACCACCAGAAAACTGGAAGTGGTACTGTGGCTCAAGTGGTAGAGCGCTAGCCTTGAGCTGAATTGCTGAGGGACAGTGCCCAGGACCAGAGTTCAATCCCCATGACTGACAAAAAACAACAACAACAACAACCTGAGTAACCCATGTTTCAGTGAAAGAAGTTAAATTACAAGTTATTTTTACAGGAATGAAAATGAAAATGAAACGTATCAAAATTGTGAGATGCAACTAACTCAGCATCAAATGTTTAAATTATCAAAGTTCTCAAATCAATGGTCCCAGCTTTAAACTTAAGACACTACAAAAAGAAGTACAAATTAAACCCAAAAAGGAAGCAAAAACAAAGTAAAGGTCAGAAATTAATAAAATAGAAAATAGAAAAAAATGAAAATGTTATGTCAGGTGCTGGCGGCACATGTCTGTAATCCTAGCTACTCAGGAGGCTGAGATTTGAGGATCACGGTTCAAAGCCAGCCCAGGCAGGAAAGTCTGTGAGACTCTTATTTCCAATTAACCACCAGAAAACCAGAAGTGGACTGTGGCTCAAGTGGTAGAGCGCCAGCCTTGAGCTGGAGAGAGATGGTGTCCATGCCCAGAGTTGAAGCCCCACGACTGAGAAAGAGAGAGAAATTGGTGAGAGAAAGGGGGGAAGGGCGGGGAGAGAGAGAAAGAAAGAGAGAGAGAGGGTGGGAAGGAGAGAGAGAATGCTAATGGGGGAAAAATAGTATCATAGTTTTTATGGAAAAAAATTGGCAAAACAACAATAGGCAAATTGAGTGCGGTTAGGATGAATAGTGGGAATAATTCTGGCACACTCTGAACTAGAGGGATGATCTCTATTTGTCCAGTCCTCATATGATTTAGACCAGGGAGAATATTGGTTTGGTGTGTGAGAATTTTTTTTTTTCAGGTAAGGGGTAGGTTTATTCAGTAGACGTGCTGGGACCAGGCCAGGTTGGCACTCCATGCAGCTGGGAAAGGCCTGGGAAAGAGCTGGGAAAGAGAGCTTGGAAAGAGAGCGAGCTGGGAAAGAGGTGGTGTGTGAGAATTTGAAAGAGAATAAAGTTGTGGATATTGTGCCTGGATTATCAGGTCAATGTATTGATATACATTGATGCTGTTCATTGAAGGCATGCCCTTGGATAAGTTGTTTGCTATATCTGGGAATTACTTAGACTCTCTAGAATCAAGGCCTGAAATGTCAGAGCATCAAGAATACAGAAAATAGTAAAATAATAGTCACTGTACTGCTTAGTCTCTTTTCTGGTGTTTCTGAGTAATTTATAAGCAACATGTTTATGTGCCTATTAAGTCTGGAGGCAGTAAAGGGTTGCCTGTAACCATGACCTTTCTACTGCATCAAAACAGGGAAGAAGGCATCAAATGGTAGAGGGAAAGGAGAAAGGAGAAGAGAGAGGGAGAAAGAGGAACAGAAAGGAGAAGGAAAAAGGGAGGGGTAAGAAGAGAGAAGGAAAGAAGAGAGTTGACCTCATCCTTTTGTTTGTTTGTTTGTTTTTGGTAGGTCATGGGGCGTGAACTCTGGGCCTGGGTGCTGTCCCTCAGCTCTTCAGCTCAAGGTGAATGCTCTGCCACTTGAGCCACAGTGCCACTTCTGGTTTTCTGGTGGTTTGTTGGAGATAAGAATCCACAAACTTTCCAGCCTGGGCTGGATTTGAACTGCGATTCTTAGATCTCAGCCTCCTGAGTAGCTAGGATTACAGGCATGAGCCACCTGCACCCAGCTAACCTCATCCTTTGATCAGAAACTCACTCCAGTGGTAACTGACCCACTCCTAGGATAACAGCATTAATTCCTTCATGAGAGATTAATGATTTAAAAATCTCTGCCTTGAACATTGTTACATTGTGGATTAAGTTCTCAACACATGAATTTTAGGAACACATTCAAACCAGAGCACATCATTTATTGTATATTTTCCTCTAAAGTAGAGCTGTTTTAAAAATACATTAAAGAACCAAGTTGAGAAAGGTCTATGGTGCTTCCACTTAAAATCGTTTCAAGTCAAAATTATATTAAGCAGAACAATCATAAGTATACCAGAATTAGAACCAGTTTGATGTATACGTTTGAAGGAAATCTACTTCAATGCGTAAAGCTACATGAATTGAAAATAATGGTTTAGGAAAATAGTAATCTAGGAGGAAGTCCTTCTCCTAGCTAGTTTCATGGGTTGAATGTATTTTAATTGATATAGTGATTACATCAATGTTTATTTCTGAGGTTTTGTAAGGAATAATCTGATTTTAAGAAATTTAAATGTTTCCCAGAAACCTAGTCCCAGAAACTAAGAAATCAAATTTCAGACCAATGTTCATCTAAGATTTAGATAATTTAGAATCTAAATAGAATTAGTCAGTAAAAATGTTACATTTTAATGTACATTTTACTTTCTGATTTCTGACAGATTGATTTTCTAAATATATTAGAAATCTTTTCTTTGCTATTGCAGATACTAATGCAAATATAAAATTCATGTCCCCTTTAACAATAAGAACCTTGAATGAAATTGAGTAAACATGTCAGCTGTATATACTTGTTGTTAGCCAAGATGCTAGCTAGCATCAACTTCTTTAATGCTATTTGATTCATATGTTGAATATGATCAAATCCTTTTCTTTTTCTTTTTTTTTTTTTTCAGTCCTGGGGCTTGAACTTAGGGTCTGGGCACTGTCTTGAGCTTCTTTTCGCTCAAGGCTAGCACTCTACCACTTGAGCCACAGCACCACTTCTCTGTCTTTTTCAGTTTACATGGTACTAATGAATTGTACCCAGGGCTTCATGCATGCTAGGCAAGAATTCTACCACTAAGCCACATTCCCAGCCCTATTTATTTATTTATGCTTGTCTTGGGGCTTGAACTTAGGCCTGGACACTGTCCCTCAGTTTGATTTTTTTTTCTCCACTCAAGTCTCTACTACTTGAGCTACAGCTCTACTTTGCTGGGGTTTTTTTTTTGGGGGGGGGTGTTTTTTGTTTTTGCCAGTCATGGGGCTTGAACTCTGGACCTGGGCACTGTTTCTCACCTCTTCAGCTCAAGGCTAGTGTTCTACCACTTGAGCCCACAGCACCACTTCCAGCTTTTTCTGTTTATGTAATACTGAGGAATCAAACCCACGTCCTCATGCATGCATGGCAAGCACTCTATCACTGAGCCACCTTCCCAGCCTCTACTTGCTGCTTTTTGCCGGTTAATTGGAGAGAGGAATTTTACAGTCTTTCCGGCCTGTACTGGCTTCTAATTTTGATCTTCAGATCTCAGCCTCCTGAGTAGCTAAGAATACAGGAACGAATCAATACCCAATTCCAATCAGTTTTTTTAAGCTATATGTGTGTATAATTTAGAGAAAATATTTTCTAAAATTATTTCTTTTTTCTAAAGCTATTGTGTGAGGTGGGTTTTTTAGAAGATATGGGTTTTTTAAAATTAATAAATTCTATTCAAATCAGCAAGTCTGATATTAGGATTGTTTGGCCAGTATAAACAACAACCTCATTTTAAACTTCAGCTCCAACATTTCTACATGTTGAACTATTTGGTTGGCTTAATACTGTTGAAAACTTACTTCCTGTGAGGTTTATTTACAAGGATGAAAAAAGCCATGTTCCTCCTCTTGGAGCCTGTGGTCCAGTGTCCAGTGGAGGATTTAATACTATGTGTTCA
This sequence comes from Dipodomys ordii, assembly GCF_000151885.1. Lineage (NCBI taxonomy): Eukaryota > Metazoa > Chordata > Mammalia > Rodentia > Heteromyidae > Dipodomys > Dipodomys ordii. Next base: position 9,175,231 of record NW_012267261.1, read on the forward strand.
ATACAGTTGTGAATCTAAGAATTAATACCATCAAATTATTTTGAATTCCTAAGATAGAAGTCTTTTCTTTATACTTTATTCAGTCACTTTCTTGAGATTTTTGGAATGAAAATTTTTTTTTGGCTGGGCTCTGGTAGCTCATTATTCTAGTCTATAATTCTAGTTACTCAGGAGGCTGAGTTCTAAGAATTGAAGTTCAGAGCCAGCCCAGACAGACAAATCCATGAGGTCTTATTTCCAAAAACAAACAAACAAACAGTAAAGCCATGTACTGGTGGCTGATGCCTGTAATCACAGCCAGCCTGGGCAGGAAACTCTGTGAGACTCTTATCTCCAATTAACCACCAGAAAACCAGAAGTGACACTGTGGCTCAAGTGGTAGAGTGCTTGCCTTGAGCTAAAGAGCTAAGGGACAGTGCCCAGGCCCAGAGTTCAAGCCCCACGACCACCACCACCACCAACAACAACAACAAAGCAGTAAAATAATGGAAGTGAAATCATGGCTCAAACAATAGTGTACCACAGCAAGAGCTCAAGGCCTTGAGTTCAGGTCCTTGTACTGGCAAATTAAATAAACAGTTTTGGGGAACTACAAATGGATACAAGGTACTTGGTAAACAGTCAGGGAATATCACAATGAATATTGTTTCATTACATTGGAACATTTAAAAAATGTGTACTTATTCTTTGTGTGTATTGTGTGTGCATGCACATGTGTGTGTCTACTTGGGTGTGTGCTAAGTTCATACATTTGCCCTATCCTAACTGCAATTCTGGTGCCTATGTAGAACTTTCATAAACATTTATTCTTATGTCCCTTCTTCAGGATCAGCTTCCAACTTCAGCTTTTTCCAATGGATGAAGTCTCTTCTGATCCCTTCCTGCAGGTTTGTGCCAACCTGGTGCAGGTTCTCATATGGATGAGTGTCCTAGAGTCCTGGGAAGTGTGGAGGAGTGCCATTCCCAGATAGCCTTGGGCCTCAACTGTGGTGTGGGAACTTACAAGGGAAAACTTCCCGGAAGCTCACTTTTTGCTCTTTACTGCCTTCCACCACACCCCTGCCCAGCTTTAGTTAATCAAAGCTTCTTCTGGCTCATTTCTGCTTCCCTTCTTGTCCTTAGTCATCATGAGTGAGGCTTTGTGTAGAATCTGATTGCTCCAGTCCCAGGTCAAGAGCGTCACCAGCCTAAGACACATTAATGTCAATACCTAATCATATGCAAGGTTAAGGCCCCATGAAATGTAAGACCAGAACCAATTCTCCTGTCTCAAGTTAGAGGAAGCTGACATCGCTGTATTGGCATCAGTGCAGAGGCTAAGTACAGAAATAAAATAGAAACCCTGGAGGATTGGTGTGGAATATCCATGTTCAAATACACAGAGAGCCTCACAGAGAAGGCAGTGCTTCATGTGGCCCTAGTCTTTCCTCCTTCTTCTCTCTTTTCTTTCTTTTCTTTTTCTTTCTTTTCTTCCTTCCTTCCTTTCTTTTTCTTTTTTTCTTTCTTTTCTTCTCTCTCTCCCTTCCTCCCTCCCTCTCTTCCTTCCTTCTTCCCTCCCTCCCTCTTTCCCTCCCACCATCTCTTTCTTTCATTCATTCTTTCTCTGCAATACTGGAGTTTGAATTCTGGACCTCATATTTGCTAGACAGATATTTTACCCTTGAGCCACACCTCTGGCCATGTTTTGGCACTGTTGGTTTGGTGTTTTTGAGATAAGGTCTTACTTCCTGTCTGGAAATACACCTAAGCTGAGATCCACCAATTTTAGGCTTTCCATCATGGCTAAGATAACAGGTGTTCACCACCAATCTCTGTGATGATGTCTTGTGAATTTTTCTGCCCAGGCTGGTCTCAAACCATGATCCTCCCAATCTCAGCCTCCCAAGTAGACAGGTATGAACCACTGGTACACTTCCTTAACTCTGAAGGCTTTGGGATTCTGGAGAATTACTCATACTATTGTCCTTTCAAGATCAAGTGCCAAAGCTTCAGGCTGGGCAGATCCAGGCAGAATCCAACCAAGGGTTTATTTGGTTTTATTCTGTTGGTTTGCTTTTTAAAACTCTAGCTGTCTTGTTTGCACTTGTCAAAACTTTCATCTATTATATCCAGACATTGCTATGACACCCTTTTCCAATGATCCCAGGTGTCAGGTTAAAATCCTTCTCCCTCTCATATTGTATGGTTGCTTTTTTTCCCCTCCAGTCTTGGGGCTTGAACTTAGGACCTGGGCACTGTCCTGGAGCTGCTTTTGCTCAAGACTAGCACTCTACTACTTGAGCCACAGCACCACTTCCGGCTTTTTCTGTTCATGTCGTACTAAAGAATCGAACCCAGGGCTTCATGCATGCTAGAGAAGCACTCTATCACTAAGCCACATCCCCAGCCCTCCCCCCCTCATATTTTAAATTGTGATAAAATACACATAACACAAAATGTGTGTCATAAAATGTATGTCTTTAGGTATCTGTTTAGTGGTATTAAGTGCAATCACATTATACCACTCATCTCCAGAACCTTTGCATTTTCTCAAGCTGAAGCTCTATCCTCATTAAATAACAATTCTCCATTCTGTACAGCACTGCTAATCTGTTCAAGTTGGTATAAGAAACCAAAGTCTGGAACCTGGAATGATGAAGAAGAATTAGCAGAGCTGCAGACACCTATAGGGAAGGAGTTGGAGAGCTGAGGGCCAGAAATGCGCTGTGGCGTGGGAGGAGAACTCCTTTCCTGTTGTCTGCTTTGGCTAGGTAGGGGTGGCCTCTCTGCCTCTCATTCTGGCTGAGGACTGAGGCTGGTGGTGCAGGTGATGACACACCCACACCAGTTTCTTGTCCCCATCAATCTACTCCTGAGGGAAAGTACGGTTTCAGTGGAAATATATTCCGTAGACGATGACTGCAATTTTTGAGCTGAAAATAGAATATGGTGATATTTGGAGGTATCTGGTTTGCAAGAACATCTTTAGTCATTTCTGGCTATGCAATCTAAAAATAGGCCTTGGTTGGCCACTGTTCTTTCCTTGGTACCTGAGTTCCTGGGATTTCACCTCCAGATTCATTGTAGTGCTATGTAGAAGGAAGACTAGAGTAGGATGAGAACATTCTTAGGCAAGACAAGTCCTTCAGTTGCAACGAAATTAGTCCACACTGCTCACAGTACAATATCAGGCTCTGAACTAATGGAGTAGGTGGTAGAGCCTTGGCTAAGTCGGCATCGAACTTGCTTCTTACTTTATGATGCTTTATCAGGAGGAGAAAGAACCAGCTTATGGTGACTCGTTTTAGAAACCCTAGCTTTCTTTTCTGTCTTATAGTGTTGAGATTTTACCCCCACAGTAGCTCCAAATGTCCTTCAAAACCAAGGGAAAATAAGGTAGTAATGCGTCTGAGCAGAACATTTGTCCTATATATGTCCTGTTACATGTGCAGCCGCCAGTTACTAAGTGACCTTAACCCTTCTCGAGGCTTTCTTTCCTGAAGCCCTAGAAATTCCCAGAGGAAAATTCTTAAGCCATGGTAGAAAATGAAATACTGTATATCATTTCCCTGAAATCAGAGGGTATATGATCTCACCTATTAAAAAAATTAAACCCAAATTGGTAGGATATACCTACAATCCTAGCACTTAAGCTGAAGCAGGGAATTCTAGGCTATCCTGGCAGACACAGGAAGACCTGTCTCAACCCTACTCCTTGAATCAGTGTTAATGCTTCCTCCCCAAAAAAGCATTGGTAAAAAAAAAAAAAACATATATGTTAACCAGGCATGGTTGGCTCATGCTTGTAATCCTAATTACCCCAAGAGGCTGAGATCTGAGGATCATGGTCCGAAGCTAGCCTGGGCAGGAAAGTCCTTGAGACTCTTAGGTACATAATTAACCACCAAAAAGCTGGAAGTGGAGCTGTGGCTCTAGTGGTAGAGTGCTAGTCTTGAGTAAAAAAGCTCAAGGATAGCACCCAGACTCTGAGTTCAAGCCCCAGGACTGGCACAAACAAAAACTGGCACAAAAACAAAACAACAACAACAACAAAAAAAATATGCTGATTAATTGGTATGGGAGTTTGGTCATTTCACTTTTTGAAAGCTGAACCCATATAGCAGTTAATTCCATTTTTAGGACTCTCAATCTAAGTAATTTAGGTATAGTCTCAACAAATGGCCATTCTACCTGAGACATGTGATCCAAACTTCAATATAGATAGACATTTTTCAGTAAATCAGTTGAAGTTCCTGTTTTAGAAACTTTTTATTAACACAGTTGTACCATTAGATTTCTACTTTTTTACAACTTTCAAATATACTCCTGATTCAAACAACTAAACCTTAATATGAGCACAATAGCTGATTTTGATGGTGGTGGAGTTACTGGGGTTTGAACTCATACTTGCTCAGCAGGTACTCTACCTCTTGAGCTGCTGTGTCAGCCCTTTCTGTGTTGGATATCTTCTAGATGGGGTCTTGCTTTATACCCAGGTAGCCTGGATTGTGATCCTCTTATAAGTACTTGCCTTTGTGTCTGGAATGACAGGTGCTCGCCACTGTACCCAGCCATTGATCAAGACGGAACCTTGCAAATTTTATACTCAGGCTGGCCTTCAACTACCCTCTCCAATCTCTGCCCTCTAAGTAGCTAGGATTGCAGGCTTGAGTCACTGATAACTGATTCTCTTAAAGATTTTAAGAGGCAACCCATGCCTCAGAGAAAGACTTAAGGACAAGACATAAGCTGTAGGCCTGGAAGGGATCTGAGAAAGTGAGGCACTGGAGATGAAGAGTTTTCTGGAAGCCACTTACTGCATTAATGAGGGACAGGTCTGGGACCAGATCTATCTTCTTTCTGTAGCTTCTTTGGGTGTTGGCCTGAGCTTTCCTTATTCCAATGTGACTCATGTATCCCTAATATTTGTCTTTACCAGTGTATTCCAGTCATGTGCAGAGACTGCGGGGACAATGGAATCTATACTGGGACTCACTCTTTGTCTTAAGGCTACTTTAGCATCCAAAGTGTTTGCACTTTTCCTCTTAGCTACTTGCTAAGTAAATCTTAGCTCTCTAGAAATCATTCCTCATTCAACTTGCTTTCCGATGAATCATGTGTGCGTGTGTGCATGCGCGTGCATGCACGCACCTATATGTGTACCAGTACTGGGGATTGAACTTTTCACTCTTCTCAATTCTCCAACTTCATTCTGTTTATTTCATTTGACAAAAAGGGCAAAGCCACACCATAGAGCCCCCAAATAATGCCATTTGAAAGGGAAAAACTCCCTTTTGTGGGTATCTCCTATCATGAGGTATAGTTTTATAGTTTTCTACTTCTCTCTCCTTGCCTTAATACTCCGTTTCTCCCACTCTGAGATCACAGACGTTGGCACATGTAGGTCTCAGTAATTGATTCCCGATTTTAACAAGCACCTGTGGCGCGGGTGCGATGATGTGTGTCCAGAGCCGACCGGCATCCACTGTTGAGCCCTTCTTACTTGTCCTGTCTCACTGAAGGAGTGTGCGGCCTCCCCGGGAGCAGATCATCTTGGCACCATCCCTGGCCAGGGTTGACATGGAGATGACTCAGCTCACCCAGGAGAACACAGACTTCGCGGCTCGCGACCGCTACCACCACGCCTCCTTCGTGAGTCGGGAACAGCTGATGTCTCCTTTCTGATGCTGCCCTGGGCACAGTGGAGGAAGCAATTCACAGAAGCTTTGGTGGCAGCTTTGACTCCATAGAACCTCCACAGCATGCCCGCCCACGGGCCCGTTAGGCAGCAGAAATTGTCTCTGGTTTTCAGCGCCATGTCCAACCCTAGGCAGGCGGCATTCCAACTTCTTCCACGTGGCACTCTACCTGGGACAGCAGGATGATCACACATAGAGAACCAGAGCCAGATTGCTTGGGCAGAGGGCCACAATAAAAGCTTTGTTTTCATTTTATTGTATTATTAATTGTGTAATTCACTCACACAGTTCCAAGCCCCAAAGTATTACCACGTATAGAGTGAATGACCCTCTCCCATCCCTGCTCAGAGTTCATTTCTGCTGTAGTTATTCACAGGTGACTCATTCATGGGTCTAGTCTTTCTTTTTCTTTTTTGTTTTTTTGTGCCAATCCTGGGGCTTAAACTCAGGACCTGGGTGCTGTCCTTGAGCTTTTGTGCTCAAGGCTAGCATTCTATCACTTGAGCCATAGCTCCACTTCCAGCTTCTTGGTGGTTAATTGAAGGTAAGAGTCTCACCGACTTAACTTCCTGGGCTAGCTTTAAACTGTGATCCTCAGATCTCAGCCTCCTGAGTAGCTAGGATTACAGGCATGAGCCACAAGTACCCAGTTGGCATTTCTTTATGAATATATATATAACATGGAATCTTACTGTTCCTTTCATATATACAGTGGTCACCAATATATGTATGTTCTACACTTTTCTTTCTTAAATATCTTGGAGTCATTTCCATAACAGTATGTCCAGTTTCCTCCTTGTATGGATGTACCATGATCTGTTTCACCATTTCTACCATGATGGGCATCACAAAGATCACAAAGATCTTTGCTATTATAGTCAGTTCTGCAATATACATGTGTGCAGTTGTAAATTGTATCTTTAGGAGTAATTTCCCAAAGTGGAATCACAGGATCAAAGGATGCAGCTATTGATTGTTTTTAAAGCTATTATTGTTTCAGGAAATTGTTGTTGGTGGTGGTGTTTAAATCACTCTCTAACTCTGACTCCTTGAACACCTCTGCAGCTATTTGTGGCATGAATGGCATGAGGGGACAGGACTCTTGGTTCTTCTGTGAGCATGGCCTGACATTCATTACAAGCATCCAGTACTGGGGACTGGACAATGGCTTCCCTCATAAATTCAGCTTCTAGTCTAAGTTGGGTTTTACCACTGGGCCAGGGAGCAATGGGCTGATTGGTTACTACTGTATCTTTCTTCTACTGCAGCGCTTCCCTTAAGGTGATGTGCTCACATCATCTGGGACACATATTTAAATTGCCTCACCCCTGGGTCTCTTAAAGTTTGGGATGAACAGGTGCCACCGGTAATTCAATGCTGGACCACATTTGTAAAACACTGATTTGCTAGATGGTAGGGTTTAGAATGACAGAGCTGGGAAAGTCAGCTAGATCATAACCTTCAGGAAAACAAGGACACATTTATGATTATTCAGGACCTAGCTCCCGTTAATTAACAGATTTCTGGGTATCAGACACAATTTAAAGAACTCAAACTTCGAGCTGGCAATAGGCATGTGGGAAATAGAAACACCACAAGAACATAATCTGAGTTGGATGTGGAGGCTGAGGCAGAAGGATCATGAGTTCAATGCCATCTTGGCCAGTTGGAACAACAGGGATATCCTGTCTCAAAATAATAAACAAGGCCAAGGACATTGTTTTCATATTTTCGGCAGTACAGGATTTGAACACAGGGCCTTCTGCTCGTGAGACAAGCGTTCTACTACCAGAACCACACCCCCAAGCCTTGTTTTGCTTTGAAACAAATTATCTCTATGTAGCACAGCCTGTTGTGGAGCTCGAGCCCTATATGCAGTAAAGTGAGTAGCTCACAGGTCTGCTGTGGGGACAGATGCTTAAGGATGCTGAATCTTTAATGAAGTTCAGAAGTCTTTATTTCATCCCAACCAGATTGTAAAAATGTACTGTTAATCAGTACATTTAGCCCGAGTTCCCCAGAAAGCAGATGCTTATAGGCTACCATTTTGGTGATGACTGGGCGTGAGAAATCAGGAACCAAGGCCGGGGGGAAGAAGGAGTTGGCTAGCAACCACCTAGGCATGAAAGCTGTAATTCCTGTCTCAAGACCCCTTCCAGAAGTATGTATCTACTAGTCCTGTTTCCTATAACCACAGGTTAGTGCTGAGTGGGCACTGACTGTGATTTTCTCAGACATGAGAATGTCCAGCAGTTCAGTTACAAGTGAGACTGGCTAGAATTCACTCAGAATGGAATGTCCCATGGCAGCTAAGATGGAATAAGCAGTCACAGCCCCACCAACAGTTGGGACACACAGGATACAAGGTGACAAATTAAGAGATTTTATATGCAGTCCATATATTGACAAGCATATATATAAATGCAAGCCATCAGGAAGACAAAACATGTCACCGGATCACTCAGATGGGGCTTATGTATCTAAAGGCTGTCTCCCAAATATCAGCCCAGTCAATGAATGTGACAGTGAGACTAGAAACAGTTCCTAAGTTAGACAAAGATTTCTGGCCTAAAAGTTTACCAGGAAATCCACAGCTGTAGTGAAAATGTCTGAATGAATGAGGTTTGTATCAGAATGATATACACTCATTCATGTGACCATGAATGTCTCTCTTCTGACCAGGTTATTTCTAGATTGATCCACACAATAATCTACCCACTACTCACTTACCCATTGATCCATTCATCTAATATAACCATCAACCAAGTCATTAGTCCACTTATCCACCATAGCTAAAGCGCGTGTATACATAACTTTATACACAGGTGCCTGAAACCACCTCACCTGACCCACCCATGTCTCTCTAACCACAGCTTTATTATGTAAAAAATATGATCATAAACCATTCAGGTATAAATAAGCCCCCTGGCCACCATCTTCAGACTTTCTATTGAAATTCAGCACAATCACAAGGCTCTTGAACCGAAGTCTAAAAACCAGAACAAAGATCATTTCCTCAGATCTTTCTGAGGGTCTCAAAGCCTATACAATTGGGTATATCCTGCACAAACTATTGTAAGTCAATGTGGAGTCTGAGGTTCAGAATTTCATCATTTTTCTCTCCAAGTTTCTGACTGAGGGAGTATGTTTAGGATGGAAATGAAGGTACCAGTTTTTTTAAAATTAATACCAGGAAAGAGTACAAAGCTTTCACTGAGAACTATAGTGAAGCATACAGGTGAACTCAGCAGGCTAAACCTGAGAGAAAATGACCAGCATGTTTGTCACCTGGATCACAAAACAAAGATACTCAATGTCTTTCCACTTGGAGGTCCTGAATTGAAATAAACGTGGCCCACTTTCTAGCCAATCAAATAAACCTTCTCACTTAAAAAACAATCCTCATGATTCAGGCTCAAATACAACCTAGTTTAGATGTGCACATATGGATGTTTCTGCTTTCCTTGGTACTAGAGCAGGTAGAGGGCAGGCCAGTGTGGAGATTACCTCTGCTGAGGTGAGCAGTGGGGAGGGGCTAAGGAGCCAGCCCAGATCCCCAGATGGTCTGGGGCTGGTCATTTGAGGTTCTTGAAGCCCTACTTGGTGCCAAGCACCAGCCATACCACTGTCTTATGGAGTAGGCTGTGGGAGAGATAAGAAGGAAAGAAATAGAACACACTGTCCAATGTATTATATTCAGATTGCTGCTATGACAAATTACTATAAATTCAGTGGCTTAAACACAAAATGTATTCTCTTGCAGTTGCAGAGTTCAGAGGCCCAAAATGGGGCCCAAAATCAAGGCATCCGCAGGGCTGGATTACTTCTGGGAGCTCCAGTGGGGGTTGGCTTCTATGTTTTATCCAAGTTCTAGAAGCTGCCAGTGTTCCTGGTCATGGTGTCATTTATGAGTGAGCACATTCACACCAGCCTCTGCTTCTCCTTCACCGCTCCCTGACTCTCCAGCCCCTACCCCCCTAGCTTTTAGGAGCTCTTAGGATTTGGTTGGACCATGTCAGTCACACTCTCTAGGTGCTGGGGATGAGGAGCCAGGCACCTTTGGGGGCATTGCGTTCCTGCATCCTTGATTTAGAGGCACAGTTTCAAGAGAAAGAATGGTGCTGCATACCAGAAGTGGCTGGAGCATAAATCAGAAGCATTCAGCAGGCAGCCAAGCCACAGGCTACTAAAGGAACTCAGGGCTGGATGTGTGCCTCAAGTGGTAGAATACTTTCCTACTAGGTGCAAGGACCTGAGTTCAAACCTCAATTACTCCCCCGCCCCCCCCCCCACACACACAAAGGAACTCAACAGTTCTTGAGAACATGCCTGTAATCTGTAATCCTAGCTACTGAGGGGGCTGCAATCTGAGATTACTATTTGAAGCTAGCCAAGAGCAGCAAAGTCTGTGAGACTCTTGTCTCCAATAAAATAACAAAAAGCCAGATATAGAGCACCCAGGCCCTAAGTTCAATCGATAGTACTTGTGCGCGTGCACGCGTGTGCTTGCACACACACACACACACACACACACACACACACACAGAGGTAGTTCTGAAGAGAAAGCTGGTTTGGAACCATTGGTTAGGTGATATAGAAGGCCTTCTGAACCAAGGGAATGAGATAAATGTTTGAGGCAGAAAAATCTGAGTCAGAGAAAACAGGCTTATGTTCAGTCCACAAACTCTTCTTCTTACCTCTTCCTTTTACAAAGGCTTACTGGGAGGGAGGTTTATGTGGCATATTGATGACATTTGGGGAATAAAATCTGTCTGAAGCTAGGCACCAGTGGCCTACGCCTGTAATCCTAGATACTCAGGAGGCTGAGATCTGAGGATCGCGGCTGAAAGCCAGTCCAGGCAGGAAAGCCCATGAAACTGTTCAGAAAACCCGGAGTGGTACTGTGTGGCTCAAGTGGTATAGTACTAGCTGAGGGACAGTGCTCAGGCCCAGAGTTCAAGCCCCATCACTGACAAAAACAAAAAACAAAATCTGCCTGAACCTTGACTCTATCAATTTCTACCTCTGAGACCCTGGATAGGCTTCTGAACCTCTCTGAGTCTGGAAGTCTTTCTCTGTGAAAGAGGAGCTAGGAGTACTAAGATGACATCCATATTTTTGGAAGAGATAAAAGTGGGTGGTGGTGTAAGAGTCATGTCACTTACTCTGAGTAGTGGGAAGAAAAGAGAAGAGCAAAGCAAAGGTAAAGGAAAAAAAAAAGACAAGAAAAAAATCCCCGATAATTGCAGGGCTTCTTGACACTGCTGACCTAAAAATCTCAGAGCACAGAAGCATCCTACTGCTTCAGGAGGCCAGGCTGCGTCCTGTGAGCCACAGACCTCGCGGGACACCTTCACTAACCACTACCAGGACATCTGCAGCCATCCAGATCGGAGCCAAGAGCACCATAGCACTCTCTCCCCGATACACGTGTCACCTGTTCCCTTCCCCAGTGCCCTGCCCAGGCCTGCAGCCTATCCCATTCACCTGGCCACTGCTCCAAACAGGGAATTTTTCCCAAACACACACACACACATATACAAATGACCCCATCATCCTGCTCTTTTTAACCAAGGTTTACTCTAGAGCAAACAACCCACAGGTTGCCTGTCTTACCCCCTGGCCCTCTCTCAGCTATATACCCTGGGTGCTACCTAAGGACCAGAGAGGGGAGGGTTGGCTGTGGTGGTCTCATGTACTGGGGTTTTCTCACTTGTTGCACTCCTCCATAGACAGGAAATGCAGAAATCTGCTCACTGAAGGCTGTTCACTCTTCACTATTCGGCACCCCTGCAGCTGGGAGATGGGCGGGGCCTCTTTGGGGGAAGCTCATAAGCAGAAACAGATGCCAGTTTGTCAGCTCAAGAGACAAAATAGAGGTTTGATGAGGCACAGTTCTGAGGGAGCAGGTCCTATTCAGGTAAAAGACTAAGCAGATGGCAAGAAAGACCCACCAGGGGTTCCTATGCTGGCTGTGCTTCTGGGAATGTAGCCCATCTCACAGCACCAGGGCTGGCCTTTTCCCTGCTCCCTGGATTGATGGGCTAGGCTGACTGGAGGATGGTGGATGTTCTCATGCACTCAAGTTGGGGCCCTGGGAGGGGTGGGGGGAGTAGCCACCTTCTAAGAGAGGCAGAGCTATTCTCGAAATGGAGTATAAAATAATGGCCAGCCTGGATTTCTTTTTTAAAATTTTGTTTAAAAAGTGTGTGTGTGCACACACATGTACGCATATATGGGCACACTTTTCTGATTGATCCTGTTGAAGAAAGCACTATATTAAAAGAGCTGGACTCACCAAATGTGGAGCCTGTCTTCAAACACAGGCCATGTGGTATAAATCAGATTGCACTTTGGGAGGCTTTTGTGTGTGGGGGTGGAGGGGGAAGGGGAGTAGCTTTTTAAGGATTAATAGCCATCTCCCAGTAGCCAGCAGGAGGGCTTGGTGAGTGCTGATTGGTAAGATGTGAAATAAACCATATGTATTAAGCAGCCTAAGATGGAAGAAATAACACTGACTTCAAATATGAACACTCCCCGCCCCCTACTTGAAGGTCACAGGGCAGGTGCTCCAAATGGCAGTGTCCACTTCTAACTGAACTACTTCTGACATGAGCAACTCTATGTTTTGTGTCAGTGAGAGAGGGCTTCCTGCTATAACAAACATCCCCAAATCTCAGTGACTCAATGCTGTAAATTTATTTCTAGTCCATGTAACGGTCTGAAACAAGTCAGAAGAGAATGAGGAGCTCTTTTTACAGCATTATCAGATGGAACATCTCTGCCTTCAGAGTCTTCCTCAGCATACAGCTAGAGGCAGATAAAAGAAGAGAGAAGTACCTGGAGGGTCCCCAGGAGGCTTAGGGACCACGTCTGAAAGGGCTCCTTCTGCATTCAGTTGGCCAGGACTGTGGATGAAGGTAAATATAGGCCAGCCAGGCATTAGGAGGAGGAACGGGGTTTGCTGGGCATCTGGCCTGGCCTGCCACAGTGCGGAGGGAGGTGAACAGATGGATCAAGTTCTTTAGTGATGGCAAATGAAGAGTCTGGTGATCTGCTGAGTAGGTTTGTGCGCTTAGAGCTCTGTCTCCTGTGGTAAAAATCCCAAACTCTATCTAAGGATGCTTCCATCTTGGAATTCCATTTTCAGAACTCTATTTGGAGCCTCTCAATAAATGGAAAGTTTTAATCCTTGAGAGTTCATTTGACTTCTGGGAGAGCCAGAAATCATTTGGAACCAAGTCTGGGGACACTCTTATTCAATCAGGGTTAAGTAACCCAAAGGATGTGGCTCTGAAGCAAACTGACCCCTGTACACATTTCAGAGATGGGATCCCAACACAACACACGGTAAAGATTGACAGTTTAATCCGAGTAATTGCATGAGGCCTCCTAATGTGCTGAAGGGACATCATTTATTTAGATACATTCTTTTCAGTAAGTTGGAGAGAGAGAGAGAGAGAGAGAGAGAGAGAGGGGGCGCAATGAAACCAAAAGCTATGTACTTTTGGTTTATATGCTGTCAGTTATTCATTGTCTGTGTTGGCTCCATTTACCCAAAGGTATACCTACTGTAAGAAATCATCTCAGTAAAGGGTTGAATATTCTTTATGTGCTCTGTCAATCTGTTCAATCCATCATAGATTCATTTGGTCACTTAGTCGGGGTGGGCTTGCTGCTGTAACCAATGTCCCCAAGTCTAGGCATGTTACAGTCTGACACAAGTCAAAAGGGAGTGGGGATTACTGAGAGTCCATGTGTGCCAAGATGTTTCTCTTGGTTCAGAATCTGTGATACTGGATGATGGCAATTGCTTTCTAGTAGTCCGAGGCTCAGTTTCCCAGTGCTGCATATTCTCAGATGAACAAGTAGAAATTGGGCCACAACCCTTTTGGATAGCCAGGAAACGGAGCTCGCTACAGGCTACATTTGGAGAGTGACACCAAAAATTTCTGAGAAGAGTGACTGTCAGAAAATTTTCTTCTGAGCTTGAGAACAGTGAATCGGATCTTCTCTAGACAGATGTTCTAACGTTTCTGGATAAACTCAGTGCCTCGGAAAATCCTGATGTTTGCTTTAGAATGATTCATGTTGTCCTAAGATGCCCAACTCAGATTACGTTTTCCTTATGGGCAGTGAGAAGAAGAATCGTAGGTGAGGGGAAGGGGTGTGAGGGCCCCACTGCTCCAGCATATAGAGGAATTCAGAGGTGAAGGAGTAGAGCGAGCCCTGTTTCTGAAATTGTGGTCTTCAGATCACTGGTGGAAAGAAGTCACCTGGGGTGCTTGCTACTGCTAATTCCAGACCTACTAAGACAGGCTGTCTAGGCTGGAACCTGGGTACACACACATTTTAAGCAAGGGATTCCCTGAAGTATGAGAGACACAGGTAGAAGGCTTTGGGTTGTGGAGTCTTGAGTCCTTATCAGCTCCAAGATGTGGTGAGCAGTAGCAATCCCAACCCCTGTGCTAGCATGCCATTCCAGCTGGAGCCCAATAAACAGCATGGTGATGTCACGTCCCCCACGGTCTCCCTGATAAGCTAGAGACAAAGTCCGTTAGACCTCCCTTCCTCTGAGAACTAGCGAGTTGATTTGCATGCCTTGGTGTCCATGTGTGAGCACAGTTGTGTTTGTACTTGAGACTCTCTTGGATGATAGACCTGTATGTGCACATGTTGTGTGCATACAATGACATCTGATGACTGGTAGAGCCCTTTTCCTTTTATGTCCATCTCAGATCCCACCTGCTCCTTTCCAATCCCGCATCTCAGACTGTTGGGAGTCCATGCCCATCCTGGGCAATCTGGTCACAGCTCCTTTCTGTAGCTGGGGTCCTGCAAGTTATGGTCAATCCCTAAAAATCAAATACAGACATCTTTATTGAGCCCTATTCTTAGACACTCACAGTCTTATTTTATCCTCACAACTCAGTGAGGCAGGTACTGTTATTTTCCCTTGTTTTATAGATGAGGGAACTGAGACTTAGGAAAATTAAATATGGAGTTGTGCCTCGTTATCCACAGAGAATTGGTTCTAGGACTCCCCAAAGGTACTGAAATCCAAGACTGCTCAAATATCTTCTATACAGTGGCATCATGCTTGCATGTCGCTTACAGATACAACTTACAGAGGAACAACTGAAATTTACTCAAGGACCCATGGCTAGTGAGTGGCAGAATCAGATTTGAACTCAGTTCATTCATTGTTCAAGGTTCCTATGGAAAGCAGTCAGGACCACATCCTCTTAAGTGCTCAACTTCGTCCTCTGTCCCTCCATCCTAACCCCCTCTCTAAAGCAGACACTGGCAAACCGCAGCCTGGTGGATCAAATCAAGCACATGGACTGGTTCTGTTTTGCTTTAATTGAGTTGAAATTTGCATAGCATAAAATTAAGTGTTGTAATTAAGTGTCTGTCTTTGAAATACAATTTTAGTGGAACACACACCATTCATTCAGACATGGTCTATTGCTGCCTCCATACTACCATGGCAGACATTGGTAGCTGAGGTAGCAGAGAGCACAAGCCCCACAAAGCCTGACATACAAATGTTTACTGTGTTTGTTTTAGAGAATTTTGATCTGTGCTCATTCTCCTTGGGAATGAGTTTTTTCAGACCTCCTCTCCTGTCCTCCTCCTTCCCTTCACTCTTCTCTCCTCCCCCCTCCACTCTTCCTCTCTTTTCTCTTTTCTTTTTTCTTCCTTTCTTCCTTTTCTCTCTCTTTTTTTTTTTTTTTGGTGCCATTGCTGGGGCTTGAACTCAGGGCCTAAGCACTGGTCCCTTAGCTTTTTAACTCAAGGCTGGTGTTTTACCACTTGAGCCACAGTTCTACTTTGGCTTTTTTATACCTGGGCTGCCTGGGGTAGTGGTAACTGGAATGGGGGAGGCGGGGCTGCCATGCTGTGAACATGGGGAGTTAGTGCATGGAATTCAGCACATGTGAACAGCACACCACATGTACATACACACCCCAGGATGTCACATTTTAATACAAACTTTTAAATAGTTACATATGCTCTTGTAGGAAATTCAGACAAGACAGAAATCTTCAACCAATTTTAAGAGATTAAAACCAGAAACTGTGAAAAATATCTTCCACAAACTTAAGAAAAATAAATTTAGTTCTGTGTCAACAGCCAATTAAGGGGAAGAAACAGAAAGGAAAGGGGTAAAAACCAAGGGCTGAGTTGCTGGAAAGAACAGAGGAAGGGAGAAGAAAAGAGATTGATGAAGAGGCAGAGAAGAGACATGGATGGCCAGTGCTCAGTGGTATTGAGCCCTAAGGAAAGAATGAGCTGCTTGGACACAGACTGAAGGAGGAGGCTGCTGGGAATAGAAAGTAAGCCAGTGGGGTAACTCCTCTGAACAACTAACGAACAGTTGAACAAAATGAATGCCAGGAAGCTGAAACATATTTTGCTGGGCTGGGGGGGGGGGGGGGGGGAAACGAATGAAGAAAGGAAGGGAGGGCAAATACAGCCATTGTATTCAATATACATTATGCAATAAGTTGAACTAAGTAACTTGAGGGTATGAATGGATCTGGGAAAGATGAAGGAGAATATTGGGAGGGGTGACATTGATCAAGATGCTCTGTACTCATAACCTGATTTGTTTAATTGAAACCCCTTTGTACAACTACTTAAAAGAAAAAGAAAATAACCCCCTGGTAAAGCCATCAGGATGGAGATTCTAGTGGGTACAGGCTACAGCGTGAGCTCGGTAGAGAGGAATGGCTCTGGGGCAGTTGGAAGAATGTGTTGACTGCTAACCTGGCCCAGGTGAGAAGAAGCAGGTGTGTGTCTCTGCTTGTGGAGAGCCAGAGGGAACATGGCCTTCCCTGTGACTCCCTGGCACTTGGGAAGTGCTCAGCAACTCCACTAAGGGCTGAAAACTTCAACCTTAGTGCCCACAAGGGGAACTTCACATTCTGGGTTCTCTGCTCCTTCCCTGGGGCCCTGGCCCCTTTGCCCTGTATCAAGGCATCCCAGGAATTTCCCTGCCTGTTGTAGGGAGGATGTTACTTGGTGGAAGGTTTTGCCAAATAAGATGGGCTTTATCAGAGTCCCTGTGCACAAGAGAATGTTCTTGGCTCCCTGGCGTTTACAGTGTGTAACCGATTTTTATCGGAGGAATGTTGTTTGGAATGGACTGGTGCTCCCTGATGGGCAGACAAGAAACGGAAGGTCATCTGAGGACCCACCCTAAGCTGTGGAAGTTGGAGTCAGGGCCACTATACATGAGATTTGGGAGCCTGGCCAAGGTATGAGCAGCCCTTCCTCCCAGGGGGATCCCAGCCCTCTCACCTTGGCCCTGAAGGGTAACCACTCCAGTAGCCAAGCCAGCACTGCTGAGCAGAGAAATAGAAAGAAGAGCCCTGGGCCTGGGCCCCAGCAAGCAGCCCAAACTCCCCCTGGACAAAAACAGGTCATTGCTGACGTTCCAGAAAAAGGACAACGAGGCTTCTTCTGGAGGGATTAAAAACAAAGAGAAGGATGTATTCTTCTAGTCTTTTGCTCAAAAATCACAAGGCCTCAGGCTTCCTGAAGCTCTGATCAGAACAGCATGTGTTCCCTGGGGCTTGCAATTCTATCTCCTCTGGTCCGACTCCTGTGCAGGCAGGCCAGCTGCACAGCCGAGCATCAAGGTTCTCCACGTAACTCTGCATAGAGAAAGAGGCCCAATGGGATGCAGAGACCATGTCTAAGATGGGAAGGAGAAGGAAAATAGAGGTATCAGAAGTTTGGAAACCCCTTCTTGGGGTGAGGAGGGCTGAGATGACCAGCTCCAAACTGCTGTTCCCCAGTGGGGCAAGTTGGGACCCGCTGAGGCTGTGGATGACTCCTTTTCCTTACTGGGTGGTCCCACCCATGACAAGGTCTAGGTCATGTCTACTACGCCTAAACTTATCACTGTAGAAGAAAAGCATATGTCCACGGTCTAACCCATGGTATTTATAACTGTGATCTTATTTGAAAATAGGAACTTTGCAGGTGCAATCAAGTGAGAGCCTTCTCTCTTTGCCCATACTGGGTAGTAGTAGGCCTGAAATGCACTGAGTGGGTCCTTAGAGGACAGACAGACAGACAGCGTGTTATGATGAAGGCAGAGACTACAAGTCAAAGGACAGTAAGGACTGCTGTCTACCACCAGAAGTTGGGAGGAGACAAGGCCCTATAGCCTTCAAACAGGGTATGGCTCTCTGCTGACCCTTGATTTCAGAACTCTGCCCTCCAGAGCTGTAAGAGGATACACTTCTGTTGTAAGCTTCTGTTTCTGGTGACTTGTAATGAGAGTTCTAGATAAGAAATTCATTTTATATGTTTCAACATCTGAAATCCCACTGGCTCCTCCTCTTCAGTCCCTTCCTGCTCATCAAATAGCCTCATCTCCTGTTTACAAAGAAAACTGAAGTCCTCAGGCACAAGTCCAGGCCCTCCGCTGGGTGTTGGTGGCTCATGCCTATAATTCTAGCTACATAGGAAGCTGAGGTCTGAGGATCGTGCTTCAAGGCCAGCTCAGATGGGAAGGTCCATGAAACTCATATTTCCAATTTTCACCACCCTCCTTCCAAAAGAAAAAAGCTAGAAGTTCAGCTGTGGTTCAAGTAGTACAACAAAATTTTTCAGGGACCATGCCAAGACCCTGAGTTCAAGTCCTGGAACGGGCACACACACACACACACACACACACACACACACATACACACACACACACACACACACACACACACACACACACACAAATCCAGCTATGCCCAGCTCCCCTTTTGCTAATCTCCCAAGGCTAGTTCTTCCTCTTGGACCACAGATTCTCTCCCCTCCTACCTGTCATCATATTTTTTTTTTTTTTTTTTGCCAATCTAGAGGCTTGAACTCATGGCCTGGAGACTGTCCCTGAGTTTCTTTTGTTCAAGGCTAGCACTTTACCACTTGAGTCACAGCACCATTTCTGGATTTTTCTGTGTATGTGGTACTGAGGAATCGAACCCAGGGCCTCATGCATGCTTGGCAAGCACTCTTATCACTACCACATTCCCAGCCCCCCTATAACCGTCTTTTCACTGTCTGAGATCTTTGACCTTCTCCATCCTCAGCAGATCTTTTCCATGTCCAAATTATCCGGTGAAATTAGTAAGTGCTTCCTACTCTTAGTCCCCCATAATTACCATCTTAACTCATTCTTCAAACCTAACATCTTGACAGTTCTACCCGCCATCTGGGCTCCATCATCTCTCCCTCCTCCTCACAGTTCCCATATGGTGTCTGCTTGATAGCATTACTGGTCATCAGTGTGGCCACACCAATGGGTATTTTCAGTCTTCACCTCACTTGACCTTCGGCAGCCTAGTGTCGTGTTGACCAACACCCACCTTCCCTTTGCTCTGGTGACGCATGCTCCCTCTGGCTCTCCTCTCCATTTCCAGGGCTCCTTTCCAGGATCCTTTCTGGCTCTGTCCTCTCTCCCCAGTGTGTCATGTCAGGTTCTCTAGGGCTTATTTTCAGGCCTCTTCTTGGACTAGAACACTCTTCCCTAAGGTGATCTCATCTCCTTGTACATAGATCTAAACCTCAAACTCTTTTTCTCAGCTCTTCTCACAGCTCCAAGTCTGCAGACTCAAACACATATTTGACATTGCCTCTTGGATGTCTCAGAGTTACCACAGACTCAAGTCCAAAACCAAGTCAGTGATTTCTGACCTCAAAAACCTAGTTCTCACACATGCTTCCCCCTCCCCCCACACAACCCAGAAACTCAGGAAATCTTTGCCTCTCTCCCCTTCATCCTCCACATTCACCAACATTACTGGTAGATTTTACCTCCTTAGATCCACAGTCTCTCCAACATCCTGCTGTCACTCCTAAGGACAATCATTTCTCACTTGGACTCCAAGAGTTCAAGCATCAGCTCTTTCTAATTATTCCTCTTATTACAGTAAGAAGGATGACTTCCAGATTCTCTTCTTCCTCTCTACCACCCACCATACCCACCTTCCTGACTCAAAACCTTACAATGCCTTCCCAGAACTCTTATAAAAATAAAGCAAAAATGCTTAATGGGCAGCTGGTGCCTGTCTAATCTGGATGGAATTGTGTCCACAATCACCTACTTCCCTGCCATTCCTTGCTCTTTCTGCTCAAGTGACATGGTCTTTCTTCCAGTCCTTTACATTTATCCAACCCCTCTGCCTCCAGGGCCTTGAGCCTACTCTTCTCCATCCTCCTTGGGTTGGTTAATAGTCTCTATAGCCTTCAGATCAGAGCTCAATCCTTGGTCTACAGGAAGTCTTATACTTTCTTGAGTGCTCTTCTTTCACAGGGACAAGTTTACACTGATACATTCTTTCTTTTTATTATTATCTTTAAGTATCTTTAAGGGAGTTGCCATTTAACAAAGCAGTTGAAGAATACAGTGGAGGATTGGATCAGTTAGTAGAGCACTAGCAAGTGCGTGAAAGTACTAAAGTTTGAGTCCCAATCTTGGACCAAAACAAAAAGCAACAACAAAGAAGAAATTTACACTGATACTCTTCTGTGGACTGTCTCTTCCAAGTCATAACTCTATGAGATCAGAGACTCACCCCAAACCCAGCACAGTGCCTGGCACAGTGGAATCTCAGAGAAAATACTTATTGAACGACTAAGTTAAACACATACACACCACTATGCTGGATTTCAGGAACATGATGGCAAATAAGCATCAGAAATCAGCTTGTAGATTGGGAAAAAGAAGGGACGAGCAAAACAAGAGGATACGTGGACAGACCCAGCAGGTGCCGGGTGAGGAGTGTCTGCCTGCTCAGGCTCGCCAGCGGAGATGGCTTTGCCCCAGCCCCACTCATTTGCCCCAGGTACAGATTAACCAAGATGTCGGAGGACAGGTGTCTAATGACTCTCTACTACTCTACTCTCCCAGAGTCTGGAGCATCCCTGGGATTTTCTGCCATGCAGACACCACTGTATCCCAGCCATGCAGAGTGGCATTGCCCCACATCCTGCAGAGGCACACTTGGGGATGTGTTCAGAAGGCCGCCTTATGAAAGGGTCTGGCTGCACTAAGAACATTGCACACAGAGGGTTTCAGTTAGAAACCTCCTGGTGCTTCTGCACCGTCATCTCATCCTATCCTCAGACCAACCCTGAAGAGGCAGCCAAGGGCAATGGTTTTCTTCCCCACTGGACAACTGGGGACACTGAGGTCAACAGAGATCACTTGGCGTGGCTGGGGAATGAGAGTAGCTCAGGGACAGAACTTGGAGAAAACCCAAGGTCTTTTCTGCTGGGTCTTCCCAGCAGGGCAGTGAGCGGAGGAGTTCTGGAGCTGAGGGCGCAGTGGCAGGAGCTCAGGCTGCCCACTGCCTTTGCTGTAGGATATCACCTTCCTCCAGAAAATCAGAGCAGATGGACCCTGAGGTCATCTTGTACAAAGAAGGAAACTGAAGCCAGAGAGATGAATCTCCTTTAGTTTCCCTTTCGTGCCCTCCTGTCATCAAGTGGCAAAGTAGAAATTGTCATCTGTCTCCCTAAACCTCTCCCTTCTTTGCCCACATGGCTAGGCTCCATTTTCCAGCCATCTTTGCAGTTGGGTGAACCATATCACCATTGTTCAATGAAATGTAAAGGAAGTGAAGCATGCCTGTGTGGCAAAGCCACTCCCACGGACAATTCCATGCTCTCTTTACCTCTGTTTCATTGGAATGACAATTCACAGGAAAACTTTGAAAGATATATATTATAGAATGGCAGAGCCACCATATTGTACATAGGTCCAGAACATCAATGCTTAAGGCTATTAAGTGAACAAGAATGAAACACTGTAGTGTTAAACTGTGGCATTTGAGGATCCTCTTTGTTACTTCAGCATAACCTAATCCTAATCTAACTAAGACAAGTAGAGGCAGGAAAGCCCTTGCAAAAGCTCTGAGTCCCTGCAGTATTCATGTCGCATGCACTGACTGGACTCCTGCTGGTTTCACTGTCAATCATTTGGAGTGCCTCCATTCCCCTGCAGAGGTTAGGAATGCCCCACTCCTAACACACACAGCCCAGGAATTCCATCTGAGCCATCTTCTTTTCTGTTTTATTTTGGATCAACAGACTCCCAGAGCTGGAATGGATCTGGGGGGGGGGGTCATCTGATTTATCCTCCTGGCTCCAGAGAGAAGCTCTTCTAAGCCATCTGAGATAACCAGGAATCTTGTCTGAATTTTCACATCCCTGAAAAGGGACGTTACCGATGTCCTTAAGACACCTGTTT
This sequence comes from Dipodomys ordii, assembly GCF_000151885.1. Classification (NCBI taxonomy): domain Eukaryota; kingdom Metazoa; phylum Chordata; class Mammalia; order Rodentia; family Heteromyidae; genus Dipodomys; species Dipodomys ordii. The sequence continues at coordinate 9,197,167 of NW_012267261.1, forward strand.
CATCCCTCCTTGCTCCTGTGCCATAATAGGGTTCTTCCTAAACCTTAAGACATCCGGGCTAGTTGATAACTTAGGATAATCTCTCTCTCTCTCTCTCTCTCTATATATATATATATATTTGTGTGTGTGTGTGTGTGTGTGTATTTGGGGCGGGGGTCCAGTCGTGGGGCCTGAACTCTGGGCCTGGGTGCTGTCCCTCAGTTCTTCAGCTCAAGGCTAGCACTCTACCACTTGAGTCACAGAGCCACTTCCAGCTTTTTTCTTATGTGGTGCTGAGGAATCGAACCAAGGGTCTCAGGCATGCAAGGCAAGTGCTCTACCACTGAGTCACCTTCCCAGCCCATATATATATATATTTGTGTGTATGTGTGTGTGTACATATGAAGAAACTGAGGACCAGATCACAATTATATAGTGGTCAAGTAAGAGAAAGAAGCAAAAGCACTAAGATTAAACTTAGTACTTTTTCCAAGGTATCTATCCTGCCTCACACTGCCCTGCTAACTGCTCTTGCTCAGTCCTAGGAGATAGAAAGTGCTGGGAGCATGCCCACTGTGATCAACATTTGCAGGTTTGTCCTGCTTCGCTCTCCTAATGCACTAGTGAAGCCTGTCCTAGCAACTGGTTACCATGAACTTGCTTATTTGACTTAGAAGGCAGAGAGAAGATTACAGACAGATAAACCTGTGGTGCTTCAAGGGGAGGAGCAGGTGGCAGGTAGAAATTTGCCCCCTGGGGCTTGGCTAGAAAGGTGAGATTCTCTAGTAAGATCTGTATATCCCCAGGGGAAGCCGCGAAGGGCCATGGAACCCTTTAAACGTCCCTGGCTCTGGAAGGGCAACTAGTGTGAGATTCTGTTCTCTGTGGAAGGGGGAGAGGAAGGGGCAAGGACCAGAACCCCTAAGCACGGTGGACTGGGCTGTTAGAACTTGCCTGGCTGGGTCTGGGCAGCTGTGCAGTCCTGTGTATTAATAAGAGAACAAGAGTCCAGAAAACTTAAAACGGTCCCTGAGAGTAAACCAAGTTACCTGTGGGGATCATTGGAGATAATTGCTTGGCACTTTCTTGGAAAGATCTGGGAATTCTATGTGAGAGGTGAAAAGTTGGACTTGTTTTCTTATTATTTAAAACAAAAACAAGAGGAAAGAAAACGGAGTCTTTCCTCCTTCATTTAAGGTGAGCTGTTTACTGATCCTTGGGTCTAAACAGCCTTTGTATATGTTGCCTGCCAAATGACTCACTGGTACTGAGTCAGCAGAAAGCTGGCCTGGGCCTGTCTGCAGCCGGTGGACATCATGTTCAGCTCATTCTCCTGGAGGTGGGCCGTTGAGATCTGGAGAAGAGCAGAAAAGTGGGAGGGAGTGCTGGGAGGGAGAGACCAGTCTACAGTGTGAAGTCCAGTCTCAGACTTTCCTGACTATATGAGTCAGGAGACCCCTTCATACTTGACAAGATGCCTGAGGAACGAGAGTATTCATTTCATTGAGAATAAGCACAAATTATGAATTAGAAGACTAGGATGAGTGGTGGCATACAGTCATTCACAAACAAGTCACTTCATTCTTGAGTCGTTTTAGAATGTTGAGGGGAGTGGTAAGGTGGTTTCAACTCAGGGACTTGGACTTTCTTAAGACAGGTGCTCTACCACCAGCCCTTTTCACTTGCCTTATCTTTCAGATAAGGTCTGGTATTTTTGACCAGGATTAGCCTGGACAAGGATTCTCCTATTTGGCTCTCTGCATTCGTGGGATGACAGACTCAGGCCACCACACCCTGCTTTTTTTTTTTTTTGGTTGAGATGCAGGGATCTTAAGACACAGACTCACCTATGAACTATAGATCTTCCCGACCTCAGCCTCCAGAGTAGCTAGGATTACAGGTATGAGCTACTGCGTGGGGCTTAGTTTTAGAATCTTGAAGTGAATGAAGTCTTCTTCATTTAGGCGTTTTATTATTTGTTTACTAGGAGGGGAATATGGGCACTCGTGGGACTTTTGTTTACCCAGATCTGTTGACACTGAATCTTTTGAACTTCTCCGAAGCTTTCACGTAAGATTCAGTGGTGTCCCGTGCATCCTGGTGTTTGTAAGTTGTGCAGCCCTTTTTCCTGATGATGCGTTTGCCGGAGACCAGTCTGGATCCACCGTTTTCTTGATCCCTGCGGCCTTGCCAGGGTGTCCAGGCAGTGACATCTCGGCAGAACTTCTGGTGGGAGCCAAAGGCAGGGGTGAGGTGGGGAAGGGAGTCCAGGCTTGGGAGGGTGGAGGGTGAAGAGGCGGATTGCAGCTCTCTGCTGGGGTGGGGTGGGGGGGGTGGTGGTGAGGAGTTAAAGCAAGTTCAGCATCAGCACTGGAGACCAGGGAGGGCCGGGGTGGGGGCAGAGCTTGGGGGGGGCAGGGCCCGGGCCCCCCTTCCCTCTCGGGTCAGAGCGCTCGCTCGTACCGTAGTTCCTGCCAACCTCACCCCCCGGACCTGCCGTGCGCCGAGGGAGCTGGGGACCGGGGCAACCGATCCCCAAAGCCTTTTCCTTCTTTTGAACTCTACATTTGCCTGCAAAGCCCAAGCGAACAAGCGACGCTGCGGGGTGTGTGCGTGAGATGCCAGCGGCGCGGAGGTTCGGTTGACCTCACCCGGCGGATCGGGGTGCCAGGCGGCGATCCCGGGCCGCCCCCGCCCCCTTCCTGCCCTCTCCCCGCCCCCGGGGCCCGGCGTGCGCCCCGGGTGATGTCAACCGAGGCGGAGC
>NW_012267261.1:9200399-9245009 GCF_000151885.1 Dipodomys ordii
CGTCGCCACTCGGCGGGGACGCTCCAGCGGGGACCCCCGAGGCGGGAGCGCGGGTGAGTGAGAGAGACAGCCCGGTCCGGGGCTCTGCCTTCCCCGCGCGCCTGGGACCCTGAGGTCGGGCGGGGAGTGGGGCAGTGCCTTCCCGGGGTGCCGGGGCTGCGAACCGTCAGCTTTGCGGGAAAACTTAGCTCTCCCGTGGGGTCCTTACGTCCCTCCTTTCATGAAACAAAAGCAGAAATCAAGAACGAGAGAGAGGCGGGGGGAACCCCCCCAAAGCGCCTCTCCCATCCTGGGGCGAGAACTTCCGGCTGCTGGCCCCCCAGTCCCGCGCGCATCCCCCCTCCCCGCCGTGCAGAGACAGAGACCGACTTTTCAGACGGAACCACGGATGGTCACGGGGTGTGGGTCGCGCTTGGGATGTTGGAAGGGACAAAGGATGTAGTTTGAAATAAAACGTCCTACGGGTGCAAACTTTGAAAGCAGAGAAACCTGGGGCGGGGGTCAGGGGGTGGGGGAGGCTCCAAGGTTGGTTCCCCTGCCTGGCAATCGCTGACCCAGGCGCGTCCCTGTACCCATCAGAGGCAGGGAGTTGACCTCTCCTGGCTGCCTTTGTGTCCAGCTTCTTTGGCTGGTCGGGGAGAAAATGCCAAGGACTGGGTGTAATCGGAACATAATGCCATTGTAAATGGGAATGGCCTCTTCTTTTTAGTCTCAGTTTCTCCATCTGTGACAAGGCGGTAGGGACCCGCCTCTTGGTGGTGATGTGACGAAATGAAAGTAAAAATAACAGAAAGTGCTCTGAACAAAGTCAGCAACGTGGTGCGTGAGCCTTTGTCCTTGTGCAGCGACACGGGCCACCCACTCGCAGGGTGCCGTGGAAGAGATTCCCTGGCTGCTACACCGGACGTGGATTTGGAGTTTGGGTGACGGTCAATGAGACTTTTGCCTAATTTTCAATTCATTTGCTTTCTCTTATCTCACAAACTATCATGGAGCTGGCTTCCCCCAACCTAGAGGTGTTTTCTAGAGTTAAGTAAGCAAAGCTCCTCTCTGCCCCAGAATAAAAACCTGTCAACTCCATGGTCCGCAAGATTCCATTCTTGCAAACTGTCAAATCCTTGTCAATTTTTGAGTCACCAGACTAAGATAGAAAAAGGAATAGTAAGGAAAAGAGGGAGAAAAGTGACCAAAATCTTTGTAAAACTGTAAATGATCTTACAGACCTGGAGGGGATTCATAGATCCATAGATCACTTGTTTCCATAAACTACAAGGGAAGAAAGTAAGATCTTAAAAGAGCACATTTCTGGATGGTCTTGAGGTAGAAAAGTATCTGAGGACCACTGTAGGGGCAGTTATGAGTTTTCTAGACAGAAGAGTACTGGGGACTGAGGACATTTGAAGGGGACACTCAGGACAGAGAGGCAGATGTTTCTGGCTGGTACTCAGGCCTTCTTAGGCTAGGGGCCTCAGGAAGAGACATTCTGACTTGTGGGGGCCTGGTCAGAGGAGGCTGGCACTGGGATTTCCTTCCTCCTTTGGCTGGCAGTGCCCACATATGGCAGAGAGATGGGAAATGCAGAGAGAGGGATCATGGAGATAATTAGGCTGGAGCAAAATAAGAACAAGGCCTTATGTGACCCATGCCTATCTTACCAGGTAATACTGCTTTCTTATTGGGCTCATTTAAGGAGGTATGTTGGAGGCTTCAGGAAGGGGAGTCCCAAAAAGCAGTCTTATTTCAGATGGTCTCTTAGATCTGGTACCTACCTGAAGACCACTCTAATGCTACCTGCTCTTTCTCTGGCCTAAGGCCTGATCTTGGGGGTGAGGATGATCTGTTGAAAGGGCAGAGGATCCAGGCATGACCTGTGCTTGTTTTCTGACAGTGGTTTGAACAGTGTCATTCAGGGAAGGAGAAAGAAATAACCAAGCAAATCAGGACTGGGTGATCTCATTGAGTCTGTCCTCTAATACAGTCCTGAGAGTTCCTTGGCCCATGCTGCTGGGCTATCGGACATCACTAGCGACTAGCAGTTGTTTCAGAAGGCAGCAAAATCTGAAGCAGAAAGGCCCTCCAGAGTTCCTGTAGAGCCACTGTGCCCTGTGCACACTCCTGCCTTCTCCAGTACCCTGACAGATGGTTACCGAGCCTCTGTGTCCTTGCCTTTGTGTGTGAGGGGGTGGGGGTACTCTTGGTTATGAGCCCAGAGTCTGACAAATCATGTGCTTCTCGTGGTAGTGGGGAAGATTATGCACAGCCACTTCTTGCTGTGGTTTGGGCTTCCAAATACACTCACCCCAGCAGCAGGGACCCGCGATGTCCTTTTCGTTTCGTTCACCTATTTCTAGCCCTTCAGCTTGAGGCAGAGTTCAGGGTTCTTACTTGTCAGGGTGACTGTGTTTCCATGTCATTTGTTTGAGTTGTCTGTGTCACCTTGCAAGCCCCTGGAGGGCGGCCCTTGTTTGTGTAGCCATTGTTAGGCTTTGGTTGCCCACCTGCCACCCTGCTGTCATTCTTTGCTGCTGTTCAGCCAGTGGTGACAGGATGCTGAGACCTAGAGATTTTCCTCTTTCTGCACATTTTCCCACCACTCCAGGCCTCAAAGCCACAGTGCTAACCTGGAGACTTAGTTTATAGGCTTGGGTTTTCCATCCGTAGGCTGGCTGTTCATTATGAAAGGGGGTGGGGGTGGGAAAAAGGCTGGAAATCATAATAAAAATCATTGCAGAGAAAGAACTTTCCCACCCAAAGGGGAAATGCTGAGGCGCTGAGCAGCCAGCCCAAGGAAGAATAATCTTAGAAAAATGTGGCTCCCTAGAGTAAAGGAAGCGCTTTGAACCCAGCCCCTTCTGAGCTGTTAAATAGCTGTCGCCTGAATTGCTCTAACTTCGTAGTCCAATTTCGTCATTTAGTTGGCTGCCCTGAGCACCGTTACAAGGTGCAGTGAAGACTGCTGAGGGCAAGAAGCAGCCCCTGAGGGAGTGGCATTCCCCAGGAATGTGGTTTCTGTCCTGGGGGTGAGGACTCCCTGAAAGCCTGCTTGATTTGCCCCACACAGAAGGAGGGCTGTGGGGAAGAGCTTGTATGTATGTTTAGAAGCCACATCCTCTTAAACTTGCAAGAACCCGTTTATTGCTTCCCTTGACCTGTGTGTGAATGCTGAGCTGAGATTTTTCTGCCCAGGAGCTTGGGGAGCACAGGGAGCTGGATGTCGCACAATGCCAGCTGAGTGGTTACGACCTCCTCATCTACAGAGAGCCTGGGCAGAAGCTCTGCCCTCCCGGTGATCTCTTTGCCTGGCAGTGGCCCTGCCCAGCTGGCTGGCAAAGTGTCCTGGAGTTAACTTTAAAGGAAGCAAAGAACAGATGGAGCTGCAGTTTCCGTCGCTAGTATTGCTGCCTTCTTCAGCAGCTTCTCTCCTGTCCCTGGAGTCCCTGCCATTGAACAGGAGGTTTGAGTTGTTGGAGCAAATGTCTAATGTCTCTTTTGTCAAAAAATCTTGGGGAGGCAACTGGGAAGAAGGCCCATCCCCCCGCCCCTCGTCTAACTCCCTAGCCTTTGAGTGTCTTTGTATGGTTACACACTTGTTACTCCATTTCACCTTCCGGGAAATACCCTAGTGTAGGGGTAATGTTCTCTTTTCACAGGAGGGTGTAGTGAGCTTGCATGGGAAATACAGGAGGGATCGCTAAATCCATTTGCTCATTGAACAACAGCACAAAGTGTTTTCTCATCTGTACAATGGGGCCACAGGTGTTCTAAGTCTCTAGCAAATTCCACAGCTCAACATCATTCTCCTTCTCTTCTGCAGTCCTTTGCTTTTGTCTTTTCTGTAGACCACAATTGGAAGGAGGTGGCCATGGCAATTTGGAGGAAAGATTGAAGAAAAGATGTCAAGTGGTGGTTCATGCCTGTAATCCTGGCTGCTCAGGCAGCTGAGATCTGAGGATCAAGGTTCAAAGCCAGGCTGTGAGACTTATCTCCAATAAACCACTCAGAAAACCGGAAGTGGTGCTGTGGCTCAAGTGGTAGAGCACTAGCCTTGAGCTGAAGAGCGCAGGGACAGCGCCCAGGCCCAGAGTTCAAGCCCCTTGACCGACAAAAAAAAAAGATATCGTCTTTATAAATGCATAAAATAGTACTTTATATAAATACTATGACCTAGGCTCTCCCTGTACCCCACACCATATATTATTCTGGAGGTAGCCACATTTATTATCAACCTAACTGAAATGAATTTTTTTTAAGGTAGTATGGTTTTAACTCAAGACCTCATGCTCGTTAAGAAGTTGCTTTATCACTTGAACCATGCTCCTAGCTCTTTTTGCTTTAGATTTTTTTTTGGAGAGAGTGTCATGTTTTTGTCTACAGCTAGACTCAAATTTGGATCCTCCTACTTATGTTTCCTGAGCAGCTGGGGTTATAGTGTAAACTACCATACTCCACTTGTTTCTAAAGATGGGTCTCTGTCTCTGTCTCTGTCTGTCTGTGTCTTTCTCTCGCTCCTTCCTCTCCCTTTCCCTCTTCTTCTCCCTCTCCCTCTCTCCCCCTCTTTCTCTTTTAATTCAGCTAACCTCAAGCCATGATCCTTCCGAGTATGTGAAATAAGTTTTTATGGGTCTCTCTCTTGGGAATGAAGAGCAATGGCTGACATAATGAGCCATTGTTGGTTGTTATGAATACCTATTCAATGGGCGGAAAGGTTAAATTCAGGTAGTTTAAACTCTTGTAATATCTGTGTCTTCTTGTACTCACTCACGATCACCTTTCAAAAGTAGAAACAAAGATGTGTCTACATTGTATTTGCCCTCCCTCCCCCTTTTGTTGGAGCGTGGCAGATGGCTCCATCAGCATCCCATTTGGTTTATAAATCAGGAAATATTTACTAAGGCCTTTCTCTGTGTGGTGCGTGTGCCGGGTGACACTGTAGGTTGTAGGCATCTCCACAATGCCCCAGGGAACATCTTGTTGAAACCCAAGCATCAGCCGTGCAAACAGTGAAGTAATGATGCATTGCTGATTCATAACCAAAGAGAAGTCACCAGGAGACCATGGGGACCAAAGGAATGGCGCAGATTGCTGGTTGCAGCATCAGAGGGGAGACTGCAGGGGGCGCTGGTGAGTAAGGGTGAAGAATGAGAGAACACTAGCTCATGGAGAAAGATGGAGTCCACTTAGCTTATAGGCCAGTTGACTAGGATGTGTATCAATAGAAAAGTGGGGAGGCTATTGGCATCAGCAGATTCCAAACAGTTGGACTGAAAAAGACAAAACGGGTCACAGTCAAGAATGGAATGATGGACCTTGAAAGAGAGAGATACTTGCTGGGCAGGAGGACCTAGCAGGACCCCTACTAGGGGTGCTGAGAAGGGGGCATGGAGAAGATGGGCCCCTTCTAGGGAGGCAGCTTCTGCCGTAGCTTTTCATGGTAAAGTCTGCAGCAGGTCCAGTAAAGGAATTCTGTGACCATTGGGAATGTGGAACTGAACCACTGATACCGAGACACCTGCACCAGGTTCTACCTGGGCAGGTGCTGGGGCAGACATTGATGAGCCATGGGGGGGGGGGGAGGGAACAAGTTCTTCCTGGATCCTGGAAATCCAGGGTAGATGAGGAGAGGAAGAGGCTCTACTTGGGCACATGGGAGGGGGCAGTTTGGAGGCTGGCTGTGGACTGGTAGCATTTGAATACAGCTCACAGTGTTCGTTTACCTGTGAAAGTAAATGAGCACTTCTGCCTGGATTTATCCTTTCCCAGTTACAAGGCACCAGGAGGCTTGATGTGTTGGTGCATGCCTGTAATCCCCGCTACTCAGGAGGCTGAAGCAGGAGGATTGCTGAGTTTGAGGCCTGTCTGGGCTCAAATCCTGTTTCAATGAAAAACAAAAAGGAGCAGGAGGGGGAGGAAGAATGAGGCCCTTGGAAAGGCTGTTGGATTTGGTGCTGAGCCATTTAGTAGGGTGCTCTGGAGGGCAGGGTGAGATCTGTCTGTAGCATGGACCACAGCAGAAACTGACCTCCCTGTGGCAGAGTTGAATATCGGGAGGAGAAAGGAAAACCTGGGAATCAACATCCCTCATCCCTACTCCCCGAGCTGGGTCCGTTCCCAGCCCTTCCCAGGCCAGGAGCTGGCAGCACTGCCCACTGAGCCTGGACCCAGGCGCCACCTCCCATCTGCTTCTTTCCTCCTCTGAATCTTTGGGTGGTGGGGATTCTTTCTATTTTGAGTACAAAATACACACAGTCCTGTACTGTTTCTTTCTGTCCTCTCACTCACTTTTGTTCTCTCTCATTCTCACTGTTCTCTCTCTTCCTCTCCCTCCCTCCCTCTCTCCCTCTCCCTTCCTCCTTCTCTCCCTTCCCCCTATTCCAGAATGATCTCCATAAGATGTAATTAAGGTCACCTCACTCTAAGGCTTAACACCTCCCAAGAACGTTGTATTAGGAATAAGTTCCCTTCCCCCTTGGAATACAGGGCTGTGAAGTCTGCACTGTCTGGACACTGTGTCCTCCACTTGCTCTGCCCCCCACTTGCTCTGCTTCTCACTTGCTGTCTATGCCAGTTTTTTTTTTGTTGTTGTTTTTGGTTGGTCATGGGGCTTGAACTCTGGGCCTGGGTGCTGTCCCTCAGTTCTTCAGCAAAATGCCAGCGCTCTACCACTTGAGCCACAGCACCACTTCCGGTTTTCTGAGTGGTTTACTGGAGATGAGTCTCACGGACTTTCCTGCTCCAGCTGGCTTTGAACCATGATCCTCAGATCTCAGCCTCCTAAGTAGCTTAGATTACACCAGCGCCCAGCTTATGCCAGTTTTTGTTTCGTTTTTGAAGCAGGAAACCTAGTCTTTCCTTGAGCTTATCATCTTCCTGCCTCAGCCTCCCAAGTCTTGGGATTTTTTTTTTGGTGGGGGGGGTCCAGTCATGGGTCCTGAACTCTGGGCCTGGTCACTGTTCCTCAGCTCTTCAGCTCAAGGCTAGCGCTCTACCACTTGAGCCACAGCGCCACTTCCCGCTTTTTCCTTTTTGCTTATGTGAAGTCTTGGGATTATAAGCCTATGCTACTTGTACCCAACATACAGATATTTATACATACACATATTTGACATGCCTATTTATTCTGTCCCTAAGGACTATAGTAGAGGGATCCTTCTAGAGGGTGCTGGAATAAATGCCAGGGCAAACTGACCTATTCAGGATTTTAAAGCAAGCAGTCTGGCCCCAGAGGAGTCGGCTCGTGGAGGGTCATGAGAACAGAGGGAAGGAAGGAGGACAGATTTTCCTCCCGGTGCCCCACCGGCACTGCAGCTGGCCCTAAGCTGCACATGGCTCAGGACTGTGGTCATGGGATTCCCGTGAAGGAGCTGGAAGACGTCTGCTGAGCCTATCAAAGCTGCTAAAAATGGACACATTCTTTGTGCTTTGTATTTTAGCTCCGGGCTACTTGAGCTTCTCTGACAGAAAGGGTCAAATGGCATGGCAGACCCTGGGTGCCCCCTTCCTAGGGTTGCTGGAAAAGCTGGGCACTAGAGAGGCTCTGATTTCCCAAGAGACCCTAAATAACCACCCCACCCCAGCATGAGGAAGGAACTGGGCTGCTGGAGGCGGGAACGTGGGGAGCTGGGGCTGGGGGTGGGGGTCTCTTGTGCAAGGCTTTGACTGCTGATGAGGTCATGCCAGGCCCATATGGGGAAGCACTCTGTTTTCCTTCTAAGGGTGGTGGGAGGGGATGGGAACAGCTTGGTGGGGTGGGGGGTAAGAGGTCTCTGGGAGCACAGGATATTTGTCATTGCCATGTGCTGAGACTTGCAGGGTTGTGTGCAGGGGAATTATCTTTTGCTAGCGTGTGACTGAGAGCTCTGCTGGCTTTGCAGCCACAGCTTCTGTGCTGGGGGGGGGGAGGGGTCACACGGCCTCAGTTCGACTCCCAACATTGCCTCCTGCCAGCAGTAGGACTTTGGTAAGTTATTTAGCCAATGGGCTACTAATTCCTCAGGGATTGTAAATGCTGTCTACTCAGTACCTGCTGCTCCTGAACCCTGTCAGTGCTGGTGATGCTACTGTGGAAACTAGGCCTGATTTATACTAGTCACTGTTTTGTTTTACACACACACACACACACACACACACACACACACCCATCCATTTGCCCTCTGGACATTTTATTGGAATGAGATGCTACTGTGGAAACTAGGCCTGATTTATACTAGTCACTGTTTTGTTTTACACACACACACACACACACACACACACACACACACACACACACACCCATTTGCCCTCTGGACATTTTATTGGAATGAGGACATATTTAAAAAAAAATTTCTTTGTTTGCCATACTAAGGTTTGAACCCAGCACCTTGGTGCTCTACCACTGGAGCCACATACCTGATACCTCCCCACCCAACTAGAGACTTAGTTCTGAAAGCAAAGAGTTCAAGTCCATTGAGGAACCATGATCATATTGGAACCTTCCATCCTTAATTTCTTCCTTCCTTCCTTCTTCCCTCCTTCCCTCCCCCCCTCTTTCTTGGCTGGTTTGGGGGTTTGAACTGAGGGTTTCATTGCTTGCCTGGTTCTCTACCACTTGAGCCATGACTCTAGTCTGGCTTTAGGCTGGCTGGTTTTTTTTTTTGAAATATAGAATATTGGAGTCTTTATTATACAGGCTGCAGGCATCTAGTTGTTACAAAGGCCTACAGCAGGCAAATAACACATAACACAGCTAGGAAACAGGCTAAAGAGGAAAGAAATAACAAAAACAAGCCAGTTCAGCTTCAATGGAGAGCTGAATCGGGACTAGGCTGGCTGTTTTGGAGATGGAGTCTTGCAGATGTTTCTGCATAGGATGGCTTTGGACCATTTCCTCTGGATTTCAGCCTCCTGAATAGGTAGGTTTAAAGGCATGAGCGACTGGCACTTCAATAGTGTTTGAAGGAGTCAGAGTGTGCTGGGGCCCACAAGTCACTCACTGGTGGTTTACAGTAGACCACTCCTAGCTAGAAAGTGGGTTGTTTCTCTCTACCTGCATTGCTCATAGACTGGCTTTTGAATCTTTGTCCTTCATCCTCCTTAAATAATCTAATTTCATTATCAAGGGAGTAAACACATCATTATTCAGGAGATAAGATAATCTTTCACAGGTTCTATTGAAAGTTAGCAAATTAAAAAAAGAGCAATGATGGCATCATTGGAATAAGAATTTCTAGTAGGAGCTCTTGGAAGGGAGGAGAATTCTTACGCTTTGTAGATACTATTTTCAGCTAGCCATGCTTCTGGTAATGGGCTGCTGCTGGAGATAGCCACTGTAGAGTCAGGGCAGAGCGCTGTCAGAGGTGGCTCAGGAGCCCTGAGGGTTGGAGGACCTTTGGTCTTACCTGTTACTTTCTAGATAGGTGGCACTGGGCGAGATCAAAACGGAAATAGTAGTGTCTCTTACTCCTTCACAAGGTTTTTGAGGTGGGATAAATGTAATTGTGACCGTGAAAGCATTTGTAGACATAACAGGTGATTGTAGTCATGACATCATGAGCTAAAGTGACCTTGGACAAATCCCTTGCTCTGTACCTGCTTCCATATCTGTAAAGTGGAAATGATAGAACCAGTTCAGTTAAACCAGGCACCAGTGGTTCATTCTTGTAGTCCTAGTTAGGATGACCCTCCTCCTCCTTCTCCTTTCTCCTCCTCCACCTCCCCTTCCTCCTTTTCCTCCTCCTCCCCCGTTTGAAGCCAGTCTAGCAGGAAAGTCTGTGAGTCTCTTACCTCCAATTAACCACTAAAAAGCCGAAAGTGGAGCTGTGCCTCAAGTGATAGAACACTAGCCTTGAGTAAAAGAAGCTCATGGGGACAGTGCCTAGGCCCCGAATTCAAGCCTCAAGGCCAGAACAGAAATAAAACAAAAAATCAATTATCTTGTCATCTTGTTATTGTAAGGATGAAATGAGTAAATTCACAGGCATGCTTTGTGAAGATGACAATGCACAGCTTGTGTTAGTCATTTATGCTTCTGGGGACAGATCAGTCATTGTTACTACTTTAGGTGAGGCAGGGCTTCATGAGGAAAGCATACAGGGAAGGATGAGTATAAAGTTGGAGAAGAGAAAGAGAGGCCATTTCTAGGAGATCTCAGTGGGCTTTATCAGTTCTCCATCTCTATCTTGTCTCTGGTTACTATGACTAACCCTTCCCATTTCTTCTGTCCTTCCCAGTGGGGTGTTCTTCATGGTTCTGTCCTTGGTCTTCGACCTCCAACTCAGTTATGTTATCTATGGAGCCAGAGAGCTAGGAATACAATCAGATAAGTCAGAGTTGTCTAGCAAAATAAGCAGAGTTGTCTAGATAAGTCAAGAGCCCAGAGGAAGAGCAATGTCTCTGGAGAAGATTTCTTAGAACTGGTGGTCTTTGATCTGTTTCTAAGAAAGCAAAAAGCCAAAGGGGCAGGGCACAATCTAGGTGTGGAGGAAGGCAGCATGGCTTCAGATTTTTTTTGTTTAGAAATTACTTTTGTTCCCTTCAGCAATTCAGTTCTGTTCCTTCAGTCATCTACCAGATGCTCACATGTTTATGATGCTTTACTTTAAACCAAATAGTTTCCTGTAGCAATCCTGCCCTCCTTTTCCTTGTTTCTGGCTCATTCATCTCCATTCACCATTCATGCTTCCATTGTCATTTGTCTCCTGGTGTCTCTAACTCATTGTCAACAGTCACCACTGAATCTTCCTGCTTTATTCCTTTTATCCCTTGAGAGGCCACTTGGCTGTATAGGATGTCAACACGTAACATCCCTAGGCAGTTTGGATCCCTGTCTTTAAGTGAGGTGGCCTCATAGGGCCTTCCTTCTGGAGGAAGCCTAGCTCTGACCTTTCTGGCTTTCATTTTTAGTACAGGTTAGTGCTCTTCCTTAGCTCTATTTCTATTTTTTGTGGGTTGTGGGGCTTGAACTCTGGGTCTGGGTGCTGTCCCTAAGCTCTTCAGCTCAAGGCTAGTGCTCTACCACTTGAATCACAGAGCCACTTCCGGTTTTCTGGTGGCTAATTGGAGATAAGTCTCATGGACATTCCTGCGCAGGCTAGCTTTGAACTGCAATCTCCAGATCTCAGCCTCCTGAGTAGCTAGGCCCCGGTTCTATTTATTTATCTTTCATTCTTTCTCTATTTTGTAATATCTTCATATTTTTGTGCTGGTCCTGTAGCTTGAATTCAGGGCCTGGGTGCTGTCCCTGAGTGTTTCAGGTAACCACTCTACTACTTGAGCCACACCACCACTTCTGGCATTTTGGTGGTTAATTGGAGATAAGTCTCATAGATTTTCCTTCCTGGGCTGCCTTGGGGCTGCAATATTTAGATATTAGTCTTATGAGTAGCTAGAATTACAGGAGTGAGCCACTAATGCCCAGCAATATAATTTTTCTTTTTTTTGTATGGTGCTGAGGGTGATTCCAGGGCCTCATGAATGCCAGCTAAGCACTTTACTGCTGAGACACATCTCTGGCCCTGATGTCCTTATTTTCTTTGTTTAAAATTGCATTTTCTAGCCAGGCACTGGTGGCGCACGGCTGTAATCTTAGCTACTCAGGAGACTGAGATCTGAAGATCATGGTTCAAAGCCAGCTCTGACAGAAGAGTGTGATACCCTTATCTCCAGTTAGGCAGCAAAACTTGCAAGTGGAGGTATGGCTCAAGTGGTAGAGGGCCAGTCTTGAGCAAAAAAGGAAAGCCAAGAGTACAAGACTTTGAGTTCAAGCCCCAGAACTAGCACAAACAAACAAATAAATTGGGATCTTAAAAAAATTTAATTTTACTATTTGCTGTGTAACTGTGGGCAAATTATTCAGTGCCATTATATCTGAGTTCCCTTTTCAGAAAAACAATAATAATGAGACCATCTTGGAGGACTGTCATGAAAATAAGCTGAGATAACCCATGGGAAATGCAGGTGGGCCTGGTCTACAGCAAATGATATCGACTATAATATATATTTATAATATATTATCTATGCATTTAAATAATAGTATAATATATACTATGTTATACTCTTATTTTAATGTATTATAACCCTGTTCTGCTATATCTTTCACTTTTAATTCCCGAGTTTTATTTCTCCCTTGTCCTGTTTCTCCCTTTATTTTCTCTTTTCAACCTTCTTTCATTCTTCTGACTTGATTTCTTGAGAATTAAGAAATATATATACACACACACACACATGCATATATGTTATACATATGTTTTATATCTATCTTTATTTTTATAGATAGATGACCTATAACATATCTATCTATATGGAGCTATAACATATCTATTTATATGTTATAGCTGGGTGCTGGTGGCTCATGCCTATAATCCTAGCTGCTCAGAAGGCTAAGATCAGAGGATTGCAATTTGAAGCCAGCTGGGGCAGGAAAAGCTAGAAATGGAGCTGTGGCTCAAGTAGTAGAGTGCTAGCCTTTAGCAAAAAAGCTCAGGGACAACCCTCAGGCCCTTAGTTCAAGCCCTGGTACAAACACATACATGCACACGTGCATGCACACACACACAGGTTATATTTCAATAGAGCATCAGCTTTCCTAGACTAAGTCTACTAAGCATCTTAGTAAATGTTTCATGTCTCTATTTAGATTTGACTTAGTTACCCCTTGAAGGAGCCTCCATGGTAAACGCCACCCAGAGGTACCAGGCCCCTTCCTTCTCCAGCCCAGGCCTGAGTCCTTTGTGCCAAACTATTCCCTCACCTCTATTTTCAACAATCTCACACCATCCAGACGAATGATGTTTCTGGGATTTCCTTTGAGTCTGGGGCCACTTCACAGAGGTCTGTAGAAGAGATTAATGGCAGAACTTAGAAAAGCCAGCTGCCTGTTCTTGTGGAGAGATTTAAAGCCCAGGACCCTTCTGTTCTGCCGTCTGGGCTCACAGTGGTTCATCCTCTTCTTCCTGCCCCGCCTCAGCGCCTCCTCTCAGGCTCTTCCTCCTCGGAACCAGGATGTTTTTCCTTGCCTTTTTATTGTTTCACTAACCTGGCAGGTCTCCTTTGGTGGATCCTGCCACTGGCTTCCTCTGTGGGTGTGAGGGAGGGTTACAGTGACCAGGGCCCTGCAGGCCTGCTCCCTTGCCCTGGGCTCGCTCAGCCAAGCCTGATGCTTTATCAAAGCTTTCCCCTAGGCCTAGGAGCCTCCTCTTCAGCTGCTCTGTTGGGTGTTTATTTCTCAAAGGATAGAGGTGAAGAAAATGGAGGTGCCTAGAAATAATAAGGCAGACCACCTCGCTGCAGGAGGCTGTGTGTGTATGTACTAACTAGCTAGGAATCTTTGGACCTTCCACCCCAGGGCTTTTTCTCAAGGCCTTTCAAACAAACAAAAACCCTGTAGAAATATTTTTAAAACAAAGAGCTCAGGGTCCCCTCAAGGTCCTTCCTCTGTCCCTCCTGCCTGAGTAGTGTCCCTGAGATGACTTCGGGGCCAGTTCTGTTTCTAGAAGGCTGACCTCAGGGCTCCAGGCCAGCCCACGCCTGAGCCCTAGCTGGGTTCAGTCCTGCAAAAATCTTCAGGGAAGGGGAGGGGAGGGGAGGGGAGGGGAGGGGAGGCTACCCTTCTGAACAAAAGCTGGTCCCACACACAGGGAGGGAAGTTACTGTGTGTTTCATAAAACTTTACAGTGTCAACACTAGTGTCTGTCCCCTAGGGAAGCTTTTGAAAAATCGGATCCCTGGAGCTCAAGTCCAAATACTTCCTAAATGTGTGTGAGTTTTTGTTTTTTTGGTTTTTTTTTTTAAGGGTAGCGTGGGGGTGGTGTTGCTCCTTTTAAGGTAAGAATGAGGAAGGAAATCAAACTCCCACAGAGCCCTAGACTGTCCAGATCTAAGACCAAGTCTTTTGTTCACACAAACTCATTTGGCTCCTAAACGTCCTCCACCCAACATCATTACATCCGCAGCAGCCCTTTCAAAACACAGCCCAGAGTGGCAGAGCGAGTGGGCGGCTGCCTTTCTGGGGAGACTCCAGTCGCCGTCCCCCAGTGCCCCCATGGTTCCTGCCAGCCCCAGAATATATCACCACCGGCCATCCGGCCTGAAATCCCCCTCATTTGGAGGGCTGGGGGTGGGAGGCAGGAGCAGGAGGGGGGAGGGGGAGGGAACCAATTCCTAGTCCCAGCCTTCAGCCTTGCAAACTCCAGGGCACAGCACAGCCTTGGCTCTCTGGGCATCTTTGGAAACCCGAGGGATCATGGAGGTAGTTCTTATATCTGAGTCATTCTCTTAGTCCTCACAGTGTCTGCTCTATAGCGGGTACCCAGTAAGTCTACGTATTTTTTTTTAATTAGGGCTAAATACACATAACAAAATTTACAATTTTAACCATTTCTAAGTGTATGATCCATGCCATTGCGTAAAATTACAAGGTTGTTAAAACCATTACCGCTATTCATTTCCAGAAATTATTTTTTTGGGGGGGAGGGGGGTCTGGTCATGGGGCCTGAACTCTGGGCCTGGGCGCTGTCCCTCAGCTCTTCAGCTCAAGGCTAGCGCTCTACCACTTGAGCCATAGCACCACTTCCGGCTTTTTTCTTTTTGCTTATGTGGTACTGAGGAATCGAACCGAGGGCCTCAGGCATGCAAGGCAAGCGCTCTACCACTGAGCCACCTTCCCAGCCCTAATTTCCAGAAATTCTTTAGTGTCACAAACAGACACTGCTTTAATATGTCCCAGTCCCTCCTGCCCCCAGCCCCTGATGAACTCTGTTCTCTGAATTTCCTGTTCTGAGAATGTCACATATGTACAATTATATGATGCAGTCCTTTTGTGTCTGGCTCATTTCATTTATGTTTTCAGGGTATACCATAATTGGTAGTCTGGGTTAGGATTTCACTCATTTCTAGTGCTATAGAACATGTACATGTATGTGTGTGAACTGTGAATATGCATATTCACAATGCATTCATTCACTGATGGACACTTGGATTACTTTCATCTTTTAGGTGTTGTGAATAGCACTGCTGTGAATGTGGTATACAAGAATCCATTTGGGTCTCTGCTCTCAGTTCTTTTGGATATGAAAGAGTCTTAAGTCTTTCAGGGACTGCTATATTGCTTTTCCATGGTGGTTGTACCATTTTACATTCCTACCAGCAATGATGCATGATGGCTCCATTTTCTCTATATCCTTATTGTTCCTTCCTTCCCTCCCTCCCTGCCTTCCTCCCTCCCTTCCTTCCTCTGTCTCTTTGTCTCTCTCTGTCTCAGTCTCTCTATCTTTGGCAGTATTGAGGTTTTAGTTACAGTTTCATGTTAAGTTTTGTGCTTGTTAAGCAGGTGTTCTACCCTTTCAGCCAGGCTTCTGGCCTTTTTTGCTCTTATTAATTGTGAGATAGGGTCTCATTTTGCCCAGAGTCCCTCTAGGCAGTGATCCTCCTATTTAAGCTTTCTGCCATAGCTAGGATGACATGTATTCACTCCCATACCCAGCTACTGGTTGAGGTAAGGTCTCATGAGTTTTTTGCCCAGGTTGGTTGAGAAACACAATCCTCTCAATCTCAATCTCCTTCCCAAGTAGCAAGAATTATAGACATGAACTACCAGTGTCCAGCTGTTCTTTTTAATAATAGCTATTCTAATGGGTGTAAAGATGAATATTTCTTTAATTCATAAATGCCACTTACTGTCTGTATTGTGGATTTAGATTTGCTTCTTCTCCTCGTGGACCTTAGTCCTGACATCTGAGGTTGCTGTGGTCCTTAGGAATGGTTGTCATCTATGGAGGGTGTGGGTATCAGTGATAACCCATGATGCAAAGCATCATTGGTAAGAGCAGGGGAACATGTCACATTCCATGAATTGGAGTGGCTAAAAGAACTGGCTGAACTTTAGGTTTTCAGCCACCACTGGCCCACTGTTTTGTTTTTGTTTTTGTTTGTCATGGGGCTCAAACTCAGGGCCCACTTCCAGTTTTCTGGTGGCTAACTGGGAATAAGAGTCTCCTGGACTTCCCTGCTCCAGCTGGCTTCGTACCCTGATCCTCAGATCTCAGTCTTCTGAGTAGCTAGGACTAAGGCATGAACCACTGGCAGCTGGCTCCCCCAATAGTTTTTATCTGAGTGTGTGTGGTTCCTGGGGAAAGCAGCTGAAGTAAAGAACCAGGCTCTAGTCTTTTTCTCTGCTCCCTATTTTCTAAGTTAATCTGGGCAGGCAACTTTCGTGCTCAGACTCATTCTTCTCTTTCATAGGAGAGCAAGCATACCTTCGTGTCTGCCACTCAAAATGTCAGGAACCGAAAGGATAATTTAGGACCCCTAAAATTATCCTGTAAAAAGCACTTTGCAGATTGGAAAATGTGTGGGATTTCTTAATTGGATCTCTGAGAACAGAAGTGTAATTTCATTCTCCTAGAAAGCACCTGTGAAAGCCTCCCGCTCCTTTTCACTCTTAGGCTACCTGTTATACTAAAAGGGAGCCCAAAAGGGAGGGAGTTCAAAGTCCCTCTCATACCTTTTAAGATCTCTCTCTCCCTCTCTATCTCTCTCTCTCCCTCTCTCAGTCCCCCCCCCCCCAATCCTTAGGCTTAGACTCAAGGTCTAGGGTACTGTTCCTGAGTTTTATCTACTCAAGGCTAGCACTTTGAGCCACAGCTCCACTCCAAGTTTTCTGGTGGTTAATTGGAGATAAGAGTCTCACAGACTTTATGCCTGGGCTGACTTCAACCTTGATCTCAGATCTCAGCCTCTGGAGTAGCTAGTATTATAGGTATGAGCCATTGGCACCCAGCTTTTTTTTTTCTTCTTCCTCTTGTGAGCAGTTGTATCAGGGAAAGCTGTAAAGATTGCAAAGAAACCCACTCATAGGAAACTCCTTGCTGGCATCTAACCATGTAGATAGAAGGCACCAAACCCGTAGCTCAAAGAGGGTTTTTTTTTTCAAGTTTCCATATCCCAGAAAAGCTCCAAAGGGAGGCAGGAATGGGGAATTTTACAGTCCTGTACTGGTCTAGAACCGTTCCTTCCTGGTCTTTAACTTTAGCAAGTTGATCTTCATCTTTCATCTACCAGGTGACAGCCTTGAAAGGCCAAGGGACTCTGTAGTTCATGCATGACCTGGCTTCCTCGGCTGCCTGTCAGTATCTGCCCTCTTCCTCTTCACTGCCTTGCTTCCTTGCCTTCTTGCCTTTTTGCTTTTCTTTCTTCTTTTCTTCCTTCCTTTCTTCTTTCTTCCTTCCATCCTCTCTCTCTCTCTTTTTCTCTCTCTCCGCTCCCTGTTTTTCTCCTTCCTTCCTCCCAATACTGGGGCTTGAACTCAGACCTGGGTGCTTCCCCTTAACTTTAGCTCTCAAGGCTGGTGCTCTACCATTTGAGTCACAGCTCCACTTCTGGCTTTTTACTGGTTAGTTGGGGATAAGAGTCTCATGAACTTTCTTGCCCAGGCTGGCTTCAAACTGTGATCCTCAGATCTCAGCCTTTTGAGTAGCTAGGATTACAGGCGTGAGCCTCTAGCACCCAGCTGGCCCTTCTTGTAATCTTGTGTTGTCTTTCCCTTGTAATCTGTGGTCAAGTTCCAGGTTCTACCTCTCCCTCCAAATTTCAGTTTCCCCTTAAATCAGTCCTTGATGCTCGACTTGTCCTTCCCAGGCCCATCTTCTCTCCTTCTAACCAACAGAAACAGAACCTTTCACTGTTACTGGATATTTTCACTTGGAGATTCTAATGACCCACCTTCACAACTGGTAAACAGACTTTTATGGTTTCAAACACATTCTCCATTCTGACTCTCCTCTCTCTTCATTACCATTCTCTTCAGCCTGCGTAAACATTCTATCTGTCCTGATTTAGAAGTCCTGTTGCTCAGTAATGATGTGCAGCTGGTACCCAACTAACGTGGCCTGGCGCCCAAGCCCATGTGCAAGGCGGCTTCTTTCCTCTGAGGGAGAATCAAGGACAAGGACAGCGTAGTTGTGTGTAAGGCTGAAGTTTCAAGGCTAGTGGGACTTTTGTGTCACTCTGCCCTAATAGCCCCCCCCCCGAAACCTCACCGAGGAAGAGTGAACCCAGACCTTGGTTCTGATCATGTCTGTTGCTGGTATGTGCATGTGTTGGAAGCATCCCGGCAGTCTTTCAGGCCCCTCAGTTTCCCCACCCGTCAAAGCTGTCACGAGTATTAAATGAGATAATTTGTTTAAAAACTTTCACCAGATGGTAAGCACTGGGTAGATGTTCGTGAAATCCGATTCTAAATTGAAGGACATGAACATTCTTCAACTGTGTGCCCCAGAAACACAAGCTGGCGGCTGGCAGCACTTGACATTTGGGTCTTTCACAGCTTGATGGCCAGGGTAGGGGTGGGGCTGGTCCTCTAGGAGGAAATTGCCTCTTTGGGTGAGTC
Organism: Dipodomys ordii; assembly: GCF_000151885.1. Classification (NCBI taxonomy): domain Eukaryota; kingdom Metazoa; phylum Chordata; class Mammalia; order Rodentia; family Heteromyidae; genus Dipodomys; species Dipodomys ordii. Next base: position 9,218,758 of record NW_012267261.1, read on the forward strand.
CTGGTATACTCCCCTGCACTGCTCCCAAACAATGTGAGCTGAAAACCTCAAATTACTGGAGAGTGGTGGTGAGCAGCTGCTCATTAAGAAATCCGATCCTGGGCTGGGCTAGCATCCCTCATGATGCTGCCTCCCAAACAGATGTTTTGGAACATTCAGACTATGCCACTGTAGTGGAAGTTGTCAACTTGAGGGGATTAAAAAAAAGCAGGCGAAGAAATAAAAATCTACTGTTAATCTCCATTCATGATGGAAAGAGAGCAATGTCCTGACATAGAGGGTCAAGTGAAGAAGGAAAGATGACATTTCCTGCTCAAAAGGTAACCTGAAGCTGTTCACCAATCGCTCATACCTGTAATCCTAACTATGCAGGAGGTTGAGATCGGAGTATCATGGTTCAAAGGCAGCCCAAGCAGGAAAGTCCATGAAACTCTTTATCTCCAGCAAAAAGCTGGAAGTGGAGCTGTGGCTCAAGTGGTAGAGGGCTAGTTTTGAGCACAAAAAAGAAGCTTGGGAACAGAGCTCAGGCCCTGAGTTCAAGCCCCAGGACTGGTGTGTGCCTGTGCACGTAGACACATACAACCCGAGAAACCGGATTTGCCAACTTGTGTGTGGCTGGCTGCTGTGGCTCAGTGGCCATAATTGGTTTGGTGAGTTCTTTAAGTTTAGTTGTCTCGTAACTAAATTAACCAACTCGGTCTGCCGGGCTTAGCAGCAAAAGCCTTGCTTGTATTTCAGAAAAGTAGGATGTTTCTATAATACTCATGAATTATAAACAAGGCTGTGATAAACTTCCTTATAGCTGTCATTTTGTGTCCTCCCTTAATCTCCCTGAAATGAAAAATTCCCAGAAATGGGCCTTCTAGATCAATTTAAGTTTTGGGCAATGGATTGTTTAAATTTCTTATTAGAAAGACTGTGCCAATTATATTCTTTTTTTTTCTCCCTGGTACCAGGATTTAAACTTGTAGATTTTGTGAATTTTTAAAACAAATTTCTTATTTATTAGAATTTGCTCAGCAAATGATATAAATTGATTTGAAAATGTATTCATCTAGAGAACATTTGCGTTAGTTTCTGTCAGTCTACCTCCCTATTACTGATATGAACGTGAGTGCGTGCACTCAACCATTTGAGTCATACCTCCATTTCTAGCGTTTTGTTGGTTAATTGGAAATAAAAATCTCATGGACTTTCCTGTCCAGAATGGCTTCCCCCCCACCCCGCCCCAGTAACTAGGATTACAGGCATGAACCACCAGCACTCAGCTTAAATCACCCTTCTGGAATGTAATTCAGTCATTTTCAGTAGGTTTACAAGTTTAAGATCAATTGTATCTACATCCTGAACTTGTGGTTCAGCCTACCATAGTCAAAGTGAATTTGTGCTGAGCCACTCATATATAGCCTGGCTTTATGGTTACCAATTTTTGAGTGAGATTAATTTTTTTCTTTCACTTATACCCAAATTGAAAGGCCAGGTTTTCTTGCTGGCTCCTCTGCAGGGCAGGTTTGCTTCTTCTTTTTTTGGAGCCGGGGGTGGGGGCAATCATGGGGCTTGAATTCAGGGTCTGAGCTCTGTTCCTGAGCTTCTTTTGCTCAAGGCTGCACTCTATCATTTGAGACACAGAACCACTTCTGGCTTTTCCTTTTTATGTGGTACTGAGGAATTGAACCCAGGGCTTCATGCATGCTAGGCAAGCACTCTACCACTAAGCCATATTCCCAGCACTGTTTATATTTGATAACCAAGATTCAGTTCCCTGGGGCCCCCAACTTCATGCTGGTTTCCTTTGGAACTCTCTTGAGAGTTGTCTTCCACCTCCTGCATCCCTGTGGCCCTCAGAACAAGTTCAAGGTCATAAATGTTGAGTGGATGCCAGCTTCAGTCTTAGCTTATTTCTGAATTTCTAGTCTTTGTTCATTTTTTGGTCTCCGAAGATTTGATTCTTTACATACCAACTCAGCAATGCACTTGGAAATATTTTGAGAAAGAATTTTCTTCAGCACTTTTAGCTGTTGATTGTGGCAGGATTTTTGAAGGTACTGCAGGACTGTCCATCAGCCTTTTAGTTTTGTTTGTAGTATTTTTTTTTCCTTTTCAGCCATCATTGTTCTCTCCTAAGGAAGAGAGTAGGGTTCAAGTTGAGCCATTCCTATGTTAAGGTAGACATTTGTTCCTGCAGTGGGGCTCCTTGGCTGGCTAGACTGGGACTTTCACTGTTCCCAGGGTCATCCATGCTTCATCCAAGGCCAGCCACACTCCCCAGTGGCTGAGTCTCACGCTTGTTTTAAGTGCTAACAGAGTTAAGTTCATTATCTTCCTTTGTAGCTTGTCAGTTTGGTCATGAGTCTGAGGTCTTTTCTGTCTACCCACAATCACTTTGGGGTGTGTATGTGTGTGTGTGTGCATGCGCTTGTGCGCACGCACACGCTCATACTGGGGCTTGAACTCATGGTGTGGGTACTGTCCCTTAGTTTTTTCATTTAAGGATGATCCTCTACAGCTTGAGCATAAGCTCTGTGTCTTGTGTCTGGCTTTTTTTTTTTGTGTGTGCTTGTCCTGGGCTTGAACTCAGGGTTTGGGTGCTGTCCCTGAGGTTTTTTTGTGTGTGTGTTCAAGGCTAGTGCTTTACAAATTGAGCCATAGCTCCACTTCTGGCTTTTATGGTGGTTAATTGGAAATAAAAGTCTGGCTCTGCTCCAACTGGCTTTGACCTGTGATCTTCAGATCTCAAACTTCTAAGAAGCTAGAATCATAGGCATGAGCTACCAGTTTCAGGCTTATGTTTGGCTTTTTGGTTGTTAATTGGAGATAAGAGATTCAGAGACTTTACTGCCCGGACTGGCTTCCAGCTATAAGCCTCAGATCTCAGCCTTCTGAGTAGCAAGGATTACGGGCATGGGCTACAGTGCTCAGCCATTATCACTTCCTATTTGGTTTTCTTTGAGAATATTGTTTTTTCACTGTGCCCGGTTCACCAAGAGGATAGTGAAAGTGTCCTTAAACTCTTTCATTTCATCCAGCTAGGTTAGCTTGCCTTTGCAGCTCAGACAGGAAGAACAAAGGGAACATGCCTCATGGGTCATTGCTGTCCATAACTTTAGAGTCTGAAATTCAATTTAGGGACTTGGTAGCAGCCCCTGGAGACCCTCTTCCCTGCCCCATTTCTAGTGTAAGCCTTGCCTGTGTGGGGCTGGATCCAGAGAAGCCCAGATGCCTGGGCAACTTCCCTCCCTCTACCGGAAGCCTCTGCTAATGATCACCTCCAGGAAACAGAATAGAAGGCTTAAAAACAGTAATCCTCAAGGGATTTGAGGGAGGAAATGATTCCCTTAGGAAAGTTTGTCTGAGTCTCTTGTGGAAGTTTTTATAATCTCCACCCAATCCACCTCAAATAAGGGAGTTGCTGCTTGTGGTACTACTGATCCAGAACTGCCCTGGCTCAATAAGCCCTCCTTGTGGTGACTGAACTGTGGCCTTTTGGCTTGCCAAATCTGCACTGGATTTCAAAGGTTTAATCCAAAAAGTATAATGATATCTTGGAGATTCTTTATATGAAATGTATATTGAAATGATAATGTGTTCTGCATGTTAAATGAGATAAAACATTAATTTCACGTTTTAATTATTTAAAATAGGTAACTATTAAAGTTACTTGTAGGCAGGCACCAGTGGCTCATGCCTGTAATCCTAGCTACTCAGGAGGTTGAGATCTGAGAATCAATGTTTGAAGCCATCCCAGGCAAGAAAGTCTATGGGACTCTTATCTCCAGTTAACCACCAAAAAGCCGGAAGTGGACCTGTGGTTCAAGTGGTAAAGCACTAGCCTTGAGCAAAAGAAGCTTAGGGACAGTGCTTAGGCCCTGAATTCAAGCCCAAATAATTCTTCAAGCCCAAAATAAATAACATCACCCATATGGGTTTTGTTTGTTTCTTACTATGTTTTGGACAAGCATTAATCTACAAGATAACTTATTCCTTCTGTGTGTGTTGGTGCGTGACATTTACACGCAAGCTATAGTCCGCCTGCCTGCAGTCTCTGTCCACCAGATGGTTTGACGTTGTTACCTCACTCATAAATATAGCAGTGACTTCATGCATCCCCACGGAGGTTTTTTTCACAGTGACCACAGCCCTTCCTCCCTGAAGCAGAAAGAGAATTGTTTCCAATTGGGGATAATAGAAATGGGGCTTTCAAGGAGACCTTTAGTCAGCAATAACCTCAAGTGGCCTGCTGGCGATGGTAAATGGTCTTCTCTGAGGGTTTAACTTTCAGAAACCAGCAAATCTCTCTGATGCAATTTCTTGTCCTTTCAGCTGCTATAAGCAACTATGGGTCAGGAAGGAGCAACACTGAGCCCCACAGTGAAAACATTGCCTTCCGTCAAGCTCTACAGGACCTTTCAACAGTGGCCTTCAGAGGGGGTGTCATGGCCCAGACTTCTAGAACCAGCCATCTTTCTTCAGAATCTCTGGAAGATCTCCCTGCTCTTACTGAAATGGCAAGTGCCGGGGGAAGGAATGAGTCTTCAAGTCAAACAAACTTCACCATTTCACCTGTTGGGCACTCGTCTGAGATCGCCACGGCTCTGACCTCCCAGGACAGTACTTTATGTGAGTGTGCATGGTGATGCTCATTATATTTGTGTATGTTGTGATATATGCACCTCATCTGTGGCAGGCCAGATGAGATTGTGGATTTGTTGAGCATCCTGGTTGGTCTGTGGCATCTCTGTTTCATGGCTGGTCTGAAACAAACCCTCTCTCTCTCTCTGTCAGTTGTAAGGTTTGAACTCAGGGCCTGGGCACTGTCTCTAAGCCTCTCTGTGCTTAAGGCTAGCACTCTATCACTTGAGCCACAGTGCCATTTCTGGCTTTTTTCTGTTTATGTGGTACTGAGGAATTGAACCCAGGGCTTCATGCATGCCAGGCAAGCACTCAAACCTTAACCCTCTTCAGGGGTCTTAACACACCCTCTAATCTCAGAGGAACAAGTCTGACAGGATGTGTGGTTTGGAAAAATGGTCAGGCTGTCTTTGTTTGTGTTATGGGGATCAAAGGGTTGTTCCTCTGTTTGTATAATTTGGTGGTTTCCTTTTTTATATTTTTGTGCCAGTCTTGGGGCTTGAACTTACAGCCTGGGCACTGGCTCTGAGCCTATTTTGTTCAAGGCTAGTGTTCTGCTAATTGAGCTACAGCTCTACTTCCAGTTTTGTTTTTTGGTGGCCAATTGGAGATAAGAGTCTCATGGACTCTCCTGCTCCAGCTGGCTTCAAACTGCTATCCTTAGATCCCAGTCTTCCAAGTAGCTAGGATTAGGGGAGTGAGCCACTGCTGTCCAGTTTGGTTTGCTATTTTTAGCAGATGATTTCAGGAAAGGACTGGGACTCCATGGGTAAGATTTGATTGAAGCACAGAAGACAGAGAAAAGTAATGGTTGCTAGGTATCTACCACATACCAACATATCTAGTCTAGTAATCTTTACAGGAAGCTGGTGAGGTCATGTTATTCTCATAGGAATTTGAGCACTGAAGCTCAAAGGCTATAATGAACCAGTGTGTGAAGGACAGTTAACAGGTTTCCCAGCTAGGTTTGCAGCCTAAGTCTGTGTATCCAGGGGAGGGGGATGCCAGCCTGAGGGAAAGTACTGTGGCCTCTTGGTGGGGCAGCAGGACATCCTGTCTGGGAAAAAGCCTAAGTTGTACACAGAGCAGCAAGTTAGGACAGTTGTGGTGGGGACAATCATGGAGGACTTTTGTAGTTCAAACCTGATATTTTGGGAAGAGTGACTAAAGGGTTCTACCTGATGGAATGATACTGTTGAGGCAAACGTGTTGAGGATTCATCCAGCAGCCCATCTGTAAGATGTGTGATATAGAAGTAACAAGAGGAAGGGAATCTAGAGTGAGCTGAACAACCCACCTAGACAAAGTCATCCAGACACCAGGAGCTAACTAGGTGACAGGGGCTGAAGAGGTAGGTCTTGGTAAAAACTTAACAAAGGAAAGATGATAATTGATGAAGAACTGAAGGCTGACGCCATCAAAGATGACCCCCATGGCTTCATGCGGTAGGGACCAGTCTGACTATAAGTCTGATTGGCAGCACTCAGTGCAGCGAGGGAAATGTATGTGGGTATTCTGTCTTTCATCCATACTGGCTATAGAGCTTAGGAATTCAGCATGACATACTGCTCTGTTCTGGTGATCTTCCAGCTTTTGGAAATTCTGTCTACACTGGATTCCAATAAATTCTGGGCCCAACTTCATGGGATGTGGGTGATGAGTTATGATGATAAGACACTAGTTTCTGATTAGATATAGTCGGATACTAACCTTCAATGTGCACCCCATACTGATTATTTTACTATTACCCCCCCATCCATGCACAGAATGAAAAAATGATAAGACTATGAGGTCAAAAAACTTGTCTTGGTTAGTGGCTTTTCTTTCAAGAGTTTATCTATTTGGTGGTACTAGGTTTAGACTCAGGGTTTTGTACTATCAAGATAGGCATCCTACCACTTGGATCATTCTACCAGTCCTTTTGCTTTAGTTATTTTTCAAATAAGGTCTCCTGTTCATACCAGGGCTGGCTTAGATTGTGATATTATCTGTGCCTTCCACACATGGTTAAGAGCCACATGCTACCAAGCTCAGCTTTCTCATTATTGTTGTTAAGATGGGGACTTGTGAACGGTTTTGCCCAAGGTGGTCTTGTTTTTCTTTTCTTTTCTTTTTTTTTTTTTTTTGTCAGTTGTGCGGCCTGAACTCTGGGCCTGGGCACTGTCCCTCAGCACTTCAGCTCAAGGCTCGCACTCTACCACTTGAGCCACAGCGCCACTTCCGGCTTTTTCTGCTTATATGGGGCTGAGGAATTGAACCGAGGGCCTCATGCATGCAAGGCAAGCCCTGAAATGTAGTTTTTCTTATCTTTGCCTCTTGAGTGTCTAGGATTATAGATGGGTACCACTGCACCTGGCTCAGGAGTTAGTTTTTTCATAGAAGGAATGGTTGATCCTAATTTCTTATCACATCTATATAGTTCATAGAGGTCAGAGCTGACTCCATTTAAAATGATTAATGGGAAGTCTGTTGGGAGAGAGAGAGAGAGAGAGACAGAGTGTCCTGAGGCTTGAACTCAGGGCCTAGACACTGTCCCTAAGCTTTTGTGCTGGCACTCTTATGGCTTGAACCACAGCTCCATTTCTGGCTTTTTGGTGGTTAATTGGAGATAAGTCTCACAGACTTTGCTATCCATGCTGTGATCGAACCAGGATCCTCAGATCTCAGCCTCTTAAGTGGCTGGGATTACAGGTGTGAACCATGGGCACCTGGCCATGCTAGTAGAATTTTAATTACTGCCATCTATTTTCAGCCTCGAAAAGATCAGAAGAAAAAAGTTCTCCTCAAATGGAGAGTGAGATATCCCCAGTCTCCCTGGAGAAGGGGAAGGAGCTCCCAGGAGTGAGAACTGCACACACCCAAGGAGCCTACACATCAGCTTCCATCCAGTCCTCTCTTGCTTCGGAGCCCAGAGAAGGGGCCGTGCTCTCCAGGAGGAGAAATTCCTCAGAACCAGAGCTCGTCTTGCAGCGTTTCTCCAGGACACCAGCTTACTCTCCTTCTTCAGGCCATCCATCATGTGAGTACTTCTGCCCTTAGCTCAACCCCTCCATGGCCATTAGAATATAACCATAGTTATATAGTTATAACTATATATAGCTATAACAACAGGTGTACAGTCAGCTCTAACAGCAGATAAGGCAGGGGGTGGGGGGGAAGGGGGAGGAGAACCATTCCTCTAATGCCAAGCAGCATCTAGAGTACAAGTACAGCTTATGTAAAAAGTTGATTTCAGTACTGAAGATTATCGCCAAATACTTTTATTTTTGGTGGGGGATGGTACTAGGTCTTGAACTCAGTACCTGGGGTGCTCTTCCTTAGCTTTTTCCGCTTAGGTGCTAGAGCCATCTCTACTTCCAGCTTGCTGCAGGTTAATTGGTGATAAGAGTCTCATGGAATTTTCTGCCCAAGCTGGCTCTGAACTGTGGTTCTCAGATATCAGCCTCCTGAGTTAGCTAGGATCACAGGTATGAGCCACAAGGGCCTAGCTCAAGTATGTTTTAACTGTATAAAGAGGAAAAGGATCATCAGCTGCTCTAGGTCATCTATTCAGTGTTTTCTGCTTCCTCCTTCCTGTTCTTCTCCCCTTTCTTCACACCTGCACACAAATATTAAGTGTTATGGAGCTAGTGTATCTTCTTACACAAAGATCATTAGCTGGGGTGCTCCAGTTACATGGTAAGCACCATCTATTTGATATTTGTTTTATTTCTTCATCATTTCAAAAACCATTTCCTTCAGTGGCCAAGAAAACATGAGTACACCTTTTCCTAGGCATCAACTGTGTTTGCAAGGCGCGGTGTAAGCCCCTGTGGCTGTGGACTGCTGTCTTCTCTGCCCTTCCAGCCCTGCTGCTCATCAGTGTCAGCTCAGGAATTGCATTTCCTGCATCCTTTCTTCAGTTCTCTGGTCCTCTGTGCTCTACACCATGACATACCTGGTTATCCGGTGCCTACACCCAGGGCTGTAATACTAATGAGGACATGGGCTGTGCTTGTGACTTCTAGACTCCCCAGCCCCCAGAACAAGGTGCAGTTAATAAGAAATAGGGCTTCCCGTGCTCAAACCCCCTTAGGGGGCGTAACTTGCCATGGTCTAAAGAAAATGCTGGGAACAGCTCCTCTTCGCTTTTCTCAGGTGTTACTCAGTTTTTGTGTCCTCCTTGTGTTCCCTTTCTAGGGCCACAGGGAATGAGGACAAAAAGGGTCAGAAATACTCTTGGGAAACTGAGGTTAGTTTGCTTCAGAAATTTGCTATTTCAAAATTCTTATCTGTCAGAGGTTTTTCAAGGTACTTTGCAAGACTAGGAGTTTGAGTTTATGTCATCAAAGCAAAAACTGAGCCCAGAGGTCCTTTCTGTGCTGTCTATTTAAAGCAGCCAGTTCCCTTTCCATATACTTCGTATACAGTTTCCTGCTGACTGGGTATGGATATAATTTATGATTCATGTTTTTAGGAGATTGCTTTTAAGATTATTCACCAACATTGGCTGGATTGGATAAAAGCTATGATCCGTTGCAGGTCCAGAGTTCTGTGGCTCAGTGATTTACAACCAACTTTACTAAATGGTGAAAAGGAAGCATTTTCTAGGAAGTTCCACTTTGATTCTGGCCAGCCTCATTTAATATTTATAATTTATAATTCAAGCCAGGACTGTGGTATATTTGAAAATCAACACATGTTTCTAATTTTACTGGACCTAATTCTCTATTCACCTGTATTTTCAACAATAAAAAGACAACTTGACCTTCATATTCTGAGATTTTATTCTTCTAAAAACCTTCTATTTCTAATTTTTGGAGAGCTTTATTATAGTGTTTGCATTTCTTGAGTCTTTTACTGATGATTTCTCTTCCTTAGTGAACTAGGTGCTGTGTTATAGTCATCTTCTTTGATTTCCCCTCCTTTGGGGCAGAGGATACATGTACCAGGTCCTGAAGCCAAAGAGCAACCTAAGTTATGCTTTGTTTTTTTATAGCTGATCTAAGAGAGGAACTGATGGCTAGCATCTGTAATCCTAGCTACTTAGGAGCTGAGATTTAAGGATTGTGTTGAAGCCAGCCCAGGCAGTCAAATCTGAGAGATTCTTATCTCTAACTAACCAGCAAAAATGCTAAAGTGAAGGTATGATTCAAGTGGTAGAGTGCCAGCCTTGAGAGAAAAAGCTAAGCAAGAATTTGAGGCCTTGAGTTCAAGCTCCAGTACTGACATGGATGGATGGATGAATGAATGGATGGATAGATGGATGGATGAATGGATGGATGGATGGATGAATGGATGGATAGATGGATGGATAGATGGATGGATGGAGCAAGGTGGTCTATTACCTACCAACCTATCAAACAGAGTTTTATTTACTTCCTACCTACCCTGAATGGAATTCTGGAGATTCTACTATCTCATCCTGGTTACATAAAATGAAAAGCTGCAGCCACTCAGCAAAAATGCTGAGGTTGAGCTGGCAGGAGCTGAGGCTGAGGCAGAGTTTGAGTTGCCTGGCCGGGCTGTCTAGCTCTGTGAAGAAAGAGAAGTTAAGAAATAGGATGGAGGCTTGTGTCTTTTGGCTACTCTATCCTATAGTTAATGTTAGTGCTGTCAGACCAGTGAGTCAGATTAGTGATGCTCCTTGCAAGGGGCAGCACAAAGTGGGGAAGGACAGGCTTCTTTAGCAGAAACATGAAAGGTTCAGACGATCTGAAGGTTTCTCTGTAGTTCTGTCATTTGGTACACCCTACCTCACCCACATACATACACTCAGCCTTTGTAGCTGGGACTTCTGTCCACTTCTACCCAGCTTTGCATAAGCATGAGTGATCACAACATCCAAGGTTGGATACCCAGGAGTTATCTGCTTCTGAAAACAAATCCTATGCCTTAGAGAATTAAAGCAAGCATAGGCCTAGACTCCAGAATCAAACTTTACCAAAGAAATTCTTCTTCTTGGCTGGGTGCCAGTGGCTCACTCATGTAAGTCTAGCTAATCAGGAGGCTGAGATTATAGTTTGAAGCCAGGAAAATCCATGAAACTCATCTCCAGTTAACCACCAGAAAACCGGAAGTGGTGCTCTGGCTCAAAGTGGTAGAGTACTAGCCTTGAACAAAAGAGCTCAGGGACAGTGCCCAGGCCCTGAGTTCAAGCCCTACAACTGACAAAAAAAATACTCTTTTTGCTGCTTTACCTCCTGTGCTACTATATACCTTTCTACACATTCCATGTTTTCTATCATGATCGTGCAACTTTTGATCATTGGGGAAAAAGTAAAGAAATAAGCAAGAAGAAAAATTCTCTTTTGAAGGCGGAAAGAGGTATGTGTATGTTGAATTGTGTGAGTGGCTACAATTGAGCACTAAATTTAGTTCAAGTTTCCTGGAAGCCAGGGCACAAAGGGAAGTTGGGTGGGGCATGAGATTGTTGTCAGATAGAGTAAGCATACAATTTAGTCCATAGGCACATGTTTAGGAGTTACATATTCAAAGTATTTTTATGTAGGAAAGTTGAGGACTATAAATGTTTTCACTTGCTGTTTTGTGGAAATGGTGTTTATGTTCTTTAAGAGGTGATATTCTATATAGAATCTCAATAGGAGCTGAGGGTTTAATAATGGATCTCAACTTATAAAAGTATTTCTGTGGGTAAATGAACTAATGTGGTCCAGGTAAATTGCTTTGTGGTGACCCTCAGTATGTAAAAAGAGAGAACATAAATGGCTCAGGAGATTTATCTTTCTCAAATATCAGCTACTTCAGCTCTACTTCTGGCAAGTTCTGGATATTAGTCAGGTCAAGGTTGAGCATTCTGAAGTGTGCTTGAAGTCTACTGTTTTGTGCTCATTGGAGTGACCCATATTAGACCAGATAAGTGCTATAAAGATCCATCTCCTGTTACAAAGACCAGGAACTTTGTGTTTGCTCCCAATGGTACTGGGATTTGAACTTGGTCTCATGCTTGCTGGGCAAGCACAATACTACTGAGCCATGCCTCTAGCTGGTTTTGACTGGTTATTTACTGGCCATCCCCCCGTGCTTGATTTGCTTATTTTTAGGCTTCCCATCCTGGCTTTATCTCCAGAGGTCTGCAGGCTTGTAGGCTTTTCTGCCTAGGTTGGCCTGACATTGGCATCCTCCCAATCTCAGCCTCCTATATGGCTCTAGATGACAGGTGGCCACTGTACTTAGCTATGGGTTTAAAAGAAGTATCACTCACTCTTCTTCCCAGGCTGGCAAACTGCAATCCTCCATTCTCAAGTTCCTACACTGTCTCTTCATTTTTGAATGGATACTTCCAGGATGGAAGCAAGAAAGGAAGGACAATTATTGAATAATCAATAATGCTAGCCTTACTGACTAGAAATGTCCCCTTAGATTTAGATAGCAGGTGTTTGTTTAGTAACATAAAACTACAGTTTAGTTTGGACCAGATACTTCCTCTCATCTACAGAAATATTCACACACATTTCATTGCTTTGCTGTGGGATTGAGATTAGGGGATAAAGTGCTTAGCACATTGTAATTGGTCAGTTAAAGGTAGTGTTTGGTTTTGTGACAGAGTCTCTCATGTAATTCAGGTTGGCCTAGCTTGGCCTATGTAGTTCAAGTTGCCCTCTAATTCATGATCCTTCTGCCTCAGGCTCCTGAGTGCTGGGATTATGTATGCTCATTGCCATGTCCAGCCATGATAGATTTTATAATGAAATGGTGTTGAGATAAAGAAACAGTGTTCTACAGAGTGCTTAGATCTGGGAAAACACTTTTTCTTTTTTGACTTGGTGACTTTTGTGATCATTATTTCTGTGGCCATTTAGTTGTTAAAACTACCAAAATGAATAGGTCTGGGCTATCCAAGCTGAATCCAATAAAGTCAACACTGTTTTCAATGAGAATATTGAATGAGTAGGAATAAAATTTATTTTTGTGTGTGTGTGCATGCATATGCATGTGTGTACACATCCTACAGGTACTGGGGCTTGAACTCAGGACCTGGATGCTGTCTCTTAGTTTTTCCTTCAAGGCTGGCACTTTATTACTTAAGATGCAGCTTCATGTTTGACTTTTTTGCTGATTAATTGGAGATAAGTCTCATAGACTTTCCTACCTGAGCTAGATTCAAATCTCTATTCTCAGATCTCAGTCTCCTGAGTGGCTAGGATTACAGGCACAAGGCATAGGTGCCTGGGTAAAACTGTTTTAAAACATTGGAGCTAATTAATTGGGGCATATATATTCTTCTTCTCTTTTTTATACTAAAGTGCTTTTTGTTTTTGCTGTTTTCAAGCTAGATGTGGTTTAGATAGGCGCTCTGATTTCTCCACACCTTTCTATTCTTTCATTGTAATTACTGTTCATCCACCCCTTTCTATTCTTTCATTGTATCAGTTTCTTTTTTGGAGTGCTTGCACCTTGATTTTGTGTTCATTAAGGCCCAACAACTAGCATGGCAGGCTATGTTCTAGCAATAGCTGGGTCTGTGGTTTGCTGTAGGAGTAAAGGGAAACCCTTTGTTTCCTGTGTTTTCTCTTTCTATACCTAAAATTTATTTGTGCTTTTGGTCACCACTGCCCTTAAGTGTGGTCTTCAAGGAACTGTTTATGATGATAACTTCCTTTTCCCCCTTTCTGGGCCATAATTAACAGCTTAAAGTCATTATATAGGTGAAGAACACCTTTTACTAATTTTAGCTTATTAAAATCTATTATCTTTTCTTTTTTCTTTTTCTGTTTTTTTTTTGGGTCCGGTAGTGGGGCCTGAACTCTGGGCCTGGGCGCTGTCCCTCAGCTCTTCAGCTCAAGGCTAGCGCTCTACCACTTGAGCCACAGCACCACCTCCGGCTTTTTTCTTTTTTGCTTATGTGGTGCTGAGGAATCGAACCCAGGGCCTCAGGCCTGCAAGGCAAGCACTCTACCACTGAGCCATCTTCCCAGCCCCCTATTATCTTTTCTTGCTCTAAGTTTCTTTCTGCTCCCCAAGCTTTCCTGCACTTTGTTTTTGTTTGGAGTAAAATTTATAATTTTTTTTTGTGGTACTCAGGATTGAACCCAGGACTTTGCATAGCCTAAGTACTGGCAGGTGCTGTACCACTGAGCTACATCATCAGCACCTTAGAACTCAATTTTAATGTACCCTTTTAGAGATCAATTCTTACCCTCTGGAATGTTCTTTGTGGAAGACAGCTATCAGTGAGCCACCTATAACATTTGGAGCAGACCATGCAGTTTAACCCATGGCATAAATTGAATTCTTAAGGCTCTTGACAATTACTCAGTTGTCACTACAGTCCATATACCAGAAAAACTGTTCTGAGCCTGGAGTCCTTCATGTTCTAGGGGGCTCACTGGAGTAGTCTGTAGGTTTGTGAACTGGTTTCTAAAGCTTAATAAAACTAAGTAATTATAATATTAAAGGCTATTTTTGGTAGAATTACATAAAATTTACGGGGGTGGGAGGGTGTTTAAGAATAAGCACCTCCTGCTAGTTAGAAGCTTCATTACTTGATGAGTGCAGTTTGGTCAATAGCCTTTCAAAGTTCAAGGTTGATGGTTGCTAGACATTGAGGAACAGGAAAGAGCCTTTGATGGTGATATTACAGCCCTAAGCCAGGAGTAGCCTGACTGTGTTCTGTAGAACACTAGCTGTGGGTAGGGGGAGACTAGTATCCTGTGGGGGCCCAACTTTTTACTGTCTTACTGGATTTAATCCATAATAGCATTTGAACAAAGAGACTACACAGCTAAAACCAAACAACACTTCTTGAAATGCCTGTTCTGAGTTACCAATAATGTGCAAATCAGTTTCATTTTCTTCTATAAAAATCATGGTAAATAGCTGGGTGGGCACTGGTGGCTCAGGCCTGGAATCCAAACTACTAAGAGGCTGAGATCTGAGGATTGAGGCCAACCAGGGCAAGAGTCCTCAGGACTCTCATCTCCAATTAACCACCAAAAAAACCTTAAGTGGAGCTGTGGCTTAAGTGGTATTTTGAGAAAAAAAGAGCTCAGGGACAGCGCCCATGCTGAGTTCAAACCTCAGCACTAACAAAAAAGAAGTCAAGGTAAATAATGTATTTGTGTTGCTTTTGTCTTGCTTTTTACAGCATTCCTTTCAGCTTGCACATAAAGCTTTTCCATGTGCTTGGTGAGGGGCCCACACAGATCTGAGTTAGAGCTAGTAAGGGGAGACAGAAGGAGTGTGCTCTGCTTGCACATGTATGTGTAAATACATGCACATGCCATCTATTAGGTCTAGTAATTAAACTTATACCAAAATGTAATAAAACACTATATTTCTACCTAGCTACATTCCCTGATATTCTGTTTTCTTCTGTTTCAGCTTCTGAGAGGATGGAGGGATTTAATGATGGCGTCACTGGTGTCCACAGCCCATCAGGCAGCCACAGGAAGAGCACGCATGCTGCTTCCACGCTCACTGATGGTGTCCCAAGGGTGCTCCGGTCTTTGGCTGTCAGCCTGGCACCCGTAAATGAGACAGAGGGCTTCCCTGATCACTTCAGAACTGCTACAACTTCTATCTCACCCACCGTGGAAGAATTGAGAACTAACAGTAAAGTAACTGAGAACCCAGGAGATGAAGAATTCCTTGAGCCATCCACAGAAAATGAATTTGGATTTACATCTTTACATGAGCAAAATGACTCCTTAAGTAAGCATTCCATTTTGATCAGTTAGGACATTTTTGAATAATTTTCTCTGGTGGCTTCTTCAAAGACCATCTGCAATCTCTGAAGTAAAAGTGTGCTCTCTGATGACAGGAACTCCTTTGTCTGGTATATCATATTACTGCATTGGTACTTTCATCCTCATGACAGCATTGAAGTTGAGTTGGGCTAGTATCACCCCTCTTATTGATCTTTTTTGGTGACAAAACTGAGGTGTAGAGCAGGGGTGAGGAACCTCTTCATTCTTGACTGTAGAAAGTTCACAAAACCATTTGCTACTTGATGGAATAGACATGTCTGCTTCTTAAAGGCTGCCTAATTGATAATTTTGTATAGACTGCAAATAATGCTAAAAACATCCAAATGACTCCTGTTAGAAAGTTTCCGTTCCCCTGGAGGAGGATTTAAGTGATGCCTGCCAACCTTGTAGATTGCTCAGCAAAGTGGAGGGTGCTCACAGTTGGTTCCACATTCCATTCATTCTACTGTATCATCTTCATAATGATACTCAGCCTTCCCCCCTTTTCTTTTTTGTTTTTGTAGGTTGTGGGGCTTGAACTCTGGGCTTGGGCTCAAGGCGAGCGCTCTACCGCTAGAGCCACAGTGCAACTTCTGGTTTTCTGGTGGTTAATTGGAGATAAGAGTCTCACGGACTTTCCTGCACAGGCTGGCTTTGAACTGCGATCCTCAGATCTCAGCCTCCTGAGTAGCTAGGATTACAGGCGTGAGCCACCAGTGCCCAGCTCTCAGCCTTTCTTTATGGCCTCAGAGCCTGGGCATGTTCCTTCAATTTCTTTTGTGCAAAGCTGGCACACTAGCACTAAGCCACATCTCCATTTCTGGCTTTTTTGATCATTTATTGTAGATAATAGTTTCATGGACTTTCCTGCCTGGGCCAGCTTCGAACCTAGATCCTTTTGAGGTTCAAAGCCAGCCTGGGCAGGAAAGTTCAATGGACTCTTATCTTCAATAAACCACCAGAAAACCAGAAGTGGCACTGTGGCTCAAGTGGTAGAGCTCTTGCTTTGAGCTGAAAAGCTGGAGACAGTGCCCAGGTTCAGAGTTCAAGCCCCATGACCGACCAAAAATAAAAGAACCTAGATCCTTAAGTCTCAGCCTCCAGAGTAGCTAGGATTACAAGCCACTGGCCCTAGGCCAATAGTTAATTTTTAACTAGTAGGAATTAGAATGGTAATTAGTATTGCAACTGTTTTAGAAAAGTACTTTGACTATCAACTGTACTTAAGCACATTGTATTAATTGGATATCATAACTCCCTTGAACTACTTCTCAGGGGAAAGAGATTGAAACATTCAAGCCTATTACTCTTATTTACATATGCTATTTAAATGTCTCCATTCACCACTTTTATTTTTTAGTATTGTTATCTTACTGATACCCCCAAAATTTTAATTATTTGGAAGATGCTAATGTGTGTCAGGTGATAGAAATAATAATAAACACTAGGTAAGATTCCTTACAAGAGGAATCTTTCCTTAGAGAGGATTCACCTTTGTAAAAAAAATAAATTTATTGTTGTTTTAGAGGTGAAAAACAGTAGGGTTACTTTACATACATCAGGTATTAAGTACATTTCCTTTCGCATAGTGTCATCTGTTCTCATTCCCTGTGATTCCCTCCCTCCCCTCTCCACCCACGAGTTGCATAGTTCATCAGTGACCAGTGCAGCCAGTGTGTTCCACAGCTGCACTTTTTCATCCTTTTTCCTCTGATTCTGTGCCCTCATCCTACCCTCCCACAGATGGGCACGAGATACCAGATACAAGGTAAAGAATACAGAGTCATAAAAAAGAAAAAACAAAAGTCCTTTGTTTCCATATCTTTGGAGTTCATTTCAGTATGTATTTTATTTTATATATATATGAAGAGGTGCTTGGGTATTGTACTTTTGTGATTCTCTTCTAAGGCTATCTTCTTTTGGTCTTACTGTATGTGGGTATCTAGAATTCTGTGCAATTTGTCATATCACACTGCATTTTAAGTCTAACTTGCATCTCAGAGAGTATATGTGCCATCTGTCTCTCTGATCTTGGCTTAGAGAGGATTCACTTCTTAGTCGCTGAGGATCTTTTTCATACCCTGTAATGGCCTTTTCCCCTTCTAATACCTTACAGCCCTTGGAGGACATCAGCTTGCCAGCAGCTCTGAAAGGCTCAGGCCTCAAACGGAGACTGTGTTAAGGTCACTCCCTGCCATTGGAGCTGGAGAAAGCACAGCACACTGGTTCTTGACCAATAGCAAGACATCTGCAAATGTGAGAGAAAGCTCTCCTTCATATCCTGAGCTTGTGAACACTTTAGTTTTGACCCAATTCTCAGACTCTGCTCAACAGACCAAAGGAGGAAACTCAGTGCTGGGTGAGAGAAGTTACTCAGAGTCTTCATTTACATCTTCCTCAGAAAGCCTGGATTCCTCAGCACCACGTGGAGAACGCTCAAGTAAGATTTCATTTCACAGAAGTGTACCCTGGGGAAGTGGGACAGAGGGAATTAACAATGTGTTATGATCTTCTTAGCACTAAATTTTATTTTATTAATGCAAACTAACACACACAATTCCTAGCCGGGTGCTGGTGGGTCACACCTGTAATCCTAGCTGCTTAGAAGACTGAGATCTGAGGATCACAATTTGAAGCCAGCTCAGGCAGGAAAGTCTGAGAGATGCTTATCTCAATTAACCACCAAAAAGCTGTAAGTGGAGCTGTGGCTCAAGTGGTAGAACACTAGCCTTGAGCAAAAAAGCTCAGGGACAGTGTCCAAGTACCAAGTTTATATATATGTATAATATGTATGTATGTATGTATGTATATCTCCTTATGGACCATTAGTTTCATTATTCCCAGGCCATTCTTCTAGACTGTTGACACAGGTCTATCTGTGTGTCCCTTTTATTTTTCTGCTACATATGAGAAGCTTTTAATCCTGCCTCACACACAACCCAGGGATTTCTGTGTCCATGTCTTCCAATTCTTTGTTCCAGATCTTTCAGGAAATTCATCAAAAAGAAATCCATCTTTCTTTTAAAACAGTTTTGAGATACAATTTGAGAGACAAATTTGATACAAATTGTGAGATAATTTTTCCATTTAAAGTGTACAGTGATTTTTTTTAGAATACTCACAAAGTTGTGCAACCATGACTATTGTCTTAATTCCTAAACATCTTTATCACTCCACGGTAGTAAAAACCCATATTCACCAGCACTTGCTTCCTGGTCTACTTTCCTTCTACCCCCTGGAAACCACTTAATTTTCTTTCTATAGATTTACTTATTCTAGACATTTCTTAAAAAATGGAATCACATGCCAGGTGCTGATAGCTCACCACCTGTAATCCTAACTATTCCGGAGGCTGAGATTTGAGGACCATGGTTTGAAGTCAGCCAGGGGCAGGAAAGTCTATGAGACTTTTATTTCTAATTAACTACCAAAAATGTCAGAAGTAGAACTGAGGCTCTATTGGTAGAGTGCTAGCCTTGAAAAAAAAAAAAAAAAGCTCAGAATCAGTGTCTAGGCCCTGAGTTCAAGCCCCAGGACCAACACTTACACAAAAGGAATCATATAATACATTGTCTTTTGTGACTTTCAAGTCTTACAAAGTTCTCAAGATTTACTCATGTTGTAGTATGTGTCTTCATTTCTTTTATAGCCTCATAATACTCAGTAGTTATATACTTTCACCAATTCATAGATGTTTTATGTTGTTCTTTCCTTTTGGCTAGTATTAATAATGTTCCCTTAAGCATTCATGTGTGAATGTTTTATATAGACATGTGTTCCCTTGGAATTTCCAGCTATATGGAGCACCATTTTTAATCTTATGAAACCTACCAAATGGTTTGCTGAAGTGGCTGCGCCATGTTATGCTCCTATTAGAAATGCACAACTGTTCCAGTGTCTCCTATCTTCACAAATACTTGTTACTGTTTATCTTTTTTTTTAATATAGCCACCTTAGTGAGTGAAGTGGTATCTTACTGATTTTGATTTGCATTTCTCAGCTGATTAATGATGTCATATGGTTTACTGCTCTTTTGTATATCTTCTTTGACCATATCTATTCAATTGGCTGTCGTGTTATTATTGAGTATAAGAGTTCTTTGTGTATTCTGAATACTAGTCTCTTATCAGGCCTATAATTCCAGGTATTTTATCCTATTCTGTGGCTTGTCTTTTTAGTTTTTGCATAGTATCACTGAAGTACCTAAGATTTAACTTGTAGTAGTTTTCAATTCTTACTCCTTTATTACTAATTTTATTTCCTCCATATGAGACTCTGTTATTCAAGAAATGGCCATTTGTTACTTCTTATGTAACATGAAAAAAGAACATAATGATAGTAACACACATGCTGGGTGCTGGTGGCTCACACTTGTAATACTAGCTACTCAGGAGGCTGAGATCTGAGGGTTGGGAATCAAAGGCAGCATGGACTGAAAAGTCCCCATGAGACTCTTATCTCCAATTAACCAATCAAAAACCAGAAGTGACACTATGGCTCAAGTGTTAGAGTGCTCACCTTGAGCACAAAGAAGTGCAGGGGCAGTGCCTAGGCCCTGAGTTCAAGCCCCACAACAACCAAAAAAAAAAAAGTAACACTTATAGGTAGAGGACTCTTATACTCTTTTATGTCTGTGCATGGGGAAAAGGTGATTTTAGTGTAGTCAGATTTGGGATTCAGTGGGTTTTTTAAAAGGAAAAAAAAAACATGTAAGAAGTAGGTCTCATTCTTGAAATGATCTCAATATGGTGAACACAATGCTTTATCTCCTTTCCTCTGAACCACACAAAGCTGACACAAACTACAGTCTGGACTTTCGGAGTTTATTCTTTTTTCTAGGTTCAGATTTGGATCCTCTGTCTCAGGTCATGACTCTTGTTAGGCCTACAACTCTGATGATGTTTACTTAAATATTCACAGAGTATGTAAGATCTTTTTGTCCAAAATCCCTTTCTCTTTCTCCAGAGAAATTATGCCCAGAGTCTCTCCTGGTGGATTCCCAATGGTCTCCAAGCTCTTCAGCCTGCGTCAGGTCACCTCTCTGGTTCCTGGCCAGCTGTTGCTCTGGGTCACTGGATGTCCTGTCCTATTCCCATGCTCCTCCTTGATTCTCAATTCAAATCTATCCTGAAATGAATTTACCTACCACTCAATTTTACATTCATTTTCCAAAACATGTCCATGAAAATACTAAGAGGGTCCCTAATTCATTATAGGAAATAAGAACTAGGAAGAGTTCCTTTTCTCAGAGCCAGACTATGAAGAATCTAAGCCAAGAACTGGACTTCACTTTGGTGAAGTCTCTGAAAAGGGTTTATTTGATAATTAAATATAATGGTCTAGGCTAATTTGGTGTCAGGAGTTTGAACCCAGGGTCCTGTGCTCTCCTTTAGCTTTTTTGCTCAAGTCAGGTGCCCTTACAACTTGAGCCATACCTCTACTTCCAACTTTTTGCTCATTAATTGCAGCCAAGAGTCTCAGACTTTTCTGCCTGGGCTGGCTTTGAACTGCAGTCTTCAGATCGCAGACTTCTGAGCAGCTAGGCTTAGAGGCATGAGCCACCTGCCCATGGCAGTCGAGGCTAATTTTTAAGATTTACTTTTAAGTTTCATAGCATTCAGCCTATAACCCCCAAAGGGGGAAAAGGATATTTATTCTTTTGTCACTTCAGTCAATAAAACAAATACATGAAAACACACATACCTTTAGCTTTAACTTCCAAACACACTCTACTTCTTGGTCATGTGCTAACACTATAAGACATGCCCCAAAGAGGTCCCCCAGTGATTTCCCCCAGGGCCTTCCTTATCCCAATATTTAAAGCCCCAGCATCCTTGTCTATCCCCCACCAATTCTTCTCCCCTTCCACCACCAATTTCTCTCCTATAAACTCTTAAAGTATCACCGAGCAGAAATCCAGTCGTGGTGCTGTTTGCTGGACTAGTAAACTGTCCCATCCATTCAGGCTACCTGAACAGGGGCTTCATGCCAAGTTCCTCTGCAGATACAGATTCTGAACCCCCCCTCCCTTTTTTGTGTGCCAGTCTGGGGCTTGAACTCAGAACCTGGGTGCTGCTCCTGAGCTTCTTTTTCACTCATGATTGCTAGTCTACCACTTGCGCCACCAGTCCACTTCCAGCTTTGTGGTGGTGAACTGGTGATGAGGCGCATGGATTTTCTTGCCTGGGTTGGCTTCGAACCCAGATCTGGAGATCTCCGCATGAGTCACGGGGGGGGGGCAGTCTTGGGGCGCTCACGGCTCAGGATGCCAGGCTCCGTGTTAACCCACCACCAACCTCTCGTTTTGCAGCTCAGGGCCACGGTCCTCAGGTAGGAGAAAGAACTTCCGGGTGGCGCCCCCGCGGCGGCGCGCACACCTCAGCGACGCTCACCGGAAGTGGAGAGCAGCGCACGCTGCGGTCTCTCAGCTTCACCGATGCCTCTGCGGACGCGGGAGCGCGCGCAGCGCAGCGCGGGAACGTGACGGACCACTCGGGCCTGCTGTCTCTGCCGCCCGCCGCTGTGCCTGCTCTCGGAGGTGGGTGCCTGGCGACCCAGGAAGAACCCTAAAGCTCCTTAGCCGGGAGAACTTTCTGGAGGTTCCTCCTCAGGAAGAGACCACGGGCTTAACCCTCCCCCACCCCCACCTGAGCCATCTGCTCGGGTCCCCAGGCTTAAAATAAGACCAGTCTGGAAAAGGAGTCTGTCCTGGTAAAACTGGGAGGGTTTTCCTTTTGCCACTTGAGGACAAACAGTTATTTAGGGACTTAAGAGCCTTTTCGAGGGCGTAGCTTGCTTTTATTGGGAAAGGAATATGGACCTTTTTCTTAATTTTAGGACCCTGCTCCCCTCCTCTCTTTTATCACTGCTTGCACTAAGGATCTACTCAGAGCAGACACTGATTGTGCTTAGCCTTCCCAAATTGTCTTTACCCAGAATGCTCACGTTTGGAAATCACCCCTTCCCAGACCAAACATTACTCCTGTTGGTTGGGTACATGGCTGCAAGTCTTGTTTTATAACACATGTGCCAAAGATTTCTTGGTTGCTTGGCCTGACTTTGTTTCTTTTCCATTGTAGTCACTGGACTCAGCTATGGTGGTATAAGTGACACAGATACTGAACAAAGGACTTCCAGTGACCACACAGACCACACTTACGTTTCATCTACTTTCACCAAAGGAGAACGTGCATTACTCTCCATTACAGATAATGGTTCATCCTCAGACATTAGTGAGAGCTCAACTTCTTATATTAAGATCTCAGACTCTCCCTACTTAGACTACACTTCTTCTGCTCAGATGCAGACTGAGAGAAATAACATCTCATCCTATGATGGAGAATATGCTCAGTCCTCCACTGAATCACTGGTTCTGGGTACATCCAACCTTCCACACTACACATCCACCATTAATATGCCAAATACCTTGGTTCTTCTGGATGCCAGGACTGAATCTATTGGTGACTCATCGTCTTCAGGGTCCCCTTTGCCTCTGCCCTCAGTGTCACAATCGCACCAGTTGGACTCATCAACCTTACCATCAACCAGGGCCTTTACAGATCAACTGAAGTCTACCTCGGAGCCCTCTACACCGTTGGCTTCCTCAATACCACCTTTACCAATGGAATCTACCCAAATCCCACTTTCTGTCTCACAAACAGCCTTATCACGTTCATCTTCAATTCCAGTTCTACCTGGAACAAGGGAGACACCTGTGACTTTAGTTCAGACATCAACAGTAGCATCATCCTTAGCAATTTCTCATAGTGGTCAAACAGCAGACCCGAAGAACCAGAGCACCCAAGAGAAAATCATCACAGAAGGAAAGTCACCAAGCCTGATGTCTGTGCCTACAGAGTCTACCAAAGTTGTAACAGTGAGCTCTCCTTCAGGAGTTCCTTTGCCCCCAGCCTTAACAGAATTCTCCACCAACCCAACCCTTCCAGCCATGAGCACCAGTTTAGTCCAGATGTCTTCAGCATTGACAGCCACCACTCTTCAGTCTGGTCACCCTTCTGTGACTAGTCCCAGCACCCTATCAAACAAAGAAACTCTGGTCCCTGACCCTGTAACTGTACATACTACATCTGGAAGACAGCTCTTGCCAACCCATCCTGAAACTCGAGTGCCACAAATCTTAACAGAAGGTGCCGTCACAACAGAAAGAACCCAAGCACATATAGATGATACCACAAGATTGATCCCTGTGACCAGTGTACCTACATCAGCAAAAGAATCAACCACAAAGCTTGACATGGAGGCATACAGCCCACCCTTACATTTCCTCAGAACATCTCCTCAAACCACAGATGTTTCTACAGCTAAAGAGTTGACTGCTAAATCTACAACCTTTACTGCTCAGAGCACCACACAGTCACTAATAGCATTGCCACTTCCAACCTCAGGTAAAGTGCATCTTATAAATACATGTTGATTGCTAAACCCTGCCAAACACTGAGAATTCCATGGGGCTTGGGATTCAAATGAATATGGAGCATTGGCTTGTATTTGAATAGCTTCTGGGGGGTTTTTGTTTGGTTTTGTGGTTGTTAATTTTTTTGTGCTAGTGTTCATGAGGTATATTATTTACTTACATAGGTGATATGCTTTTATAGATGATTTGGGGTAATATTTAAAGTAGAACATTACCATAGTTAGGTTAGCCCATTTTCAGGATTATTCTTTTGGCATGAGGACTTGGCTTTGTCTTCCTTTTCTTTCTCCCGTTGCTTTCTTTATTGCAGATGATGGCTTTATGAAGAGGTATTACATAACTAGAATGTGACACTACCAACTACAATAGGATAAAACAGAGTTCTGGACATTGCTCTTGGGACTGCCAGTCCAAGATGACATTGAAGTCTTTGTGTCATAATGGTTTGTGAACTTATGTAGGACACATTTTTACATTATATAAAGAGAAGAGGACATTGTAGTGCTCAGCTCTGGTCCTTTTCTAAATGATAGATGAAAGCTTAGTTACATTTGGAGGTTTTGGGGTAAAAGTTACGATGTTTTTTTGTGTTTTTTTTTTTTTTGTTGTTGTTGGAGTTGAACTCCATTGGAGTTCATAGGAGTTGAACTCAGGGCATGGGAGCTGTCCCTGAGCTCTTTTGGTTAAGTGCTATACACTTTGAGCCGCAGCACCACTTCTGGTTTTCTGGTGGTTAATTGGAGAAAAGAATCTCATGGACTTTTCTGCCTGGGCTGGCTTTGAACTATGAACCTCAGATCTCACCCTTCTGAGTAGCTAGGATTACAAGCATAAGCCACCAATGTCCAGCTACTATGATTTCAATATAGAAAGTCCAGGAGAAAGGCAAAATATCATAGATACACATATACACAGTACAGTAAATCTTGCCACATGTGTAATTGAAATGGTCATTGATTCAAATAGAACTTTCTGAGTAGCACAAGGGCAATATAATCATCAATTCTGAACTGGATACCCTGTATACTGCATTTGCTTGAACCAGTTCTCATATTCAAGGATCCAACTGTCTAACACTTATATATAGTCACAAACTAAAACCAAACCAATACCTAGTCTTATTGTCATGTCTTCTGAACCTCTTGGGACCCAGTTTTATTTTAGTAGTGTACATTTTCAGGGCAAGTAAACAGAAGTAAGCAAGACTCAAATATTAGCTCAGAGAAATAAATATTTACCTAGAGCTGTTTTTACATTGTGTGATTAACTCTTGTTATTCCTGGTGTGTTTTTAGTTAACAGCTGTGCCAAAAATCCTTGCCTTCACAATGGTGAATGCATTGAAGATCTCACTGATCATGGTTACCGATGTGTGTGCCCACCTTCCTGGCAAGGGGACAACTGTAGTGTGGGTAAGAGAAAAAGAAATGGTACATTGTCTCATTGGATTATTCATTCAGTAAGCTTCTTATCTCTTCCAGTATGTGGAAGAATATACCTTTAAATTAATGCTCTGCTTACTTTAGAGCTACTGCCATGCCCTTACTGAGGCACCAACAGACTTCCTGGTCTGGATCCATTCTTCAGGTTCCTTCTCCCTCTACTTGTCTACACTGGAGGACCTATAGCTCCCTAAGGATACAGGCACATTTGTGCTGTTGGCATTTACTGTGCTGGTGCCTAGCCTGGAATTACCCCCACTTAAAAGTCCTTCTAGTCTTAGTCTGGATGTTATTTGAAACTGCCCATAAGTGCCCAAAGTCTACTACTTTCTCTGTATATCCAAATAATGCCTTGTATTTATAGTTAGTTGTGTATGTGGTTGCCTCTGACTCAGTGTAGTCAATCCCTTGAGGACAGGGGTGATCTCTTACTCATCTTTGGGACTGCACTGCACCTAGTGTCATTAGGTCGTTGGTAAGTACTTACTATACTGGATGTCTGCCACAGACTCAATATGGTCTTGATTTTTCTTCTCTGTAGATGTAGATGAATGCCTCTCAAACCCCTGCCCACCCCTGGCCACGTGCAACAATACTCAGGGATCTTTTGTCTGCAGATGCCCAGTTGGGTACCAGCTGGAAAAAGGAGTATGTAATTTAGGTAAGACAGTCTACCTTAGAAGTTGTTCTGTATCACAATGCATTTAATAAAATTACATGTATTATTTACTTCCTAATCATAAATACTTGTCCAAGAGGTAAAGCTAAGAAATAGAAGAAGAAGACATTTCTTACTATCTCCTATTATTGGAGCTATACAGCTTTGTATTTTTAATGTGCATTATGTTTTTAATTTGAGTGATATATTTTTGTAAACTTTATATCTTAAATGTCCTCCTATATTATAAAAATATATAGATTTTTTTATTTTTTTTAATTTTTTTAATTTAATTTTTTTTGTAAACATACTGTACAGAGGGGTTACAATTACATGGGCAGGATAATGCATACATTTCTTATCAAGCATTGCAGCCTCCTCCTTTGTTTACCCTTCACATCC
>NW_012267261.1:9251806-9277424 GCF_000151885.1 Dipodomys ordii
CTGAGTTGGAGCTGGTAGCTCCCCCAAGCTTTGTCGGTATCCAAGATGGAGATCTCCGGTGCTGGGGGAGTAGGGGTGGCCTTCCCTCTGCTTCCTGAGGAGTGAGGACGTCAGGCTTCTACTCACGCCGAGTCTTGGTTCCTGGGTCATCTCTGGTCTGCAAACTGCAGGATGAAGATGTCCACTCCTTGTCGGTTCTTGCTGGTGATGAGTAGAATCCGCTCGCCCGCTTGCGTCTGGCTCCTTCGTCCTGGACTCTATGTGGCTCAGGAATGGCCGCGGCCTCCGCCGCCGCAGCCACAGCTGCCGCTGCCGGGGCGGCTGCTGGCAAGAGCTCAGATGTGTCTCCTTGCCTGGATTTTCCCTCTCTGGCCTGACTCTGTGTCCTGTGATGACACACTTGGTGTGATTCTCTGGCTTAGGACTGTTCACTGGAACTCTAAAACTGCTTTCTATGCAAGAGCTTATTTAGATTCCAGCTTCTCCTCCGCCATCTTCCCGGAACTTCCGCTTAGATTTTTTTTTAACATAGGCCTTCATGCTTGCTCAGCTTTCTTGTGAGGCTGGCACTCTACCACTTGAGCCAGGTCTCTAGACTGGCTGCTTTGCTGGTTATTTTGGAGATGGAATCTCATAGACTTTTTTGCCCAGCTAGCTTAAACTACGATCCTCTAGATCCCAATATCCTGATTATAAGCATGACCCACTAGCATCCAGTTTATGCAAATATCTTAATGACTACATACATAATATGCTATCATTTGTGTATAACTTTATTAACTAATCTATTCTGTAGTTAAGAAAAAAACTAAAGGATATTCTAACTAGTTTTTTTCTATAATGTCCATGTTTTTTTTACATTAACAACATTTGTTGTACAATGTTTCATTGTGTGGAATTTCTACACAAATATTCAATATGAATATCCCATCAACTTCTCTCCCATCCCACTCCCCCTTCTTAAAACAATAGCAACAGGTTTCATTGTTTCATTTTCATAAACGCCAATAAACTACTTTGACCATACTCATCTTAATTCACCCTTTCTGTTAGCTCTTCTTCCTCCCACTGGTGTCCACACCATCAGGTCCTGTTTCATTTTCCTATTATTCATTTTCTTACTTTCTTTTCAGTGTGCATTTCACCAAAGGTTTCACTGTGGCATTTCAATTGTGTATAAATTATGTTTTGCTCAAAATAGTCCTCTCTGTTGCTATGTTTGTTTTTTTGCTTATTTTCTAAAAAGTGTTTTAGAGGGAGAAAAGAAAATCAAATCCAGATTGTCTAATCATATTCACACCTCCTTTCTTCCTCTCCTCTTCCCTCCCTCCCTCATCCTCGGGTTTGAACTCAGGGCCTGAGTACTGTTCCTGAACTTCTTTTGCTCAAGACGAGCACTTTGCCACTTGAACCACAGCTCTACTTTTGGCTTTTTGGTAGTTTATTGGTAGTTTATCTCATGGACCTTCCTGCCCAGACTGGCTTTGAACCACAATCATCAAATCTCAGCCTCCTGAGTAGCTAGTATTACAGTTGTGAGCTACTAGTGCTGAGGTCATTCTTTACATTAAAAAAAAAAAAGATCTTCATGTTGTTACCCACAGGCTAATACATTTCAACCAAGCCACTACTGTAATTGTATAGTAGGCTGTCTGTCATATTTTGTTCCTAGTTTGGTAAATTCATGAAGCTTGTTGATTTTAAACACAAACTTTTTTAACCTTAAGGCTAAAAAGGAGATAGACAAACCAAATGAAAACTGAGGCCCTTGTCAAACTGCTAAATAGTCAAGTTTTTATAAGTTCTTTGTATTTTACAACAGTGTGTTAATTTATAAGAGCTTTTTTAGAAAGGGGTAACAAGTTCAAGAATTGTACTCACTGCCTTACATATGTAACTGTAGCCCCTCTGTACATCACCTTGACAATTAGTAATAATAATAATAGCTTTCATCTATACTGGGCATGGTCCTTGATAAGATACTGAATTTAATATGAGAAATAGAATTTCTATGCTGGATAAGGAAATTGTCAGGTAACATGACTCATCTTGAGTCATCTTAAATTGCCCAGTATGGTACTTAACACACAAAAACTGCTCAGTGAATACTTTTTTGAGAGCTAATGTCCTTTGAAAGCATTATCTGCATGGATTCTTATTACCTGTAGGTGGGAGGAACTTTTTAAGGAAGCGTGGCACCCTACTAAAATAACAGTTGAATTTTGAAAGTTGTTTTAAAATACAAGAATCGAACGCTATTTTAAGATGAATAATCTAGAAATGTAGGTATCAGTCAAAATCAAGAATTATTCTAATAATGTACTTGCATTTGGGTAACCTGTTTCATTTAGACATACTCTATTAAGAAATTAGCTAAGAATTTCCAGTTTTGTTTGGGTTCCTTTGATAGTTTTTGTGTTTTTGTTCTTTTGTTTATTTCGTTTTGAGTCAGGGTCTCACTAGATAACCCTGGCTGAGCTCCACCTCATGATCCTCCTGCCTCAGCCACTTGTACTATATTCAAATGCCTGGTTTCTTTTTTTTTCTTTTATTTCCTTTTAAGAAGTTGTACAAAGGAGTTGCCATTTAACAAAACAGTTTACTATTACAATATATCTTGATCAGTGTCACCCCATTCAGCATGCTCACCCATCCCTCTCTTACACTGGATTCTTGACTGCATTTTCCTCCTCTTCTCCTCTTCCTTTATCTACCTCTTCCCTCTTTACTCCACCCCATCACTTTTGAGTACCTGCTTCCTGGTGTATTTTGCTGCACTTTGGTTTTATTGGCAAGGTGAGAAAACAGAGAAGCCACATTTTGAGAGGTCGAATTAGGAGGGTATTAGAAGGCAAGTGACCACAGGCAGATTCTTGTTGCAAAAATCTGAAGCCCTGAGAATATACTTACCACTGTCAGAAAACTGAGCATGAGAGCTGGAAAGGGGAGAAGAAGCAGAAAAACAATATCGACATACCAGATCAGTTCCAGTGGAGAGCTGAAGCAGAATGCCATGGTGACTGGAGAAGAGACAGGACACAGACACACCTGTGCCATAAGAGCTTTCCATTTCTTTACAAATGGTACAATAGCATTCTTTCTAATGGATGAATCATCCATTGAGGGCCATCTGTGCTGATTCCATACCTTGGCTATGCTGCAATAAGCATGGCTCTATTGGTGGGTTTACTGTATTCTAATCTTTTGGGTAAATGCCCAGGAGTGGAATTGCTGGATCATAGGGTAGTTCATGTTTATTTTTTGAGGAACCTCTACACTGTTTCCCAGAGTGGTTGAACAAGTTTACATTCCCACCAGCAGTATATCAGGGTTCCTCTTGGCCTCATCCTCACCAGCATCTGTTATTGTTTGTTTTCTTGATAATAGACATTCTAACTGGCTGAGATGGAATCTTTATTGTTTTGATTTGCATTTCCTTTATGGCCAGAGATGTTGAACATGTCTTTCTGTGTTTATTGTCCATTTTTACTTCTGAGAAACATTAGGGCTCTTGGGCACAGGTAGGAATTTTCTGAGTAAAGATCCAGAAGCACAGCAAATCAAAGAAAGACTTGATAAGTAGGACTGCATCAAACTGAAAAGTTTCTGATTGCAAAGGATATAACCAAGAAGCTAAAAAGACAGCCTACAAAATGGGAGAAGATTTTTCCAGCTACACATCAAACAATACCTAATATCCAGTGAACTTAAAAAGTAAACCCTCAAAAAACCAACAACCAAGCTGGGTGCCAGTAGCTAACACCTATAATCCTAGCTACTCAGGAGGCTGAATATGAGGATCACAGTTCAAAGCCAGCCCAGGCAGGAAAGTCTGTGAGACTCTATCTCCAATTAACTACCAGAAAACCAGAAGTAGTGCTGTGGCTCAAAGTGGTAGAGCACTATCCTTGAGCAAAAAAGCTCAGGGACAGCTCCTAGGTCATGAGTTCAAGCCCCATGGCAAGCATACATACACACACCACCACCACCACCAACGCTGTCCCCCCAACAACCCAATTAATAAATGGGCTCATTTGCTAAGGAGAATCTTCTCTGAAGAAGAAGTAAAAATGATCAATAGACACATCAAATGCCTGGCTTCTAATGCCTTGGGCCATACCTATAACACATGGCCATAAGCTTCAATTTCATCTATAAAGTCAAAAAGAAGTATCATTTAACATTAACATTGGTCTTCAAACTCTTAGACTAGATTGAAAGCTATGAAAATAAACTACCCTTAATACAAAGTAATAATTATGAATCTCTCAAAAATTAACCTAGCTGGTATAGAGAAATTTGAAGTACAACTCTTTTCCATAATTATGTAACTGCAAGCATGAAAATACAAATGTCTTCAGAGAAATCCCTGCCTGGAAAGAGAGCAGGGTTTAGGAAGAGACTGATAATCTTTCATGATGAAAATCTAACATCTGTCATGTTTGTGTACCTAATGTTTATACTAGTGATGTATCTCTATATGTAGGGTCTGGGTAAGAAGCTAGGTATGTGAGGTAAAGATGAACTGGTTGGGTAACTGTTCTGGAAGCCTGGGTGCCACGTCTCACAAGGTAGCACAGATTTAGAGGAGAGCAGCTCCATTGTGTTAACAATCATCTTTCCCTTTTCAAGTCATTTAGCTTCATTGTTCATAAACATCAGAGGAACATGCAAATTAGAACATGCTGAAATGCTTTTATTTGTCCAAAATGTTTTCAAAGAGCTCCCTGCTGCTCAGAAAGAGTCCTAAGCAGCTGGCTTCCCTGAACTGTGGAACAAGCAAAAAGATGTTAAATAAGGATTAAGGGCTTTAGACAGCTAACTAGAAGATGTTAAATGTTTTCCCTAGCTCATTTGTGGGCCTTTTTCTTAATTCCACATGCAAGCTTCCCATGAAATAGCAGCTTCATGGACTTCTGTGTTTTGGGTTATTTTTCTTCTGTCCAGAAGGAAAGATAAGAATTTAATATAATGGAAGATAAGAGCCAGATATAAAGCAGGCTGTGCTAATTTTTGGTTGTCTGCCCATTTATAAGCCCCATTCCCCTCAGGCCCAATCAGCACAAATTGGTGTTAACTAGAATCTTATTTTATGAGTGAAATGGACCTTGAAAATAGGGCTGCTTTTTTTTTTCATTCTGAACCCAACAGTGTCTTGAATATGGATTGCTTTCATTATGTGGCTTATAATCATGAAGTCTGGCAGCCCCCTAGAGCATAAGCCCATGCCAAATGTTTGGCAAATTTCTGAGTAATTCTTTGGTTGTCTTCAGAATAACAGATACCTCAGGGGCAGAGGCTATAGTGAAAACTTCTTTAAAGGTGTATGCATATGAATTTGAATGTTGATTTTGGTTGGATGATCTTTCTTAGGAACTTACCTGATTTGTAGAAGTCTCTTTTATCAATGATAAAATGGACATTTCCTGTGAACAAGAATAAAGGGGGTTCCTTGAAGATGGCTTTAATGAGGAAGAAAACTGAAGCACCTCCTTGAAGCCAAGGGCTTAACTTTGTTAAAAGTCTGGGAAATAAGTGCTTTCCTTGGTTTAAAGTCTTATAAGGCTGACAAGCAGTTTTAGTGTGCGGTGCCATTAGCTCCTCCCTTCCTGTTAGGATTATGTTGTTTAAGCCAACACATCTTCTTTGCTACAATTGTCACTGAGCATCTATTACATGAAGACTATTTGAGGGGCATCAAGAAGGCTTCTTCCAGCAGCACTTGCAAATATACAAAAAGTCGTAGGAATCTCCCTCACAAAGGTTCACTCAATCTTAAGCTCCCTTTGCCAGGGGATCCTTTTGTTGTATTTCTAGAATCTAGAAGAGGCAGAGGGCAGTTGAGATTGTTCTGTGGGGAAACTAAATGTAGCTAGGCCAGAGGTAACACATAGCCATGCATAAGTTGATCTGTTGTGTGGCCTAACACGTATTATTTTCATTTCCAGTTAGAACCTTCGTGACAGAGTTTAAATTAAAGAAAACTTTTTTCAATACTACTGTGGAAAAACATTCAGACCTACATGAAGTAGCAAATGAGATCACCAAAACGGTGAGTTTCCTGAAAAGCCTGTTCATACTAGTCCTTTGGTTCCAAGATAGAGTCATTCAAAGCTGGAAAGTGCTTAGGGTCTCCCATACCCATATTTCCAGGGCTCCTTTCCTTTGTGTTTGGAAAGGAAAATTCATAAAATTAAAAAGCCTTGGAAACAGAAGTAAAGTATTAAGACCTTGTGGTATCCAGAAGTATTTCTTTAGGTGCATCATCACATGCAGTTTTTTCTGTTACGGTGTTTCTTTTCCATATACATAGGTATAACCATGGCTAGATAACCTACACCAAGGAGTGTGGGTAAGAGGAAAGAACCACAAAATCTTAGTGTCCTGTCTGCTGTTAATCTGCAGTGTGAATTTCTCACTGTGCTTGAGGATATTGGGGAAAGTGACCCACTTTTTTTTCCTCAAAGGAATGCTAGAAACTTAACATTAATCCTGATTATCAAGGGCTTAAGAACTCACTGTATAGATTATCTAGGTCCTTTAACTCTGCTCCCTACTCCTTTGCCATTTTTTAGTATGGGATTTGAGATCAGGGCCTCAAACTTGGTAAATACTTACTCTACTTACTCTTCTCAGTGCCTTTTTGCATTGGTTATCTTCAAGGTAGGGTCTCACTTTATGCCCCAGGCTAGCAATCCTATTTGTACTTCTGTTTGTTGGTAGGATGGCAGGCGTACACCATTATGCCCAGCTATTGATTAAGATAGAGCCTTGTAAACTTTTATATTCAGGATGGACTCAGCCCATCATCCCTCAATCTCTGCTTCCCAAGGAGCTAGGCTGTCACAGGGCCAGGCTAGGCTACTCCCTCCCCTCTTTTCCTGGTTTTTGTTATTGTTGTTGTTTGTGTTTGTTTTTTTTTTAATTGGGAAAATGAAAAAAAATTGACAGTCAAAATCAGATAATTCATCTTGTTTTCAACTACTACCCAAGTCAAATATTTGGTGTTCAGAAAATTAAGACTTGCTACTAATTGATTTGGGGTGAGGATGGTATTTGGAAGTTGAACTTAGGGCTTCACACTTGCCACATAGCCACGCCAGATGCCCAGACTAATTGATTTCAAATTTCTATTTTACTTGCTCTTTATAAGTTAGAGTTGGCATATTAGCCATGAATTATGTTCCTAGAGGACTGTGAATTTTATTTGTGTAAGGGACAGTCTAATTTCATTTCTTTATCTATTAAGCTTCTACTCTGTGACAGGGCCCATGCCAGCTAGCTCACTCCCATATGATCTTTGTAGATGACACACTGGCAAGTTCTAGAAGCTACTGATATCACCTAATCTCTACAGAGCAGGTGCACAGTTGGGGAACAGTCTACTAAGTCACCTTTACTACCAATACCTATTGCAAGTTCGAGGACCCCTAAGACCATTCTGTTTCAGTAATTCACCTGAATGATCCACTGATCTTACTGAAAGCTATTATCTGTCATGATTGGCTTTATTGCAGTAAAAAATTACAGGTTAAAATCAGACAAATGGCTGGGTGCTGGTGGCTCACACCTGTAATCCTAGCTACTCAGGAGGCTGAGAGATCTGAGAATTGCAGTTCAGAGCCAGCCTAGGTAGGAAAGCCCATGAAACTCTTATCTCCAATTAACCACCAGAAAACTGGAAGTGGCGCTGTAGCTTAAGTGGTAGAGAGCTAGCCTTGAGCTGAAGAGCTGAGGGACAGCACCCAGGCCAGAGTTCAAGCCCCACGACCTACAAAAAAAAAAAAAGACAAATGAAGATATGCATGGAACTGAGTCCATGATGGTTCTACATGCAGAGCTTCTAGTTGTTCTTTCTCTGTGGAATTATGGACAGTGGTAATGTTTCTCAGCAACAGTGAATGATAATATATGTAACACGTTGCCAACATGGAGCTTACTTGAGTGTTGGTTGGTATCTGAAACCTTTGTTTGGCCTCTGTCACATAGGCAAAGTTGACCACTAATGTGGCTGAGCATGTACTGCTTTATCCAAAACCCCTACAACGTATCACGTTGTTATATTTTATGGCATGGTCTAGGGTCCCTATGCGTTTTTATCAGGCAGAATACTTCAGGGCTTAGAAATTATCTTGCAAGCTGGTGGCTCACGCCTGTAATCCTAGCTACTCAGGAGGCTGAGATCTGAGGATCACGGTTCCAAGCCAGCCAGGGCAGGAACTTCTGTGAGACTCTTTTTATTTTATTTTATTTTTTTGTCAGCTGTGGTGCTTGAACTCTGGGACTGGGTGCTGTCCTGAGCTCTTTAGCTCAAAGCTAGCGCTCTACCACTTGAGCCACAGCTCTACTTCTAGTTTTCTGGTGGTTGATTGAAGATAAGAGTCTCATAGACTTTCCTGCCCGGGCTGGCTTTGAACCATGATCCTCAGATCTCAGCCTCCTGAGTAGCTAGGATTACATGTGTGAGCCACCAGCACTCAGTTCCGTGAGACTCTTTATCTCTAATAAACCACCAGAAGTAGCACTATGGCTCAAGTGGTAGAGTGCAGGCCTTGAGCTGAAGAGCTCAGGGACAGCACCCAGGCCCAGAGTTCAGGCCCCATGACTGACAAAAAATAAAAAATAAAAAAATTATTTTGGGCATAACCTCTCTTTGGGCAAGGTTAAATTCTTTACTGTTTATGTCAACTAGCCCTGTGCCAAATATTGTCATTCCACTACTGCTTCCTCTTGACTACGCTGTATAGCTAGATACTTCCTTCCAAGTTAAAGTTAGTCTATAGGGATTTAGAACCCAATGCAGAGGTATAGTCTCACATTATAAAAAGTGCAGTGACTTGATTGACTTAGTTGTTTTTTGTCTTGTTGGGTTTTTGGGGTTTTTTTTGCCCAGTATTACCATATAACTTATTGGTGATGTGACATACCTTGTCCCAAGAAACAATGAGAAATAAGCAGCAGCTAGGAAACTCACTCATAGAGTCTTTTCCAAGATGTCCTTCCATTCAGCAATACCTGGAAAAGTTAATAATGAAATAAGAATGATGAATCTTTTGCTATTAGACTAAAGCAATGTTGTAAAAAGCCGTTGATAGCATTCTGTGCTTGACTTCATCTTTTGAAGAGTCAGAGAGCTTTGAGACATTGTTTTTGAAGACAGATGGGTCTTCATGGACAAGATATTGAGACCCTCTATGCTCCAAAGAAGAGATCTCTAGCCACAGTGATGGAAGAAAGGATGAGGAAGCAGGCATAATAACTTTATTCTCTGATCACTCTGAGAACACAAAGCAGGCACAGGGAGAAGTAGTTTTTAATTTGCTTTCAACAAAAGGGCCCTTGACCCATGTGATATAATTTCTCAGGGAAAGCCTTTTTGGGGAAGACCTATCTTTGAGTGAGGTCATTGTAGATTATGAGGGGATCTGTGTAGGGCTCAGCAGACCTGGGAGAGCCGGAAGAAGCTGTGCCTTCAGCGAACTTGTTCACTATGCAGCTTCCAAATACACAGTTGCTCCTTGGCATTTTGAAACCCTGCGTCTTAGGAGAGATCTGCTCCTTTGAAGATGTTTTGCATCCTTGGTGCTGTTCTGAACATCATTTCCTGCCAAGATTTCCCCACTAATTTACTCTATCTCTCTTTCCTTTGTACTCAGCAAACAACAAAAAGACATTTAAAAAGAGACATTGGTTCTGTATAAAGCTGCCTGCTGATAACTTGATGGCTGGAAAAATGCCTATTTTATCCTGAAATAAGGAATCAGTTTTTAGTCCAAGGCTTTTGTCTATCAGTTAATGACAGTCCTGTTCTTCTTTGCAGTTAAATGTGTGTTTTTCAACATTACCTGGTTATATCCGATCTACAGTTCATGCTTCTAGGTAAGAAATAGACTTCTATTTGCTTTTGAACCAGCCTGTGGAAGCGGCAGCTGCTCTAACATGGGTGATAAAAACTGGGCTCTATTTTGACTAAACCACTGGGTAATCCAGGACCAAGGTCACTGGACCTTTATGCCCTCATATTCCCTCACTGGAGAATGGCAATGACACTTAATTTCCAAAATCCCTGAGGACTGAATGCCATTTTAGGTTAACTAAAATCTCACAAACTTTTCCCTTAGGGAGTCTAGTATGGTGGTGATCTCAGTGCAAACCATGTTTTCCCTGGCCTCCAACGTGACACTGTTTGACCTGGCTGATGGGATCCAGAAATGTGTCAACTCCTGCAGGTCCTCTGCTGAGGTCTGCCAGCTCTTGGGGTCTCAAAGGAGGATCTTTAGAGGTAAGAGAGGAACTTTCCCTTATAGTCAGGCACAAACCTAAGACATTCAGAAATCAGGCCCAGGAAAGCTCACACAGGAGCTTGTACTTGGAATGATTGTGAAACACAAGGCTTCATGACACACAGGTACACAAGGTTTTTGGTTTTTCTGGTTTTTTTTTTTCAAAAATTTTTATTGTGATTAAGTGGTTACATAATTTCCCAAATTTCACAGTATTGTGGAATAGTGATGCTTAGTTAAAGTCACAAACACATTCTAACTTTCATGGGGCAAATAGTCTATTGTAGTCTATAACATTTATGAGTTCTATGAGCTTTAACAATACAGTTATTTCTTCCACATTGGGTGATATGTACATTTCTTCTTTTTTTGGGGCGGGGGGAGGTCTGGTCGTGGGGCCTGAACTCTGGCCCTGGGTACTGTCCCTCAGCTCTTCAGCTCAAGGCTAGGGCTCTACCACTTGAACCACAGCGCCACTTCTGGCTTTTTTCTTTTTGCTTATGTGGTGCTAAGGAATTGAACCCAGGGCCTCTTGCATGCAAAGCAAGCGCTCTATCACTGAGCCACCTTCCCAGCCCCTGTACATTTCTTTTGTTTTGCATAGCATCAGCTGTTCCCTCTTTCCCACTTGTTCCCTCCCTCCCATCACTGCCATTGAGTTGCTTAGTTTGTTTTGATCAATGTCCAGTGCAGCTGATGGATCCCGCTGTTGTATGTTTTTCCCTGATGCCCTCTAGTTCTGTGTCCTCCTCCTGGTTTCCCTCTGGTGTGCACATACATACCATGTATGTGATCAGCAGCATGGGGTTATTTAGTAGTGATTTGACCAGATGAATGGAAGTCCTTTGTTTCTTAAGTCTTGTTAGTTTTGTCATATCACCTAACATTTTGGATTTAGCATCCACTTATCAGGGAGACCATGTACCGTTTGTCTCTTTGCTCTTGGCTTACCTCGCTCAACATGATTCCTTCTAGCTCCATCCATTTCCCTGCAAATGCCATTATTTTGTCATTTCTAATGGCTGTATAATATTCCATTGTGTATAGATACCACAATTTTTGGATCCATTCGTCTGTGGTGGGGCATCTGGGTTGTTTCCATATCCTAGCTATTGTGAACAGTGCTGTAATAAACACGTGTCCTTGTATATTGGTTCCTGTTGTTCAGGGTAGATGCCTAGAAGTGGTATGACTGGGTTGTAAGGGAGGTCAATCTTTAGCTTTCTGAGGACCCCCCAGACTGCTTTCCAAAGTGGTTGTATAAGTGTACATTCCCACCAGCAGTGTAATAGGTTCCTCTTTCTCCGCATTCCCCTCCAGCATTTGTCATTGGCTGACTTGAGGATGTAGGACATTCTGACTGGGGTAAGGTGGTATCTCAGGGTTGTCTTTATTTGCATTTCCTTCACAATCAGGGATGGTGAAAATTTCCTCATGTGTTTCTTTGTCATTTTTATCTCTTCTTCTGAGAAGTCTCTTTTTAGTTCCCTTGTCCATTTAGTAATTAGGTTTGGGAGGGATTAGTTTCTTGAGTTCCCTGTATATACTGGATATTAACCCCTTGTCTGATATACTGCGGTAAATATTTTTTCCCAGTTAGTTGGTTGTATTTCTAGCTTGGTTGCTATAGCTTTAGCTGTGCATTTGTCAAGTCTCTCTCCAATTTGTTGTGACCCTGGGACTGTTCAGGAAGTTCCTGCCTGTGCCTGTAAGTTCAAGTGTCTCTCCTACTCTGTCCTGCAGTAGTTTCAGAGATTCAGGTTTGATGTTAAGGTCTTTAATCCATTTTGAGTTAATGTTGGTACATGGTGATAAGCTGGGGTCCACTTTTAGTTTTCTGCGTGTGGCCACCCAGTTTTCCCAGCACCAGTAGTTTTAGAGGCTGTGTTTCTTCCACTGTATGTCTTTGGCTCCTTTGTCAACTATCAGCTGACTGTAGGCATGTGGTTTTATTTCTGGATCTTCTATTCCATTGGTCCTTGGGTCTGTTTTTGTGCCAGGACCATGCTGTCTTTGTTATTATGGCTCTAAAGTAGAGTTTGAAGTCCGGCATCAAGGTCCCTCCCATGTTGTCTTTTTTGCCTAGAATTGTTTTGGCTATTCTAGGTCTTTTGTTGTTCCATATGAATTTTTGGACTGTTTTCTGTATTTCAGAAATGTACGTCATTGGGATTTTAATAAGAATTGCATTGAATTTATATATTAATTTTGGCAGTATTATCATTTTCACTATATTAAATCTGCCTATCCAAGAGCATGGAAAGTCTTTCCATTTCCTTGTGTCTTCTGCAATTTCTTTCTTTAACTTTTTATAGTTTTCATTAAATAGTTCTTTTACATCTTTGGTTAGGTTAATTCCTAAATATTTTATTTTGGGGGGTGTATTGTGAATGGGGTTGCTTCCTTTATTTTCCTCTCTGCTTGTACATTGTCAGTGTACAGGAAGGCAACTGATTTTTGTGGGTTGATTTTGTATCCTGATACTTTGCTGAAGTGATTTATAGTTTCTTAAGAGTTTGGGGATGGAGTTTTTGGGATTGTGGAGGTATAGTATCATGTCATTTGCAAAAAGGGATAGTTTAACTTCTTCTTTCCCTATGAGAATCCCTTTAATGTCTTTTTCTTGCCTTATTGCTCTGGCTAAGGGTTGAAGGACTATATTGAAGAGGAGTGGGCATCCTTGCCTTGTTCCTGATTTTAGGAGAATTGGTTGTAGTTTTTCCCCATTAAAGATAATATTGGCTATTGGTCTTTCGTATATGGCTTTTATTGGTTTAAGGAATATTCCTTCTATTCCTATTTTCTCCAGAGCTTTTAACATGAGTGAATGTTGTATTTTATCAAAAACCTTTTCTGCATCTGTGGAGATAATCATGTGATTCTTGACCTTGACTCTGTTGATGTGTTGGATTACATTTATTGATTTATGTATATTAAACCATCCCTGCATCTCTGGGAAGAAGCCTACCTGGTCCTAGTGTATGATTTTTTTATATGTTTTTGGATTCTGTTAGCTAGAATTTTGTTAAGGATCTTTGCATCTGTGTTCATCAAGGAGATTGGTCTGTAGTTCTCTTTTTTTGTTGAGTCTTTGCCTGGTTTGGGGATGAGTGTGATACTGGCATCGTAGAATGAGTTTGGGATAGCTCCCTCTTTCTCTGTTTCTCTAAAGAGCTTGAGAAGTATGGGTATTAGTTCTTCTTTAAAGGTCTTATACAGTTCTGTTGTGAATCCATCTGGTCCTGGGCTTTTTCTTGTTGGAAGACTTCTGATTGCTTCCTGTGTCTCGTTGTAAGATATTGCCATACTTAATTGATTTACTTCTTCTTTGCTCAGTTTGGGCAACTTGTTTTTCTCTAAAAATGCATCTATTTCTGCTAGGTTTTCTTTTTTTAGAGTATAACTTTTGAAAATAGTTCTTTATAATTGTTTGGATATCTTGGGTATTTGTTGTGATTTTTTTCATGGCATCCCTGATCTTGTTAATTTGGGTTTCCTCTCTTCCTTTCATAATTAATCTTGCCACAAGTCTATCAATTTTATTTTTTCAAAGAACCAGCTTTTTATTTTATTAATTTTATTTATAATTTTCTTTATCTCTTTAATTTCCGCTCTTAATTTGATTATCTGGCTCCGTCTAGTAACTTTAGGTTCCATTTTTTCATGTTTTTCTAGCTGTTTTAATTGCAACATGAGATTATTTACTTGGTCTGTCTCTATTTCTTTATGTGGGCACTGAGGGCAATAAATTTGTCCCTCAGGACTGCTTTTGCTGTGTCCCACAAGTTTCTTTGTGATGTGTCTTCATTTTCATTGAATTGTAGGAACTTTTTAATTTCTTCTCTAATTTCTTCTGTTACCCAGGTGTTGCTTAGAAGTGTGCTGTTCAATTTCTATGTATTTGAGTGATTTCTGCAGTACGTTTGTTATTGAGAATTAGCTTGATTCCATTGTGGTCGGATAGGATACAGGGGATTATGTCAGCCCCCTTGTATTTGCTTAAGTTCCTTGCATGAACTATGCTATGGTCTATTTTGGAGAAAGTTCCATG
Organism: Dipodomys ordii; assembly: GCF_000151885.1. Lineage (NCBI taxonomy): Eukaryota > Metazoa > Chordata > Mammalia > Rodentia > Heteromyidae > Dipodomys > Dipodomys ordii. Next base: position 9,266,141 of record NW_012267261.1, read on the forward strand.
AGCTGCTGAGAAGAATGTGTAGTGTGTTGTTTTAGGGTGAGATATTCAGTAAATGTAAGTTAGTTCCACTTGAAGTATGGCCTCACTTAATTCGGTAGCTTCTTTGCCAATCCTCTGGTTGATAGACCTGTCCTTTGGTGAGAGTGGAGTGTTAAAAGTCTCCTAGTATTATTATATTGGGATCTATTTTAATTTGTAAGATTGAGAGTATTTGCTTAACATATTTGGGTGCTCCAATGTTTGGGGAGTATAAGTTGGTAATGGTAATATCCTCCTCTTGGATTTTTCCCTGTATTAATATGTCACACACAGTTTTGTATGCACATGGCCTTGAAGGTACCTGATCCTTGGCTTTCAACTTCTATTTCTTCTAGACAGTAGGGGTAAGAGGAGGGGCTATATGAGCTGATAGAACAAAGAGAAGCTACTCTTGTTTGCTGTGGATACAGGAACTCAAACATGGAGTAGACATGATTCTAAGTGACCCCCAAACCATCATCATGGTTATTACTAAGCAAAATTTTTAAAAAGCATGTGAAGTATTACATTTTTAACTGCCTCAAAAATTATAAAGTCATATAATAAGACTAGAAGAATGTAGGGCAAAATGCTACCATAGGTGTTAATAATGATGAGGGCTTTCCTGTTCTGTTCTTCTTTTTTAATTTGTTTAAAAGTTTTAAATTGTTATTTATAAAAGTGATGTACAGAGGGGTTACAGTTACATAAGTCAAGTAATTAATACACTTCTTTTTAGACAATGTCACCTGTTCTCTGGCTTTCTCCGTTTTTTCCCTCCTATCCGCACCCATAAATTGTATAGCTTCATTTTCAACATATCTGTTGCTTCTTATCAGAAGCTTCTGAGATGCATCTAGGGTAAGGTAAAGGAAGAAGGGGATTAGAGTTAGGAAAGCAGACTTGGATTTTAGGATTGGGGGGCGTTTTACATCTATGGTGGGAAAACTATGCTGGAATCAAAATGATTTTTGCAAAGGGGCCAGTCCCACTTGGAGCATCATAAGTGATGAAAGTGGGTTCATTTTACCACATCACTAGAGCTGGCAAAGGATGTAGAATCTAGTCTAAACCTCCATCTGGTAGCCAGATGCTGGATATAAATTAAAGGTATCAGGTTTTGGCACTCTATCTGGTGGTTGATTAAGGACATTCCAATTGGGTCACGATGTTGTAACTGCTGGTTCACAAAGCTTCCCACATGGGTCAGGATATTGCAGAGCTTCAGTTCTGGGTAGTTAACATTTCACTCCAAGATTAGTGCTGGAGGTCATCTAGTTATTTATTTGAAAAAAATTGGCTAAACTTTTTGCAGTTGAAGGAGCTATCATTTGGGAAATTGGTGTAAAAAAATTCATTGTGCTCAATTACGTTGTGATAAGAACGAGGCTTTTGGGGTTTACTTTCTGATTTCCCTTGCTGAGGCCCCAAGAGTGCCCGGTTTTCCTCCTCAGTGAGGATGCTATCAATTATTTATGGACTACATTCTACATGATCACCGAAATACTTTTTTTTTTGGTCCCCAGCAAATGCTTAGTGCCTTGCAGTTCAAGTGGCTGGATATTTGGATTTATAGAAGTCTATTTATAATGACCCTGTCTATTCTCTTCTTCAGGCTGCTTGGATATAGCTTATAAGAAACTCCTGTGATCATTGCTTCCGTGCTGAGGCCTTCATTCTTTTTTGTTGTTGTTTTTGGGTCTGGTCATGGGCCTGAACTCTGGGCCTAGGCGCTGTCCCTCAGCTCTTCAGCTCAAGGCTAGCGCTCTACCACTTGAGCCACAGCACCACTTCCGGCTTTTTTTTTTCTGGCTTATATGGTGCTAAGGAATCAAACCCAAGGCCTCATGCATGCAAGGCAAGCGCTCTACCACTGAGCCACCTTCCCAGCCCTGAGGCCTTCATTCTTCACTTTTCTTTTTTGAAGAACAAAGACAGCTATGCCTAATGGCTGAAAATGGGCTCACTTTCCTGGTTTTCTATTCATGCCTTCTCCAGGTTTTAACCACCATCCAACTTGGTCTCTTGCAAACTTTTCTAAGTGCAAAATAAGTATACTCTTATTTCTGCACATATGAATATTTTTTTAGTTTATGGGCAGCACTGGGCCACTCTAGATACCTCCATTGGAAAAGAGAGGGTTTTTTTTTCTCTTTTCAGTTCCTTGCCTTTCAAAGAACTGTAGGTCATGGCCTCCAAAAGTTTAGAGACCTTGGAAATCCCCCGTGGACTGTCTCAGCCTTAGATTTACTTAAGTGCTCATTGTCTGTTTTGACGGATGTTATGCCTAGGAAAGACTATGGGAATTGTGAACATAGAAAAATCACATCACTGGGCCTAAAATGAAAATGAGATTATGTGTGGTTCTGTTTGATGGATTTGTGCCAGAATGGTCTTTGAGAATTTTTAAGAAACAACTCATAGCTGAGGTGGGACTTATTCTCCTTGCTTTTGCATGAAGCTGCTCTGTGCAGGGAACTATTGGTTTAGCACAGAAATAAACATTTGCAAGTAGCCTGGATCAATGAGCAGGATAGAAGGAAAACATGTCATTGGCTTCCAGAAAATATCTAATCAGGCCAGCCAGGCCTGGCTCTGGACAGAGCTGTACAGCCTAGAGAGCTTTACTGTCCTAAAAGTATTAAGGCTAAGGGACTATAACAAAGTTTTCAAAGAGTTTATATGAGGAATTGTGAAGGTTCAGTGCCTCTCTAGTGCCAGCTTTACAGTGTTTGCCTGGTGAGATTTTCCATTTTAAATTCTTTCCCCTTTAAATACAAACTTTTTACAATAAACAAAAGAAATTTTATCACACACACAAACGGGGCTCTGGTTTAGCACGTCAGCTTCCACTGATAAAGGCAGGAAATTCAGTGTTGAGAATGGAATTGTGTCCTGCATTTACCTCCCTGCAGCCAGGCTGTCCACCAGCCCTAGCTCTCAGAACTCATAAGAGGGGTTGATGATGGGAATCCTGTGCAGCCTGAGCCCTGTGCCAGCCCCCCTCACTAGAATGTGCCTACGCAAGGGACAGTTGGAATGGTAACATCTGATAGTAGGCTTCTTAATAGGTCGGAGTCTTCTTTAAGGTTTAAGAGGGAAGACTGTGCCTAGAAAACAAGTGGCCATTCTTCATTGCCTTCCCTTTGCAGCTCTCTTCCCAAGTTGATCTAACTTTTGCCTCTTGTACATTTCTGTCTAACTTTGTCCCATATATGGGTGGAGCTGAGTTACTATTCACTATCTACTTGGTTTCATATTTTTGTTCTACTGCCTGTGTACCCCATTTACACATGGTTTTTTGTTGGACCTATCTCAGCAGATAAAATGCACCCTCTTATCTGCTATATAAAACCTTATATAAGATTCATATGCCCAACCATGAATGCTTTTTATGTAAGAATGAAGTGATTCTTCATTATCCATGACTTAATAAGATCCTAAAGTCAATATGGAAGCAGCCTGAATAATCGGCTCCTTGCCTGTTTCTTGGTGGTGTTATGGTGGCTGATAGGCTGATAACATCTTTGCCACATATGTACCTCATGAAAAATCCCAAAGAGCCAAAGAAGAATTAACCTCAAGGAATCATTACTGTAATTGGAGGACATCTAGATAAATATAACTAGACTCCAGCTTTGGGTATGCAGATTATTGCTCATACCTTTCCTTACAATAAGCCTCTTATGTTGCTACTCTACCAGAAGTGATTTTGGCTTCTCTAGGGTAGGAGTGGGGAATTTGTGGCCATAAAATCCTTTGGTACATGGCAGGACAGATGCTTATGCTTCTCATACACTTCTCAGTGGCTGCCCATAGCCATCTGCTTAGGCTGATAATCTTGCATGGTCCATGAATGAAGTTATAAATTTTCAGATGGCCCTTAGCCAAAAAACTGTCCCCCTTAAACTGGGTACTGGTGGCTTATGACTAATCCTTGCTTCTTAAGAAGCTGAGATCTGAGGTTCATAGTTTAACGCTAACCCAAGCAGACAAATCTGAGAGACTCTTATCCAATTAACCAGGAAAAATCTGGAAGTGGAGCTCAGATTCAAGTGGTAGAGCACAAGCTTTGAGCAGAAGAGCTAAACAAGATCTTGAGGCCCTGAATTTAGGCCCCAGAACTGGCATCAAAATAGGGAGGGTGGAATCCCTAATCTTACTAGATCATTCAGACACAGACCAAGACACACTTCACCCGAGGTATTCTGGCCAGTGCTAGTTGGTTTTGGTCCTATCTCAACTAATCTCAACCTAGAAAATGATCTCATTTTTTGAGTTTTCTTTGACTCTTTGGCCTGTACTTCCCTCCCCTCACACAGTCCTTTGGTGTGAAGCAACAGAATACTTCACATTGAGGCCATCATTTGCAATGGGTATCAGAGGAGGGACAGTGTCCTGTTTCTTTCCAGCTTGGTTTCTCCATGGGGAACAGTAGATTTTGTAAATGGTTCTGGGCCTGACACAGGAATAGCAGAAGGCTTTGCAGAGCAGACCTTTGAGAGGAATATGCTTTTCAGAGACCCTGTGGGAAACTCTTTCCAAAGCCTCTTGAAATAGCAGATCAGGCATCTTGAGATGTGAGATAAAGAAGGTTTTGTTTGTTTCATTGTCTTTTTTTTTTTTCATTCCAGCGGGCAGCTTGTGCAAGCGGAAGAGTCCAGAATGTGACAAAGAGACCTCCATCTGCACTGACCTGGATGGCATTGCCCTGTGCCAGTGCAAGTCAGGCTACTTCCAGTTTAATAAGATGGATCATTCCTGCCGAGGTACAGACAGGTTCACCCATCATTCTGAGCCCTATTCCAGGACAGAGGTGCTTCTATCTACTTGGTATACACATATTCTCTCTCTCTCTCTCTCTCTCTCTCTCTCTCTGTCTCCCGCCCTCCCTCTCTCCTTCCCTTCTCCCCCCCTTTCTGTTCTGGGTGTATTCTTCTAAACTAAGAGTGACTATTCTTGTTATTTTGCTCACAGAAGAATAGGTTATCTCCTTGAAATAATACTATTATTTCTGTCTGGTACATGCTAGCTTGTCCAATCTGATTTGAAAGGGGAAAAAAAAGAATGGAATGCTTATGTTAATACCTTTTCTTATTTTCACTTGGAGAAAGTTAGAAAAAATATTGTTGTATTTCCCAGAGATTTATCTGTTGCCTGCTAATCTTTTAAGTTGGGAAGACAAGCATGGAGTCTGGCCTGGATCTTTAGGGTTAGCTGTGGCTCAGTAGTCAGTGTACTTAGCTAAAGCTCAGAGGACCTGAGTCAGAGCTCAACCCTGCCTCACTAATCAAATTTCATCTTAGACAAGCATTTCATGTCTCTGAGCCTCAGTTTTCTCTTCTTTAAAGTGAGTGTTAAAGATAGTCATTATATATTTTAAGAATTGAGGGAGGCAATTGTATGGAGGTGCTTAGTAAGCTCTTGTATTTTTTTCAGGTTGTTGTTAAATGAATGTGGTACAGCTTTAAAAGTTTCATAACGTATTTGAGAGCAAGCTGGGCGTGGGTGGGTCACGCCTGTAATCCTAGCTACTCAGGAGGCTGAGATCTGAGGATCGGGTTCAAAGCCAGCCCAGGCAGGAAAGTCTGTGAGACTCTTATCGCCAGTAAACCACCAGAATACCAAAGTGGCACTGTGGCTCAAGCAATAGAGCTCGCTCACCTTGAGCTGAAAAACGCAGGGACAGCACCCAAGCCCAGAGGTCAAGCCCCACGACTGACCAAAAAAAGTATTTGAGAGCAAAAATCTAATTCTACTAACTTTTTGGGTAAGATTTAAATTTATTCCCTTTGAGATAAAGACTGTTCAATGAATGCAGTTCAAGAATATTGCTTTAAAATAAAATTAATTCATGTCCAGACACTCTGTACCCTGCCATTAAGAACTGCTGCCCTTATAATCACAAAAACTGCCAATACATAGGGCTGTTCTTTTATGGAGCTTTAAGATTTATCTCCCATTAGAATGTGGATGGCACAGATTTCCTATTCAGTTAATACCTTGCTGGTGACAGATGTACTGGGATCTGAGTAAAAATCACCTACTGGGGAAGGTGACATGCTGCTTATTTCTGTCAGGACTTCCTATTAGCAGACGCATTCCATCAAAAGAATACAAAACTGTATTTTGGGTCAGTGTTCTTATCTAGAGCTTCAGACCCTCTGACCTTGTTAGGTTTAGATAGAAAGTTATTTTAAAGTGGACATCGGCAGCTCTCCAGGTGAGACCTGTGAGGCATTTTGAAGGAAGGCCTGCCCTCTGAGTTGGGGATTCATCCCAGTACATGACTGGAACACAGCATTTCTCAGTACCATGCCAGGCTGCCGCTTTGCTACAAAGAGATAATGATTCCTAATTCCCTTTTATCTTAATGCTTAATGCAAATGTTCCATGCCCTTCTTAGAATTGAGGATTTGAGCCTGGCTTCATGCAGGAAAGTGATGGCACTAAGATCTGTATTTGTGGGGTGCTGTGCAGATGAGGCCAGAGAATACAAAGCAGACAAGAGTGTAGTTGTGTAGAAGTGCCCCTGTGTGTTTTTCTTTAAGACTGGTCCTAACAAATGGATAGAACTAGAAGAAATCATGTTGAGCGAGGTAAGCCAAGAGCAAAGAGACAAATGGCACATGGTCTCCCTGATAAGTGGATGTTAAGGTGATGTGACAAAGTTAACAAGGCTTAAGAAACAAAGGACTTCCACTCATCTGGTCAAATCACTACTAAATAACCCAATGCTGCTGACCACATATATGGTATATATGTGCACACCGGAGGGAAACCAGGAGGAGGACACAGAACTAGAGGGCATCAGGGAAAAACATACAACAGTGGGATCCATCAGCTGCACTGGACATTGATCAAAACGAACAAAGCAACTCAATGGCAGCAATGGGAGGGAGGGAACAAGTGGGAAAGAGGGAACAGCTGATGCTATGCAAAACAAAAGAAATGTACATACCACCCAATGTGGAAGAAATAACTGTATTGTCAAAGCTCATAGAACTCATAAATGTTATAGACCACAAAAAACAATTTGCCCCATGAAAGTTAGAATGTGTTTGTGACTTTAACTAAGCATCAATATCCCACACTACTGTGAAATTTGAGAAATTATGTAATCAATCACAATAAAGAATAAAAAAAAAAAGAGTGGCCCTAACCACCTGCTTCTGGTTGGCCTAAAACCTCTTCTCTATATTTCCAAGTGAGCAGTTTTCATAATTGAGTCCCTCACATACTAAGTAGCTGTAGTGAAAGTGGCTTACATTTGATTTTGATTTTATATGTAGCTTTGAAAGTCCAGCCAAGACAGTGTACTGATACTTTATGTAAAGCATTAAGAAGTGTGTATATGTTTGTGTATAATACAGCAATATAGAAACTTGCTAATATATAGCTTGGATTGTAGTGATTTAGAAGAAATATACATACACTCTATTTTCTATTTTCACAGAGGATTAGACAAAGGTTATATCTATTTATGTATCTTATCTGCCTATAGAGATATTTTTTAATTTTTTATTTATTTATTTTTTTGTTGGTCATGGGCTTGAACTCTGGGTCTGGGTGCTGTCCCTCATTCTTCAGCTCAAGGCAAGCACTCTACCACTTGAGCCACAGCACCACTTCTAGTCTTCTAGTAGTTTATTGGAGATAAGAGTCTCACAGAGTTTCCTGCCCAGGCTGGCTTTGAACTGTGATCCTCAGATCTCAGCCTCCTGAGTAGCTAGGATTACAGGCGTGAGCCACTGGCTCTGTCTCTATATAGATAGATAAATCTTTATTTCTATATAGATAGATAAATATCTATCTAAAGATATCTCTCTCTCTCTCTCTCTCTCTCTCTCTCTCTATATATATATATATATATATATACTCTAACAATACTATGCTTTCCAACTAGTTATCCAAGAAGTAATGTAATAGCTTGAATAGCTTTTGTCTTGTCACTAAGGCCCCATGAAACTCCTCAGTAAGTAGTACGAGTGGCCATCAGGCCTCCAGAGATTGAATTTTGGAGCTTCATAGGCCACAGCCCTGTCAGCTAGATTCTCGTAGGTTAGTGGTGACATCTTCTGGTCATTGGTGCTGGAGCATAGGCATGTTTAAAATTCAAATAGGTGCCTCTCCTGTAGGCTTCTTAGCTTCTTTCCATTCTTTCCATCATGTAGGCTTCATGAACCACAAAGTGGGAAGAAAACTACCAGGACACAAATATAAATTCTAAAAAATCTGTTTGCATTTTATCAGACTATAAGTGCCCTAAGAGCCAAAACCATGTCTAGAATAGTCCTTATCCTATTGTGGGGCTCAGATGTCTGTTAAATGAACACAGATGATAGGGCAGCAAATTTGGTAGGAAGAGATCAGCACCTCTTGATTTAGTTTGCTGCAAGGATCAAAAGAATCATTAAAACTCCACCTTTTTTTTTCTTTCTCTTTTTCAAGTCCATAAGGCTTGAATTTGCTTCTTTCTCATAGCAGTGAGAGAAGCCCAGTTGGGGTATAATTGGTTCATCTTTAGTGCTCTGTAGTCAGTCCCTCTTGAGTATGCAGTGAGAGGCTGGCCCTAATGAGTACCTGAGCTTCTTGGTAGGGCTTCCCCTAAGAGCCATCAGGACAGCTCTAAGCATGCAGTAGCACTCTATTGAAGTAGCATACAATCTTTGAAGAATGACTAAATGAGCCTTTGTGTGTGGGGGTGTGTGTGAGTGTGTGTCCTGGGGCTTGAATTCTAGTCCGTGAGCTGCTTTTGCTGAAGGCTAGCACTCTACCACTTGAGCTCCAACTCCACTTCTGGCATTTTAAAAGTAGTTTATTGGTGATCAGAGTCTCATGGACTTTGCGATCTGGGCTGGTTTTGAACCACAATCCTCATATCTTAGTTTCTTGAGTAGCTAGGATTACAGATGTGAACTCCAGTGCACTAGCCTTGACCAGAAAAGCTAAGGGACAGAGCCTAGGCCCTAAATTCAAGCTCTGTGATCAATTAAAAAAAATTCCAGGAGGCTGGGAAGGTAGCTCAGTGGTAGCATGCTTGCCTTGCGTGCATGAGGCCCTGGGTTTGATTCCTCAGCTCCACATAAGCAGAAAAAGCCGGAAGTGGTGCTGTGGCTCAAGTGGTAGAGCGCTAGCCTTGAGATGAAGACCTGAAAGACAGTGCCCAGGCCCAGAGTTTAGGCCCCATGACCGATCCCCTCCCGCCACAAAAAAAAAAATTCCAGGAAAGAAATGTGTTCAGAATAGAATGAGATTAGTGTGACAGGGTCTGCTTTAGTGCTGAGATGGGTGGGGAAGTGAGCATTCCCCAAGTAGCCTGAAATCTGAGCCCTGGATCACCTGTCCCTAGGTAGCTTCCTTCATTCCCATAACCCTGAGTATTATAACATGATACAGAGACACAAACTGGGAAGGAGCCTGCCAAGCACAATGCTTTTTGTACTGGCCAATAAAAGGCAGATTTCCTCAGCTCATTCTTTAGAGAAGCCCAACTCTAGTAAGGCCCAGAAGAAAATTTAAGGTATCAGAGATTGGAGATGGGGCCTCATTATCACATTTCTAAATGGGATATGATTATTGTCCATCTTTTTGCATAAAAGATTTGAAATGCCTAATGAGAATTCTTATAAGATGTTATGCATTTTATTAGAATACAAAAAATGTATTTCAATCCATATCACACCATCAGTCACTTTCCCTTATCCTTTTACTATTAATAATGTTAAGTTTTTATTGTATTTTATTTTCATACATAAAAATCTGCTTGGACCACATTTTCCTCTGCTAGTTAACTAGCACAACCTCCTTCTACTATTATGCACCCAACCTAACAGAGTTGGTCTCTCTTTCCCTCATCTTTTTATTGATCACAGTTTTCATTGAGGTTCTTTAAAGTAAGATTTTTTTATTTTATTTATTTATTTATTTATGTCGGTGGGGGGGGCTTGAACTCTGGGCCTGGCTCTGTCCCTCAGCTCTTCAGTTCAAGGCTAGCAGTCTACCACTTGAGCAACAGTGCCATTTCTGGTTTTCTGGTGGGTAATTGGAGTCTCACAGACTTTCCTTGTCCGGGCTGGCTTTGAACTGTGATCCTCAGATCTCAAGCTCCCGAGTAGCTAGAATTACAGCCACTGGCACCTGGCTTTTAAAGTAAGATTTTTAAATATTTGAAAGATAAATTAGACTGAGGAGAGATTAACTACTTTGTGGAGTCCAGAATGATAGTGAAAATGAAGGAAGATAAACCATATGTTTGCTAAAGATAGTTACTCATTCAGGTTCTGAATTCCTGGACAATAAATCAAAAATAAGGAACATAATTTTGAAGAATGAAGGTTCATAATGTAAAGTATAGCTAGTTGTTCAGGAGAATCTCCATCCTTTTAGGCACTGGAGCCTGCAAGAAATTTCTTTGGGCATCATGGTTCCTAAGAGGCATTGCCACATCTATGACATCCTGCAATAAGTGCCATAGAGATTTCCCAAGTCTGCTTCTTATAATAAACTGCCCTTCGTACATGAGAAGGTAGCTTAGAAAGGGTGATTCTAGGATCTCAAACATTGCAGTTCAGTTTCACAGCCCTTTAATGATCTGCCATGAGATAAATTACAGGTTATTATATATTTGTATGTTGTTTTTTGTTTTTGTCAGTCATGGTGCTTGAACTCTGGCCCTGTGTGCTGTCCCTGAGCTCTTCAGCTCAAAGCTAGTGCTCTACCACTTGAGCCACAGCACCACTTCCGGTTTTCTGGTGGTTAATTGGAGATAAGAGTCTCACAGATTTTCCTGCTCAGGCTGGCTTTGAACCACAATCCTCAGAACTCAGCCTGCTAAGTAGCTAGGATTATAGGCATGAGCCACCAAGGCCCAACTTGTATGTTTCTTATTTATTTGGTGGTATTGAAGCTTAAACTCAAGATCTTGTGCTTGCTAGCTCTGATACTTGAGCCATGCTCCTACCCCTTTCAAGCTCTCATTTTTCAGAAAGCGTTTTGTATTTTTGCCTGAGCTTGCCTTGGACCGTGATCCAACTATGGCCACCTCCTGAGTAGTTGAGATAATAGTCTGCACCACCATGCTCAGCTTATTTTATTTTTATTGATAGTACTTAGGTTTGAACTTAGGGCCTTGTGTTTGCTGAACTGCCTCTCTACCACTTGAGGCACACCTCCAGCCCCAATTTTTTGATGGTTGTTTTGTTTTGTTTTTTATTGTAAAAATACTGTACAGAGGGGTTACAGTTACATGGGCAAGATAATGAGT
>NW_012267261.1:9277474-9346602 GCF_000151885.1 Dipodomys ordii
GTAAAAATACTGTACAGAGGGGTTACAGTTACATGGGCAAGATAATGAGTACATTTCTTATCAAGCATTGTTGCCTCCTCCTTTGTTTCCCCTTCCTATCCCTTCCCATCTCCTCCCCTCCCCCCCCCAAGTTGTAAAGTTTGTTTTTCAACATAACAATTTGTACATCTCATTGTTGCAATGGGTCCACCTGTATCCCTATTTAAACGCTTTGTTTTTTCCCTTCCCCTCCACAAATTATACCAACATCAAATACAGTGAAAGCAGGGGTTATACTGTGGGGGAAGGACATACAAAGCAACAAAGAAAGCATCTTATAAAATATGTTTGATGGTTATTTTGGAGATGGAGTCCAGCCAATTTTTTTGCCTCACACAGATCCTTAAGATTTCAGCCTCCTGAGTAAGATTACAGATGTGAGCCACCAGCACTTTGCTCTAGCATTTTTTTTTTTTTTTTGGTTGGTTGTGGGGCTTGAGCTCTAGGCCTGGGCGCTGTCCCTCAACTCTTCAGCTTAGGGATAGCACTCTACCACTTGAGCTACAGCACCACTTCTAGTTTTCTGAGTGTTTTATTGGAGATAAGAGTCTCACAGACTTTCCTGCCTGGGCTGGCTTTGAACTGCAGTCCTCAGATCTCAGCCTTCTGAGTTGCTAGGATTACAGGAGTAAGCCACCAGCACCCGGATTCTAGCATATTTTTTAGAAAGGGTTGCAATAATATTTTTGTGTAATCTGGCCCCAAATCATGATATTCCCATCTCTGCCTTGCACATACTTGGGATTATAGGCATGTGCCACCTTAGCCTTAAATTAGAGATTATTTAGAACGGTGTTTTCCAAATACTCTTCCACAAAACACTACTGATAAGTTAATAGATGGTTTTTCACAATAAAATAGGCAAAAAGTTGAAAGGGAAAAAACTATTAACCACAGGCTGAAAAGGTGGCTCAGTGGTAGAGTACTTGCCTAGCACTCATGAATCCCTGGGTTCAATTCCTCAGTAACCACATACACAGAAAAAGCTGGAAGTGGTGCTGTGGCTCTAGTGGTAGTATGCTAGCCTTGAGCAAAAGACACTCAGGGACAGAGCCTAGGCCCTGAGTTCAAGTCCCAGGACTGGCAGAAAACAAAAAAAAATTTTTTTTCTCTTTTTTTGTTGGTCATGGGGCTTGAACTCTGGGCCTGGGCACTGCCCCTCAGCTCTTCAGCTCAAGGCAAGCACTCTACCACTTGAGCCACAGCTCCATTTCTGGCTTTCTGGTGATTAATTGGAGATAAGAGTCTCGTGGACTTTCTTGCCCAGGCTGGCTTTGAACCTTGATCCTCAGATCTCAGTTCCTGAGTAGCTAAGAATATAGGTATGAGCCACAGGCACCAGGCTTTAATTTTTTTTTAAACACTATACAGTTGGAATTATTATCTGTTTCTTATCTTCTGCTTATAGTTGGGAAACTGAAATCAATAAAGAGGTTAAGAAATGTTTCGGCTTCTAGAATGTTCTTTTTTATACTCAGGGTAGCCGGCAGGTAAACATGATTTCCAATCATCGAGATTAATAAACACATTCACGGGTTTTTCTTTTCTCTTATAGCATGTGAAGATGGATATAGACTTGAAAATGAAACCTGTATGAGGTAGGTGCCATGGCCATTTACTCTGATGAAGTTGTTGCAAATCCTATTATAAAAACTATCCTAGCTGAGCGCCAGTGACTCACGCCTGTATCCTAGCTACTCAGGAGGCTGAGATCTGAGGATCGCAGTTCAAAGCCAGCCCAGGCAGGAAAGTCTGTGAGACTCTTATCTCCAATAAACCACTCAGAAAACTGGAAGTGGTGCTGTGGCTCAAGTGGAGGAGTGCTAGTGTTGAGCTGAAGAGCTGAGGGACAGCGCCTAGGTCCAGAGTTCAGGCCCCACGACCAAAAAAGAAAAACTAAAATAAACACCTAATAAAGAACCTGTGCTAAATAATGAAATTAACTTACTTCTTTTGAGGTTTGAAACTAATTCTTGTTCTTTTTTTCTCTCTTGACTTGCAGTTGCCCATTTGGCCTTGGTGGTCTTAACTGTGGAAACCGTAAGTATAACAAAGTGTACTTGAACAGGAGCCTGGCCTTGGAGGGAGTGTGTGTATGTGGGGGAGGGGGAGCAATTTCCTGTTTTCCTTCATGTAATTCCAAGCCCAGTGCTGGGTAGCATGGGGAAAACAGAGAAAGACCTGTCCTGGAGCTCTACAGCATTCAAAGTCTGAAACACTTTGATAAGCATCCCTAGATGACCCTGCATATATGGAGAATTAACATGATAAAGCAAGTACAGGTGGGAGTCAGGGCAGAGACCACCCCCAGAGGAGAATGCACCTTTGTGCATTTCTTAGAATGGAATTGGATTGGCAAGTATGAGAGAAGAAAGACTTCCAGACAGAGGACAGCCATGGAGTCATGGTGTTTGTTCTGAGTACAATTTGTGAGTGGGTGTGCCAGGAATATAAAAGGAGAAAAACAGATGGTAGGGGTTGGTTGGCAAAGTATATGGAGACTGAACTGTTGGAGTTTGATCACCAGGATGAGAAGTTTAGACAATAATCAGTAACTATGGGGTTGCTCACAAAATTCATAGCTTAGAAAAAGAGCATGGAGAGTAGACAGGAGAATTTGGGAACAGTGTGGAGATTTTGAATGCAGTGCCAGCCAGGGGTCAGGCCTACAAGGTGGAATCTGCATCCCTGAAGTAAACAGTAAACTACAGGGCTGGAAAGGTGGCTCAGTGGTAGAGCGCTTGCCTTGCATGCCTGAGGCCCTGGGTTCGATTCCTCAGCACCACATAAGAAAAAAAGCCGGAAGTGGCGCTGTGGCTCAAGTGGTAGAACGCTAGCCTTGAGCTGAAGAGCTGAGGGACAGCGCCCAGGCCCAGAGTTCAGGCCCCACAACCGGAACCAAAATGAAAAAACAAAGCAAAACAAAACAAAAAAACAGTAAAACACAAAGCAATTAAGAGTGCTGGTGGTGACTTGTGAGCTTGCTGTTCACTCCTGGACCAGCTGTGATTTGTTTAAAATCAATACTTTGATACATTGGAAATTAAAATTCAAAATATGAAATTGTTATTGGATTAATAACAATTAAGACTAAATGTTAGAATAGCTTTTACTCTGTAGATAAGTGTGCTAATGGTATATATTTTAAGTGTACAGGATTGGATGTAGAAATGATTTTATTTAATTTGTGTAAAGGTTCCCCGTTCCTTTTTATATCCTCAGTGATATTATCTTTATTTAGAAAGCTTCTTGTTAGGGGCTGGGAAGGTGGCTCAGTGGTAGAGAGCTTGCCTTGCATGCCTGAGGCCCTGGGTTTGATTCCTCAGCACCACATAAGCAAAAAGAAAAAAAGCCGGAAGTGGCGCTGTGGCTCAAGTGGTAGTGCCCTAGCCTTGAACTGAGGAGCTGAGGGACAGCGCCCAGGCCCAGAGTTCAGGCCCCATGACTGGACCCAAAAAAAAAAAGGAAAAGGAAAAGAAAAAAAGAAAGCTTCTTGTTAGAAAATTGTATTATTGAAATTTGAATAGAAATAGAAATAAAATGAAAAATAGATAAGATAAGGCATAAGACATACTGCTCTAAACCCAGCACAGGGCCACTCTCAGACCAGAGTCTAGGGACCTGGGATTGATTGTATACCCATTTAGGACTATCAATGCCCCTCATCATTTAATTTCTGTTGACAGAAAAATAGCAAGAAGTTAGAGTAGGGAGCCTGTGAGAAGAAGCAGGGAAGCAGTTTTGGAAACAAGCATAGAGTTAATGAATGGAAAGAAATACTCATAGAATTAATGTTCTCGATGTGGTGGTGGTGGTGGTGGTGGTGGTGGTGGTGGTGGTGGTGTGTGTGTGTGAGAGAGAGAGAACTGTTTGAGCCACATCTCCACTTCAGGTTTTTTGCTGGCTATTTGGAGATAAAAGTCTTGTGGCTTTGAACTGAAAGTCTCAGATCTTAACCAACTGAATCAGAAGGATTATTGGCATGATGAACTAACTCCAGCCCTAATGTTTAGTTTTTTTTAAAGAATGAGAATGAACAATTCTATATATAAATGGTCACGAAGAACACCATGGCACCATAAGACCTTAGGTTTGATCCTCAGCACCAAAAAAAAAAATCACTTTTTTAGGAAACTAGTTTTTGAGCTGTGTGGGTCCTGGACCTTTCTGTGTGTGTTCAGAAGGATATCTGTGCTTTGAAGGGGCTTCCTGAGATGCAGAATTGTACTGTTCACTTTCTAGCATGCCCCCAGATCATTAACATCTGTTACGTGTAGCGATGCTGTACCCTCACATTCCTTTAATTTTCTGAAAGTTCTTACGTCAGGAAAAAGTTCTGCTATTTTCCATGACTTTTGCCTGAAAGTAGTCAAGATTCCCCTCAGATCCCCCAGACTTTTTTTTTCCTCCACATTTATTCAGTCATCATTACTGTGTCCAGCAGAGGGCAACACTTACCTAGATGATGGGTCCCCAGCTATAACTGTTACTGACAGTTGGTCATTAGTGTAGTGTAGAATTTTATTTTGTCATTTTTGTTTACTTGTTTTTTAAGATAAGATCTCACTTACGTAAGAGCAGTCCGGCTTCTTAACTTGTCCAGGGTGCTGGGATTCTAGAAGTTCATCACACCCAACTTTCATTTTATGATTTTGCTTTCTGTTATTACTTTTAGTACTATAAAACAATTAATAGTGGCTGAATTCTATGATAACTTGTAATAATATGTAAGGACACATTTGCTGTGCTTGCTTCCACCACATATAAATCTGCCACTTACTTCCTTATCTGAGCTCTAGGCTCAGCCCAGTGTGTTAAGGTTAAGGGGTCAGGAATCACCTAGATTTCATCTCTATCTGTAATGATAGCCCCTTTGGGGATTATATGAGTCATCACTCAATGTTTTATGCCAAAGCAGCGAAGTAAGTAGTTACCTTTCAGGGGCTGTGACTCAGGCTGGAGTTTTCATAGGGAAGAAATGCTTCTATGTACAGACATCCTTAGGTGCCAAGTCCAGTGGCAAGAGAATATGGTATTGTCCATTCTTGTACCTGGCCTTCCCTCATTACTTAGTATTAGTAGTCATCCAACTAAATAATCTCACCACCCATCTCACACCATGTGTTCTTGCTAAGTGTGGTCCTTGGGGCCAGCAGCATCCATGTTATCCAGGAGCTTGTTAGAAACACAGCATTTCCGGCCTCCCACTTCAGCCCTACTGAATCAGAAGCTGAATTATAAAGGAAGCACTGGCATTGTTCGTCTTTCCAGGGATATATATGTATAATCATTTTTAAAAGGAATTTTACATCACTGAATGTATCATTTTTAAACTTAATACATGAACATACTTTCATTTTCATAATTTTATATGGTCACTTTTCATAATTCTACACTATTATATAATTTTACTTAACTGTTCACCTCTAATTGCTTTTAAGAACCACTTTTTTTAAACAAAGAAAAAGATCCTCGTTTGTATTCCTAGAAATTCAATAAGTATTATTTTATATGATCAGAAGAGTCACTTTTTGAAAAAGATTCTTATCCTCTAAGGGGTTTTGTTGGTTTTATTGTTTATTGTTGCTGTGGTCATAGAACTCAACATCATTTCCCCAGATTCTCAATACAGTTCCTTCTCAATAAAACAGACCAGGGAGGAGTTAGACTGCCTGCCATGTTTACGGCCCCTTTCTGTAAAACCAGAGCATCCCACTTAAGGATATTCCCAGTCTTCCCACCCCAACCCACAGTTAAGTGGAAAGTGTATAAAATACCTTTTAATTGTGTTTGCCCTGTTTTTCCATGGAAGCTATTAAAAGGTTTACAACAGTGGAAATGCTTTGTTAGCAAGCGTTACTCAGAAGGAGAGGTCACTTACTACCCAGAAGGTAGTTGGGTGTCTCATCTAGCTAAAAGTAGTCATTTCACACATAGTGGCCTCTGTCAGAACCAAAGAAAAACAGGGCTGAGGGTGAGAGGACTACTGTGTCTGATATTGCCACTAGGAAGAACTGCTGGTGAGACAGAAAGTACAGAAACCTCAGGAGAAAGTGCCAGAATCACAAGGGAAATTGTCATAGTGGAGGGCCAGGAGTACTGGGCATGTTTACACAAAGCCCGTAGGCCTGAAAAAGGTGAATTTTGAAAGGTGCCTAGAAAATAAAAGAATGGATAGAACAGAGAAGAATGGGAATATTTGAAAGGCATTCTGGGCTGGAGGAGTGGCTCAAGTGGTAGAGCACCTGCCTTGCAATGGATAGGCCTTAAGTTCAAACTTCAATACTGCCAAATTAAAAATAAAGAGGTAAAATTGTAACCATGAATCACTATGAAAAAAAGTAGAACGAACCAAGTGAACACGGAAATAAAACTTAATAGGGCTACCTAGAATGTCTGGAATACAGGGGCATTTTTTTGTTTCATTTTGTTTTGTTTTGCTCAGTCAAATGGGATTGTTCAGAACTTAGGGCCTCCACTTTGAACCACAGATCCACTTCTGGTTTTTAGGTGGCAGTTGGAGATAAAAGTCTCATGGACTTTCTTTCCTAGGCTGGCCTTGAGCCATGTTTCTCAGATCTTAGCCTCCTGAGTAGCTAAGATTATAGGCATGAGCCACCAGCACCCGACTCTAATAATACAGTTTTAATGGAAATCACATTGATAGGCTAAAATTCTTCCAGAATAAAAAGCATGGCTAATATAAGCAACAAAGTTTGTTTTGTTGTTGTTTTTTGTCGGTCATGGGACTTGAACTCTGGGCTTGGGAGCTGTCCCTGTGCTCTTCAGCTCAAGGCGAGCACTCTACTTCTAGAGCCACAGTGCCACTCCCAGTTTTTTAGAGGTTTATTGGAGATAAGAGTCTCACAGAGTTTCTTGCCCAGGCTGGCTTTGAACTGTGATCCCCAGATCTCAGCCTCCTGAGTAGCTAGGATTATAGGCGTGAGCCACCGGCTCCCAGCTTCAATAAAATTTTTGGGGGAGGGTTAGAGTGTATATCATGATATTCCAGCAGCAGGAATGGCAGAAAACTGGACACTGAGAACTCTGACAGCTGGAGGTCAGGGACTTCTTTCACAACACATGCTAATGTGCTTCCGTCTTCCTGCCTCCTCTTTGCTCTTTGACTGGTGGGCTTGTGGACATATAGAAGATGGACTCTCCACAGATAATGGGGTTTTTCTCTCCTTTCTAGACAACATGATGGAAGATAGAATTCTCATACAGATTTTGAGTGTATATCACTGGTTTAGCCATTTTGAAAAGGAAAGCTGGCTTCACTTTTTACCAGTCTGAGATTCTGAGAACCAATTGATCCAGTTTGGACCATGTATTTATACCTAACCAGCTGTGGCCAGAGGATGGCCAATGCTGCTACATGTGTAAATAAGCATCATTACCCTCACTGCAGGTGGAAGGGAGCAAACAGTGCCCAGAAAGCATGTGGCTAAGCAGATAATAGATTTCTTCTAAGTAACCATGTAAGCAGAGAGCTTATAGGAAAGGTGAGGGCCCAGAGTGGGTTGACTTGATGAAAGATGTTATTAATGCTAACAGTGCCAAGCTGTAAAAATTAAAGAGAAAGAATCATTGCTTATAAAATATTGAAGTGTCTGTGAGAAAGTAGGACTTAGAATTCCAAGTTCTTCATTCTGGAGGCTCTAGAGAGGATGAGACTATTTAAGAAAAAGGATAGGTGAAAGGTTGTATAGCTTGTACTACCTGTATTCAGCTCAGTCTGCTTTACTGTCCTCACAGACAACACCTGCTACACCTGTTGCACGAACTTAGCAACAGGAAGCTTACACAGAATGGCTTTATCAGAATGTTTAGAGAGCAGTTGTACCAGTTTTTATTTGCTACATTAAATCTGATCATTGGCTTTTTATCCCAGATCTTTACTCTGAGGATACAATTTTATTTATCTTTACTTTTTTCTTTTTCTTTTTCTTTTTTTTGTCGATTGTGGGGGCTGAATTCTGGGCATGGGCGGTGTCCCTCAGCTCTTCAGCTCTAGGCCAGCACCCTACCACTTGAGCTACAGCGCTACTTCTGGCTTTTTTCTGCTTATGTGGTGCTGAGGAATCAAACCCAGGGCTTAATGTATGCAAGGCAAGCATTCTACCACTGAGCCAACTTCCCAGCCCTTTATTTATATTTTCATAGAAAAATAAAAATCAGTCTGATAGCAAAATGTATTGGAAATAATTTTGCCAGAAATATACCCAATAAAACCCAATCTATTAAACTTTTAGTATTTTTTTATTACATGTGATATGTACTTGCTTATGTCACTGCCAACTTCTGGTAACTAAATGCAGTGCGTATTTATTAAGGAGCCTCCTGAATTCCTAGCATGGTGTAAGAAGTGGTTTCCAGACCCCTGACTCAGCTGATCGGTAATGGGTCTTATAAAATGGGATGGGCTGCCTTCCTGTTGTCTTGCTCTCTCTTTTTTTTTAAAATCGAGTACAATCTAACTCAGAATCATGTCTACTCATTATCATATCCAAAAGTTTAGTAGCTAACACTAAAGAGTAAGAAGTGGTCATAGAAAACCTTTGTGTTTTCTCTATCTTTAAAAAAAGACAATCAGGCCAGGCAGTGGTAGTTCATGCCTGTAATCCTAGCTACTCAGGAGGCTGAGATCTGAGGATCATGGTTCAAAGCCAGCCTGGGCAGGAAAGTCCGTGAGACTCTTATCTCCAATAAACCACTAGAAAACTGGAAGTGGCGCTGTTGCTTAAGCGGTAGAGCGCTCGTCTTGAGCTGAAGAGCACAGGGACAGTGCCCAAGCCCAGAGTTCAAGCCCCACGACCAACAACAACAACAACAAAAAAAGACAATTAGGCCCAGATCTGTGATCCTAGCTTCTCAGGAGGATTGAGATCTAAGGATTGTAGTTCAAAGCTAGCCTGGGCAGGAAGGTTCATGAGACTTTTATCTCCAGTTAACAACTAAAAAGCTAAAAGTGGATCTGTGACTCAAGTGGTCAAGTGCTGTTCTTCAGCAAAAAAGCTCAGGAACAAGATCCCAGGCCCTGAATTGAAGCTTCAGGACTGGCACATAATTAATTAATAATCAATTAAAACAAAGTTGGGCATGGTAATGCATGCACATAACCTCAACCTGGAGTGACAAGGAGACAGGATACTCTTGTATTCAAGGCCAGTTCAGGTTAAAAAACAAAATGAAAACAAATGGTGTGTAATGTCTCAAGTGAAAAGAGTGTATGCTGAGCCTGCTTAAGGTCATGTTTCAGGTCCTAGGTTCAATCCCTAGTACCAAAAAACAACAATAATAATAATGATTCCTGAGGCACCATCTGCACACAATAAAGATACCATTTTAAGTGATAGATAAAAGTAAGAAGGATAAGAACAGCTATTAAAATGAAACAAATTAAGTTTGTAAAAAACATTTTTCACCTTTACTTTTTATCTTTTTACTAAAAGGTCATCAGGTTGGTCTGCAGGTGGCATTTAGGAGCCACCATTCTAGGGGTAGCTTCTCAATAAAAAAAAAAAAAAATGTAGGGCCTGCTAGAGAGGATCCCTTGCTGAAGATTAGAGAGTGAGTGGAAGGAGGGGGTCTCACGCAAGTAGTAGCTGTGGGTGAGAGGATAGACTCTCCTGTGGTATTCATGCATTATCTCTGCTTGTTTGTTTATTTGTTTACCATATTTAGCCTATCAGCTTATCACCGTGGTGATTGCGGCAGCTGGAGGTGGGCTACTGCTCATCCTTGGCATTGCCCTGATTATTACCTGTTGCAGGTAAGTGATAAGCGTTCGCATCCTAATCCTGTGTACAAGGGCCTGTTTCCACTCATAAAAAATACTTGAGGTGACTGGCAGCATTTATCATAATGTATGGCTGAACAATTAAAAATAAGGAAACTCACAGTAGCTGGTGCCTGACAAAAATTTGAAAGAGAATAAATGGAACTTTGTTTTCTTTGTTTAAAAAAAGGAAAATCATCCAAAATAAATAAGTAAATAATAAAAAGCTGAAAATGAAGATGTAGCTCAAGTGGTAGAGCACTAGCCTTGAGCAATAAGCTCAGGAACAGTGCCCAGACCCTGATTTCAAGCCCCAGGACCAGCACAAAAATAAATAAATAATCCAAAAATCACAACAACAACAAAAAAAGAGATAAACTGGATTTCAACAGAATTAAGACCTTTTGAGCTTCAGAAGCTAAAGCTCTGCGGTGGAGGCTTGTTTAGCGTATATAAGGGCCTGGGTTCAATCCCCAGTCCTTTAGCATGAGAGAATATTTGTGCTGCAAAGGACAGTAACAAGGAAGAAAAGCCAAGTATGGTGTTGCATGCTTATAATTCTAGAACTTGGGAGTTATAAATTCTAGCATTTGCTGAGGCAGGAGAATTATGAATTTAAATTGAAGCTAGCCTGCGCTACATAATGAAGCTCTGTTTCAAAACACCAAAAAAGAAGAAAAAAAAAAGCCCACAGAATGGCAGGAGCGACTGGGCCAGGGGAGTATTTGAAAGTGAAGGGATTGAAGTATAACAGATAGATAGATAAATATTCGCTATAGATAGATAAATAGATATCTATAGCTCTATATCATCTATATATCTCATATAGTCTATCTCATCTATACACATATGTATATATACATATATATGTATGTGCATGTAATCACATGATAGCATAATGAAACCCTCCAAATTGAAAAATGGTATTATACCTATATCTAGACAGATGGGCAGATGGATGGCTAGATAGATGGGTGGATAGATTAGTGGATTGATGGATGTAGACAGAGCAAGATGAAAGGGGTTATCTGAAATATTTAACACTAGAGAAGTTGTAGCAACAGTGGGGATGAGCAGTAAACTTGGCTCTAGGCTTCCTGGAAGCCAGTGGAATTGAGTTTGTACTGGGAGAGGAAGAGAAAGGAGGGACTTGATCCTCCTTCTCTATGATTATTTGTTCAAATGAAGGAAAATTCTGGCCTTTGATTTAGATGGTAATACTTGACAAGAATCATCTACACATAAAAGATGGAGGGAACCTTCTAAAATAGTCACCTTTTCTACCCTTGATAAGGAGGATGTTTGAAGGATTCATCTATCTCCAGCAGAGACAAGACAGGCCTTTGACTCTCATTCACCAAATTGCCACCAGAGACAAGCTTTGCATGGAAATGAACATCTGGTTATAAAACTAGTTATCTAGAGGGCCAAAGCTCAAGGGAAGGGGTGTCATTTTTTCAACATGTTCTGTGCTAGTTTTTACAGACACACAATCTGCAAAGGAGCTTGGTTAATGAGCAGGGAAATTAGTTATGAACAAGGAAGGCATTGTTTGCGACCAGATGCTCCACCCACCAGGATAGTAGTTGGTGTGCTTTGAACTTGCACAAAGGACCAGCACCCAAGCCACAGGCTAAACATTTGACTTTATAAACCTGAGTCATCTCATACTTTTCCCAGACGTTTTATAGCTATTTTATACATTTATAGGTAAGTGATTGAGAAGGAAGAAACTTCAGGTTATTTTCCTCAGACAAATACTTAAAATTTTAGTACTAGTTAATTGTTGGAATATGTAGTTCTACACCAACAGTTAGCTCATAATAAAACCTCATAATCAGCTTTCATTCTTGTGCTGAACTGAGAATGTTGGTAGTCCATATACAGATGAGCTGTTTTGTAACCATCCTGCTTTTGCTATTTATGAAGTTATGTAGTAAAAAACACTGGCTGGGAGGTGAGAGATTTGATTCCAGTTGCAGCTTTTGTAGTAGCAAAATGTGACCCAGGGGTAAATCAGCTGTCTTCACTAAACTCGAAATGTCCAAATCACAGAGTATTTGATGCAGAAAATCTGGTCACACCTACACTCTTCCTATCAGGCCAGGTGTACATGGTTGTGTCTTCTGGCTTGAGCAGTCCCTGCACTTTTTTTTTTTTTTTTTGCCGGTCCTGGGGTTTGAACTCGGAGCCTGGGATCTATCCCTGAGACTCTCTGTGCTAGTGCTCTACCACTTGAGCCATAGCACTATTTCTGGCTTTTTCCGAGTAGTTTATTAGAGATAAGAGTCTCACAGACTATCCTGCCCACAATGGCTCCAGAATGTGATCCTCAGATCTTAGCTTCCTGAGTAACTAGCATTACAGGCGTGCACCACTGGTGCTCAGCAGTCCATGCACTGTTCACTGGTGTTGACCTCCTCTCACAGAGGAATCTAACAGCTCTGTTGTAGCTGTTGGTCCTTCTTGTCTCTTAGGCCCTTTTAGATGGGAAGTCTTTTTGCGTCTTGACCTAATTTCATTTTTCCTTGTTTAGGCAAATACTACTAACACTCCCAACAGTGAGCACCCACACAGAAATTATAGTCTAATTTGCATCGCAAAATAATGGTTTGTGTTTACATAGATAACATTTCTTTACATAACTTATTCACAGAGGTTTTCAAAATTTTGTTTTTAATCTCACAGAAAGAGTAAAAATGACATAAGCAAACTTATCTTCAAAAGCGGGGATTTCCAAATGTCCCCATATGCCGAGTACCCCAAGAACCCTCGTTCACAAGAGTGGGGCCGAGAAGCCATTGAAATGCATGAGAATGGAAGCACCAAAAACCTCCTCCAGATGACAGATGTGTACTATTCGGTGTGTATTGTGCCCCTTGTGCCCAAAGCAACCATGGGCTCCCACCTGGTCAGAGAAGAAAAGAATTCTCTTTGTCTATAAAGAAAGCATTACAGCTAGCCAAAGGGTTCAATAAAATGGTAGCACAAGATTGCTGCTTATGTATTTTCACATACATTTATTTATGACCTGTTTGCATGCTGGTATTTCTTAGTTTTGCACTGAGGTATTTCCAAGTATTTTACGGTAACAATAATTCACAAACCTACTCTTAAGTTATAGGAATGGAAACTGTAAGATGAAGAAAGAAATTGTCTCTATCCAATACAGGACTGTATCATTTATAAAGACAGAAGAACACTTTGAGTCCAGCTTCTTCTGTCCCACATTGAATTTAACCCAAGTCTTATTCCTCTGTCCTGCCTGGTTCCCTTTACTTTATGCTGTGTCAACCATAGAGCAAACATAAACCATATCTGAACCAAAAAATAAACAGGTGTCAGGTGATATCAATTCTCGGTATAGCAATAAACATGTGACCCTTGCCCTGTGGGGCCTTAATGGCACTAGACAGTCTCATTAGTGAAACCACCATCCCTTTGGTTGCTACGGGAATTGGAGATGATGATCAGACTTCAGATGGGAGGGGCAGGCTTCTTCATGCTAGAGAGCTGTATGTTTCCGTGTGCTCACTGGAACATTTGAACCTGAGAGAAGAATGAGAAACAAGAGAGATAATTGTACACACAGACTTGGCTCTAGTTAAATGTTTTTGTTTTTCTGCATAAGGCTTTGTGTCTACTTGGCTAGGAAAGTCCTTTTCCTTACACAATTGACACCATAATTAGGTAGATATTTCCCCAAGATGTTCCCAAACACCTTTGCTTCAGTGTGGTGGGATCACTAGCCACAAAATGGTGGGTGGTGTTCCTGAAGGCCCAACTTTGCTATGTTTCCATAGCATTAGGTAAGGAGCTGCTTAAAATACACCTAGTTAACAACTTAAATCAGTTCAGGGCCCAAAGTAAAACAGAATCACAAAGTTCTGAGGATGTTATAACATTTCCATTTTTGCCAAAGTTCTTCAGAGATGCCTTAGGAGACCTATGTGTGTTACCATGTTTTGTTCCTTTTCAGAGAACTGTACAGCAGATGCCGAAATGTCCCGCAGACTGGGTTGGGGGAACCATACTTATTTTGAAAGCAAGGAGTAGAAAGGCAGTATCTATTTGTAGTAATGGCCACTTCTGCCCCTCCAAGGCCTTGTACTTTTCCCCTACTCCAGTGGAAATCTGTATGTGCCCAGACCACTCCTCCCCTGCTCCTCTCTCCAGCGACTGCTACCACTCAACCAGGGACAGTGTCTGAACTCCTATACTATAAGAACTGAGGGGCATTTTTTTTTTCTGAGACTGACAGGCTTCTGATCTCTGTCCTGGCTATGCAATCTTGTGGCATCTCCACACACTCACACACTGAGCTCTAAAATACTCCCATCTCAGGGGGCCCCTTACCATTGTCCTAGCAGTCTCCACCCCAGGACAGACATTCTCCCACTGCCATCTTCTTTTCTCCAGTGGTTAAAAAACAAACAAAAAAAAGCCTGCATTTCTCAGCCCACAGCAATCTTGTATTTTATGTCTGAACGGAATCCGAAACAAAGCTGTAAACCTCATTTGCCTTAACCCTTGTCCTCATGACCTATGGTATGGTATGCGATACTCTGGAGCACAGCAAGGTCGCTGGGTCCCCCCAGCCACTGTCTGCCACTGTGAGGCCCCAGATAGCCCTTTTATGCATCCTCAAATCTGACTACCTCTACCACACCGCCTTATTTTGGGTTGGAGATAATTCTAAGAAATCAGGTATAAACATTTCAAAACTGAACCCCATCTCCACTTCAAAATCAGTAGGCTGAGCAGTCTGTAGAAGCAGAGCCTAAAATTATACAGTAAAGCTCACCTGAGTGGACAAGATGTTCCTCTCAGTAGGCACAGGTGAGTCCCACCTTTGGCTTTTGTAGATTTTATGTATAATGCACAGTTCCTGTATTTTATATTTGCCAAGAGAACATTTTTATCTGAAGCTACTATGAAGAGCTTCTCAGAGTAGCCATGATACCTTTCCCCATGGGGTCTCCACTGGGAGCTTGGTTTTTGTTTTACTGTTTTCTTGTTTGTTTTTGCTGACACCTGGTTAATTAATCCTCAACCCCCCCAACCCCCCCACCCACCCCCACCCACTACCACTTCTTGTGCCAGTCCTGCGGCTTGAATTCAAGGCCTGGACATTGTACCTGCCATTTTTGCTCAAGGCTAGCACTCATCACTGGAACCACAGCTTCACTTTTGGCTTTTTGGTGGTTAATTGGAGATAAGAGTCTCATGGACTTTCCTGTCCAGGCTAACTCTGAACTACAGTACTCAGATCTCAGCCTCCTGAGTAGTTAGGATTACAGGCATGGACCACCAATTAATTACATACCTCCCTTTTTGTTCCCGTCCTGGGGTTTGAATTCAGGGCCTAGGTGCTATCCCTAAGCTTCTGTTGCTCAAGACTAACACTACCACTTAAGCCACAGCTCCACTTATGGCTTTTTTTTTTGAGGGGGGTAGTATTGGAGATAAGAGTCTCATGAACTTCTGCTTGGGCTGGCTCTGAACCTCAATCTTGAGATCTTAGCCTCCTGAGTAGTGAGGATTGTAGGTGTGAACTACCTGCCCTTGGCTCTTAATCCTCTTTCTAAAATAGGGACAAATATATCCCAGATTCCACAGAAAGATAGGTCAGGTATGATGGTACGTGCTTGTAATCCCAGCACATGGGAGGCAAAGACAGAAAACTCTCACATTTGAGACTGGCTTTACAAAGAAAGTTTGGGCTTAGCCTGGGACACAAGTAGGATCTCGTCTCAGAAAATCAAAATGGAAAGAAGGAGACAGACAGACCTGTGAGGGTCCTGAATTCTAGGTCAGATCTTGCTCTGCTATTTATAGCTATTGCCAGCATATAAGTTTATTAATATGTATAATGCTCTTCTCTTAAATTTAAATCCAAGAATAATTTAATTTTTTCTTTTTTCTTTGGCAACAGCCCACAAACGTAAGGAATCCTGAACTTGAACGGAACGGTCTGTACCCAGCCTACACTGGATTGCCCGGATCACGGCATTCTTGCATTTTCCCTGGACAGTATAACCCATCTTTCATCAGTGATGAGAGCAGGAGGAGAGACTACTTTTGAGTCAGGGAAGAAACCTGTTGCCCCGAAACGGTTGCGGGACCTCTGTGGTTCAGAGCACTGGCTGCTCCCAGGACTTGTCAGAGCCACCCATAAGTGGCAAACAGAAAGAGGGACAGGCGTGGCTCCAGTGGACGGGAAGGGCGGAGTGTGGACCGGCAGGCTGCTCACTTGGCACCTTCATTGTTACTGTGAACCGACGGTGGGCAGTACCATGGGAGTCTCTGAGTGCTGCCGCGTGCTGCTGGAGTTAGGGGGGACCGTAGCCACGGCATGCCACTAGCTATCACTGCAAGGACCCGGTTTTTCCTTGGTTTGCACTTTAGTACATTGGGCAGGGAGGTTTCTTTTTGGTTTGTTTCAAGACTATTCTAGAAAGAGGGCTTCTTTTCATGAGACACTTTTCTGGGCCACCGTTTGGTGATTCATTGCCACCAGGTGCTGGCACTTTGTTTTCCTGTCCAGATGCTTGTGTGTGAAACAACAGACAGGAGAGGGGGTAATGTACCACTGTGACCCAGAGATGCTGCAGCCGACAGTGCTCTAACACTTTCAGGCGGCCTTATGCTCACTCCCAGGCCATTCCCCTCATTGAGAAATGGACGTTGTAAGGCATAGCACATAACTTCTACCTGCTTTTCAAGTCAAGGTGACATGTTCATTGAAGTCCAATGGCTTTTTCCAACTTACAGTTCAGTCTCACATTTTCAAGCAGGTGCACATCAGGGCAAAGCAACTTGCATTTGGTTTGGGTTAGAAGCATCCAGCTGCCTCAGTGATGAGGCTGACTGGCAGATCAGGGGGCCAAAGGTGGCAGGTCCTGCCTTCAGCAGGGGCCCTTCTCATTCACCATGAGGAAATCCATAGCTCCTGCTCCTCTGACCACTATGCCAGAAACCAGAGGCCACTACAGATGGAGTTAGAAAGGAAAGTTGAATGCAGGAGTGTGAGCCAGAATTTCACCCCCAGAGGAAAAGTCTGCTGTGGTCCCTGCAACTGGTCATGGTTAGAGAAATGGTCTAATTTAGGCATTAGATTTCTGTGGGTGTTCCTGCGGAGCTACGGGTAAGTGTGCTTACCTGCTCATTTTTGTGTCTTTCAATGTGTCCACAAACTCAGTGTATAAACTAACCACTCAGAGCTACTTCACTCACTGAAGTAGTAACTTCCTCTCATCTGGTCATTGGTTCCTCTTCCGCCCCTGTGTAGTACCTTCTGGAAACAGGTATGGTGTGTGTGAGCACTGGCTGGTTAGGGTCTGGGAGTGTGCTTTGGGGAAGGAAATGTCCCTTGTCTTGTTGGTTGTCCTGGGTCTTGCAAGGGGGGCATGTTGAGTGCTTCGTGTCTAACTGTGGAACTTTGGACCATCCTGATGTAGGGGAGGGACCATGGAGGGATGAGGATCGTCCGCGTTCTTGCTGGGGGCTCAGTGGCCTGCATGTCTGGAATTGGTTCCGTGCTGGGGACAGTCTTCCTTGGACATGTGCGTTTCTTCAAGATGTCCTCTTCGAAACATGCAGTTCTCCTCTCCGAGGCCTGAGCTGAGCCCGCCGTCGCCGCTGCTCCCCATCACCTGCTAGAGGAGGATGGCTAGTCAGGTGTGTGGATTCTAGCAGTTGAGGTGTGCTTATCTCACGAGTACAAAGTAAGTCCTGTTGTCCATGAATATTAACTTACATTCAAACTCATCACTGTCTTGAAACACTGGGTCTTGCACATATCTCTCTGGAACCACATGGCCTCACATCTAACTGGAGAACTCAGAACTCCTGCCCTCAGCACACCTGAGCCAACAGGCTGCGCAGCCTGCTCCAGCTCCTTTTGCAACGTATCTGCTCTCCAGGCCTCACTCCTGTGGGAGGAGCCACCAAGGGCTGTGTGTAGACATAGTATGCTGTCTTCAGCCCACATCACAGCTGGAAGATCATCTCCTGTATCTGGGCCAAAAGCCTTAAAACCCACAAAACAAGGTGTTCTGTCTTGGAACTATCCCAGAGTCTAGAAAAGAGTGTCGTGTGAGTTCTTAAAATGCTTGCCTGCTCATGAATCTTGTTCGAGTAGAGTGGATTTAGAGTTTTGTTTTCTACTGTGAAAAAAGAGGGCCTCCAAGCAAGGTGCTCCCAGCATGGCCAGTTTCCAGGAGGCTTGTGGAGAGGGGAAGGCGTTCGGAGGTCGGAGAAGGCTTGAAAGGGGCACAGAAGTGACCCAGTCTGCCCTGTGTACCATGGGGTTATTCCTGCCTGGGTTAGGACCCCTCGAATGGCCTGCCTGGGCTGAAAGGAAACTGCAGGTAGGGCGCCGGCAGCAGATAGACAAGAGGTTCAGGACTGGTTCAGGTGGACCCACACCTACCACTCGAGAGCTCGGCTGGGGCGCCGTGCTCAGTGGCAGGCCTCACACGTGGAATGAGCAGTTCATGCTCACAGAAACGCCATGGTTCTGCATTGACACCCCACAGCTGGAGAAAGTGGAAAGAAGGAAAAGTGACACCAGCCATGAGATGCTTCTGTGGGGCAGAGCCAGGCCAGGCACAGCCCGTGTCCTGCCGCTGGGGGAGGGGCGGCTCCTTCCCAGGGTCCAGCCTGGATTTGAAGCTCCAGGGGTCTTATTTTCCATTTCCTTTTTCTCCCATGAGCCCCAGGGTACCGGGGCATGTTTCTTCAGGATAAACAACAAACATCTCCTGTTCTTCCCATGGCCAGGCTATGTGTGAGATACTTGGCCGAGCAGCCTCCTTGTTAGTTGGCCTTGAAGTACTCATTTCCCAGACTTAAAACCTCCAGAGAGGATAAATAGCTTGATTTACAGAGATAGACTTCAGACCCCAATCCTATCTCCACCCACCCTATGGCTGAGCTATGGAGGCCTACCCATTCACCCTCCTGGCAGACATCTTGCCATGCAGTGCACTTCAACTGAAAGAAGGGAAACCCTGGACCCCGCAAATCATTTTTTAAAGGAATTTAATATTAAGCAGTAATGAATGACTAGAAACGCAAGAACAAAAACCTGGTACCCTTTTGGAAAGTGCCCTTTCAGGTGTGTTTTTGCATATTTTTCTTGAACTCTCACGTTCTTCATCAAGAAAACGGTGGCTGGCTTGCGTTAGGTCGTGCATTGGTACGTGGCTAGGGCTGGAGGCACTGGAAGGTGGCCCCAGGGCGTTTCTGACAGGCACAGGCAGACACGTGCATCCATGGAGGCCTGCCTGCCGTGCTCCAGGTGTGGAACGTCCTCTCCCACGTCTAGGGGCAGGATTTTTGTGAGCCATCAGAGTGGGGCATGAAGTTGAACAGCCTAAAAGGCTCATAGGTCTCTCCTTTGTGGGAAGGTTATTTCCCAAAACAGTTAAGTCTATTAGAGTCACAATTGTTGAATGTTTGGTGCAGCCAAGCTGGCAGATAGCATTTGAAGTCAAAACCCAAGATGTAATTGTTGGTCTTTCTTTCTTTCTTTCTCTCTCTCTCCCCCTCCCCCTCCCCCTCCCCCCTCTTTCCTCCTCCCCCTCTTTCTTTCCTTTGCCTCTTCTGGGGCTTGAATTCAGGGCCTGGACACGGTCCCTGAGCTTCTTTTGCTCAAGGCTAGCATTGTACCACTTGAGCCACAGCGCCACTTCTGGCTTTTTCTGTTAATGTGGAACTGAGGAATCGAACCCAGGGCTTCATGCATGCTAGGCAAGCCACATTGCCAGCCCCTGACTGTTGATTTCTTGAAGTAGTAACTCTTAAATGTTAGACCATAAGAGAGGAGGGCTGCATTTTTGGCATAGGCATCTGGATGACTACCTGAATAACTCTTTAAAGGATGTTATTTATTTAGACAGAAAGTTCCAGATCAGGCACTTTAGGGTCACTCCTTCACTGTGGTTCTTAGTTGCCTCATTAAGCCACCTATCCAGGTCCTCAGTTACTATGAAACCACATGAATAAGGAGAATGGAGAGTTGCACTGCCCTTGGCTACGTTTAGCCTAACTCACTCCAAACCAAGAGGTTGACCCAGAGTTCTAAACATGCTTTGATTTTAGAAGATGAATGGAGAAAGGAAATCTTCAGAGCCTGGGATGCCAGTAATATTTAATTTAAAATTGCCCTAGTATCAGAGGGAGTTGTTGTTGTTTTTTTAATCAAAGCTTTTGTGGGGCTAGCAAGGGACATTTTTGCTTTTTCTGTTTGTGAATAATGGTCTCTTACATAGCCAGGCTGGCCTCAAACTCATGATCCTCCCACTTCAGACTCCCATTGGCTGAAATTACTGGCATCTTCATCACCACACCTAGTCAGGTTTTTCTTTTTTTCTTGATGTATCATTCCAAGGTTCTTGTGTGCATTTTTTTTTAAAACAAATACAGTTTTGAGAATGTGAGTGTGTTTTCTTTTTTCTCACTTGCCCAAAGAAGAAAACTGGCTAAAATAGTAGGAACATTCAAATATTAAGTGCCAATTCATTTGTTAAACTGAAGTAGTTCAGTAAAAATGTTATACTACTTCACATCTAATGGAAATTGTAACTTACAGAAGTCTGTGAAACCTAAAGGGGCTCTTTCTTTCAGTCTAAAAAGAGACCAAGCCAAGACTGAATCTGCTCCATGGGTGTTGTAAAGGAGGGCATGTCAAAGGAGTTGCTTTTAGATTCTGGTTCTGTTGTTTTTATGGTGTGTTTAATGCATTTTGTTGTGGAGTTCATGGGTAGGAAATAGAAGCAGACAGGGCTGGGATAGAAGCAGTTTGTGTGAGAAACTGACTCAGCACACTTGGCCCTTCTGTCCCTAGGCCTGTTCTAAAAAGCACATGATTGTTTCACCATGCATTGCTGTGAGTTTCAGTAATGTTTTTGTTGCTGCATTTGCAATTATGGCTAAGTGGAACTTGAAGTATGAACTGTTGAGTTTTCACACATTGTCTTAGATTTCCCCTTTGTAAACCTTTTGCCCTTAGATCCTGGTTGATTGTGTTAAGTCCACTATAAGAATGTTATTTAAAGTTGTATTATAATTGCAGCCTCCACTAATTATTTAGTACTGTAATAGCAAAATATTATTTGTAAGAATTTGGTTATTTTTATACTTATATCCACTATAAGTCTGGCGTTCTAGTCAGTAAAATGATGCAATAAAATTAATATTTTCACTGTTTTTTGTTCTTTGCTCTGTAACAAGCAAACTATGCCCGAGTCCAGCAAAGTTACTATGCGTGAAAGCATCCTTGCAATGAACTCTGGAAGGGAAAATGTGAGTAGCTGTCATTTGCTTGGTCTCTGCGCCTGGGTGAACAACTGGGCCTAAGTGATAACAGATCTAACTCAGACATAACACCTGCTTCCGTTTACTTTTCTCTGAACTAGAGGACATAAGTTACTGATTGAGATACTGTTAATTTTCCCCAGGGTTACCTCCTACTACTACTTCAAGAGAACTTTCCTTCTGGAGGGAGAACAAGAAGCCTTTGTCCAGGGCAGAGAATCTGAGGGACCTACAGACAGAGCCCTCCCCCCCCCCCGCCCCACCCTACACACACATACACACGCAGGTCTCATGGCAGCCATGCAATGTAGTTGCCTGGCTAGATACATGTTCATGATGTGCATCATGGATGCCTTGCATGGCAGATAGAGGAGCCTCATCTGCTTGAGCACAAAGCCGTAGCCCTGGGGAGACCCAGCAGAGTAGTTCAAAGCACAAAGACAGCTTTTTAGCAGGTGAGATCCGGTGGTGGCCCAGCCAGAAATTCCTGAGTGGAAAACTTTTCTGACCAGCTCCCCAGACTCAGTCCTGCCCCCTTATTTGCAGTCCCCAATCAGATCTTCACAGGAACCCAGTGCTGACTCCTGTTTCTGCTCATCTAGTCAGACACAAACATATTTCCACACCTCACAAGTGGGAATTTTTTAAGTTGTATATACTTAAAGTGTAGACTATAGTTCCCATATAGACAGTAAAATAGTCTCCGTGGTCAGATTATCATGTCACTCTGTGTATGTGTGTGTGTCTGTGTGCACGTGCACGCGTGTACATGTACATAAAGTCACCTAAATTTTATTTTTTGGTCATGGGGCTTCAACTCAGGGCCTGGGCACTGTCCCTGAGTGTTTTTGTTCAAGGCTAGTTGATCCACAGTGCCACTTGCAGTTTTTTAGTGGTTAATTGGAGATAAGAATCTCGTGAATGGTCTGGGAAGGTGGTTCAGTAGTAGAGCGCTTGCCTTGCATGCATGAGGCCCTGGGTTTGATTCCTCAGCACCAGATAAGCAGAAAAAAAAAAGCCAGAAGTGGTGCTGTGGCTCAAGTGGTAGAGTGCTAGCCTTGAGCTGAAGAGCCGAGGGACAGCACCCAGGCCCAGAGTTCAGGCCCCATGACCGTTCCCCCCCCACAAAAAAAAAGAATCTCGTGAACTTTCCTGACCAGGCTGGCTTTAAACCATGATCCTCAGATCTCAGCCTCCTGAGTAGCTAGGATTAGAGGCACAAGCCATTGGCACCTAGCACCTATTTTTTTTAAATTTGTTATTATAAAGGCTATGTATAAATGGGTTGCAGTTACATAAGATCAGGTCTAAATATTTTAAGTACAAGGGTTTGAACTCAGGACCTTGCTTAAAAGCACTCTACCATTTGAACTATGCTTCCAGATCTGTTTTGCTTTAGTCATTTCTTGGATAAGTTATGTTTTTGCCTAGGGCCAGCCTTGTACTAGGATTCTTCTTCTGTCTTTTCTTTCCGAGTAGCTGGGATTACAGCTGTGTGACATCATGCCAAGACCTCTAAATATCTCAATACAGGCTGCATGTTACTTCTCCAGACTTAGGCATCCTAAGTTTGTACTCCTTAACCCACTGCTCACCGCTGCCTTCCCCTCTGCCCATCTCTTCTCTGTTTCTCTGTATTTCCCCACCTAGCTTTGTTTTGGATGTGGTTCATCCAAAGGTTTGTG
Source organism: Dipodomys ordii (assembly GCF_000151885.1). Taxonomy (NCBI): domain Eukaryota; kingdom Metazoa; phylum Chordata; class Mammalia; order Rodentia; family Heteromyidae; genus Dipodomys; species Dipodomys ordii. The sequence goes on from NW_012267261.1 coordinate 9,300,302, forward strand.
TGTTGGGGGTTTGGTCCTTGTGGCAATGTTTGGAACTGGTTTGACCTTTTAAAGGTGGGACCTAGTGGAAAGTTCTTAGGTCATCTGGGGGATTGGGGTGTTCCCTGTTTCTCTCTTTGCCTTCCTGTTTTGCAGTGTGATCACTTCCTCACACTTGGACTCTTCCCCTATGATTGATTTTCCATAATATGAACCAGCTGGGAGGGTATTTTCCAGCGCTGAGCTGCACCAATCCTGTGCTGCCAGGGTTTGGCCCTCCAGACTCTGAGCGAAATAAACTAAATCCAAGGCCCTTGGATTGCAGACGTGTCTGACCATGTAGCTCAAACTGACCTTAAACTCACTCACATAACCTGTGCTGGCTTTGAACTCACGATCACTCTTGCCTTTGCCTCCAAAATGCCACGTCATACCTGGCATAATATCCTGCAAGTTCCATGTTGTCTTCAGAGGGAAACATGATCTCCTTTATCATTGCTGGATAATATCCATTGTATACACAAATAGCACAACTGCTTTATTCAGTCATCTGTCAGTGAGTACTTAGATGATTTCCATATCTTGGCTATTGTGGATAATCCCCGGTGTAATTGCTCTCAGCCTAAAGGGAAGCTTTCTGCTATATACATGAAGTTAGCCTGAATGTTTATCCTACTTGTACATGTGGCCTGGATGAACCTCTGCCAGGATTCCTCTTGTCAACATTGAACGATCTCAAAAGTATTTTTAGACTCTGAGGCTTACACAGTTGTTCGGGCAGGACAGGTAAGGCTAACGATCTGGAGTGCTTCCAGGACAGAACCTCACATACTGCAGGCTGAAGGTTCAGGGCAGAACCAGATGGTGACATCATGCAGATTCCCGGCACCTTGAGCAGGAACTTTAGAATTCAAGAGCGATTCCAGGAATAAAGATGTTGATTTGTACTGGTCTCACCAAACCCTTCTGCATTATCTCTTGGTACAAGATAACCTCCAATAGTCGCTGGCTGTTTTTCCCAAGTTATGTCAGGCCCAAGAGTCTGCCACTCTTCTAAAATTCAGTATCCTGATCAGTAAAAAGCGGGGTGGGGGAGCTCATAGTTATTGCCTCTCAGAGTTTAAAGATTAAAAGAACTCATATGATAACACTGCAGACTATGAGAGAAACAACACACATCGGTTCTCATGAATGGGGCCCTCCCATCACCAAAATGAAAGCAGCAGAACTGAAGTCAATTTGATGCTCTTCACTAGTGATTTCGCCTGGAAAATGTAGTTTGTTAAAGTGCTGTGGCCATTTCCCCTTCACTTCTGTAGCCTGCCCTTTGTAACAGCGATTCTAACTGTGGAAACGAGAACCACTACTGTCCCATTAAACATTAAACTGATGCCTGGCACTCAGTAGGAACCCACTGAAACAAAGAGTAAGTGAATGGGTGAGTCATCTGCTCCAGTAGCTGAAGGCTGAGAGCTGGCTGCCCATGAATGTAGCTGGACTGAATATGTTAAAGATCTCATGACAAGGCTCAAGCAGGTATTTGGGGAGAACTCATATTCCTGTTGCATCTGCAGAACTGCAGAACAGCTCCAATGAGAGAGCACTCAAAGCAACAGGACACTGGTGAGTGTCTCAAAATCATTGTGTTCAGTGAAAAATCTAGATATAAAGGCTAGGCACTGAGTGACTCCATTTATATTGCATTCTGGAAAAGATAGAACTGCAAGAACAGAAAACAGATGAGCAGCTGCCTGGAGATGGGAAAATGATTTCTTCTGTTCACCAAATTCTTCCAGCTTTCTTCCTTCCAGGTACACTGTAGGATGAACATACCCATCCCCTTTGAAGTGTGGCCATGAGACCAGCTTTAACTAAAGACATATGATTGGAAATAAAGTGTCTACCATCTGGAATGACCCTTTAAGGACTGATGTATTGGTTTGGAGGCATGGTTCAGTTGGTAGAGCACTAGCCAATGAGCAAAACTGTCAAGTACCAAGTTTGAGTCCCCGTCTCTGACCTATAAATCTCATGGAAATACATGCTGGGACCTAAGTGGCAAGGTGAATAAATTTCCTCACTTGTCGGGAGAAAGCACCAAGATTCAGGAGTCACTTGTTACCACACCATTAGTTAGCCTATTCTGACAAGTTCAGCTCCCAGAAACACACTAGTCACTGCAGTTCATCAAAATTGCTTGATTGATTCCAAGGTTTAGCACCATGGAAGAAGCATGTACTATCATCATTAAAAATTCATAAGCCATATTGTCTTATAAAGTGTCTGGTAAAAATCAGAAACATGTATTGCATGGGTAATATTTGTCAAACTTGATATGGATGGACTTTTGAATCAGAATGGCCTAGGTTTGAAATTTACCTCTACTACTCACCACCTATGTGACTTGGTGAAATTTATTAGCTGTGTGTCCTCGCTGAGTTTCCTAACCATTCCAACCCTTAGTTTCTTCCTCCATAAACCAGCAGAAATGATAATACCTAATCTAAAGATATGTTGAAGGATTTAATTATGAAGTTGCTAAAGTATATCTCAATGATATAATGCTTTTAAGGCTCTGGGTCTGAGATGAAGCAAATATTGGGATAAAGAGAAAACACTAGGATATTGATCTTCTGCCCTTTTCTCCTGCTTAGATCATAGTGGGGGGAATCCCACTGTAAGGCATTATCGCTGTGGTTTTATCAGCAAGGCAAGAGTTGTATTAGACATGCAGCATAATTTTAAAATCCACATAGAACTCAATCTATATTTAGCCTGATGGTAACTAGAATCATTGTAGGAAAAAGTCCATCTTTCTTGTTTCTCTACTCCCTTCACTCACAACCTGGAGTATCCCTTACTTCTTGATTGTTTGGCTCACTGGTTGCATACAGGCTATTCCTTCCTATAGACCAGGGGGCCTGGTTATGGTCATTTCAGCCTGAGAATGAGAGCAGGTCTTACTTGTAGCCATAGTAACACAGTGCTTATAAATCCTCATCAGGCGCTGGTGGCTCCTGCCTGTAATCCTAGTTACTGAAGAAGCTGATTGAGGTTCGAAGCCAGACTGGGCAGGAAAGTCCATGAGATTCTTATCTCCAATGAATCACAGAAAACGCTGGAATTGGCACTGTGGTTCAAATGGCAAAGCACTAGCCTTGAGCAAAGGGGGCTCAGGGACAGCACCTAGGCCCAGAGTTCAAGCCCCAGGACTGACAAAAAGAAAAAGTCCTTATCACTTGTTGGGAATCAGTGCTTATAAGTCATTGCTTATAAACCCTGTCTAGGTTGGGTGCTGGAGCAGGAAAAAAGTGATCAAATATATAGAACTAGTGGAGGAATTCTTCAAAAATAAAAATGTCCTCAATTTAAATGGTATCTCATTATTAGGATATTCTTCCTGCTCTTTTGGTTATAAGTTTAAAAAATTCTTATTTTTTTATAAAGGTGCTAGAAGATGGTGTTTCTTAAAAATATATCCATTCCTGGTCAGCAGCCCTGAGGTCAATTTTTCCCTCAATAATCAAAAAAATTTTAGGTTAGGTGCCAGTGCCTCACACCTGTAACCCTAGCTACTCTGAAGGCAGAAATCTGAGGATCACTGTTCAAAACCAGCCCAGCAAGAAAAGTCTATGAGATTCTTATTTCCAATTAACCATCAAAAGCCAGAAGTGCAGCTGTGACTCAAGTAGTAGAGTGCCAGCCTTGAGTGAAAAAGCTAAGGGACAGTACCTGGCTCTGAGTTCAAACCCCACTATCAACACACACACACACACACACACACACACACACACACACACACACCTTACATTTCCTCTCCTCTGAGGATCAGAAAACTCATTTGCTCTGGGGAAGCCCTCTGCATTTTCAATGACTCCTAGTTGAGGAATCATCTACCTACTTTCAGCTCCCTTACCTCTATCCCCAAAATAGCCCTAACTAAAGGCTGGGAGTATGGCTCAAGTAATAGAGTGCCTGCCTAGCAAGCATAAGGCCCTGACTTCAAATGCACTGAGTTTTGTTTCAGTCATTAATCTATCTGTTTTGTTATCAACTCTTAATCCCTTATGTGAATACATAATAGAAATAAATATTTGTGAAATGAACTTTCAGCCCCTCCCCATACTCTAATGCCTCTTTTTTATCTTCTTGGCGCCTTTGGCCTCTTTGGTTAACATATTCTCAAATGTCCTTGTCAATGTGCCAGCAAAAATGCTAGGGGTGCTGTGTCTATTAAGAGTGTATTATGTCACATACCTTAAGGTTGAGGGTCCATTCCTGTCTGGGCCCTTTTAATTAGCAATAATAACTTCTCATTGCTCTTACTGATAAAGGAATGTGGCAATACATGGGTAATAAAATGTAGTCAGGAAGCTAAATCTGGAAAGTGGTTCAGGAAATGATGGTGTCATTCGGCCCCCACTTGTAATTTACAGATAAGGAAGCTGGAGATGGGAGAAGGGTATTACTCAAGGTTATATAAATGGCTCATGGAAGAACTATACTAAGGATCCACAATCTAAACATCAGGTTTATTGCATTTACCCAAAGCATGTGTTGTCAGTGAAGGTATGTGTCATAAAAGCATGTGGGTTTCAGGTGTAGGGGAGAGGTCAGCTCAGCAAGCCCAGCAAGGCTGACTGGCAGAGCCAAAGATTCTATGAGGAGACGTGGTTGGAAGACAGGAGCAAGGGTGTGCATCAGGCACAGATCGTATGTGTATGAAATACACAACCCAGCATAATAAATAGAGCATGGCTTTGAAATCTACAGTCAGCCCAAAGTATCCCACATGTCTGTACTGTTAATTAACTTCCCTCTAACCCAGTGATTGTGTGCATAAGAATCTGCCTGTACCACTGGCTTCTCAGACTTGAGTTAAAGGAGAAAGATTGGTGCTGAGGGATGTTTATCCCTGTACCAAGAAAGCTCTGGAAGATGGTGGTTTGTGACATGACTTGAAGGTCAAGGCTTAGGGAATTGAAGGCATCTCTCTTCAGTGCCTATTCCAGATGTTTTGGGGCAGGGCCAAGCTCGTACTGTGGTAAGGGAGGACCTGGCCCTATGGAGCTGATGGTCCTAGTTGACAACTACATTCCATAGGTTTAGATTCAGCAACTCCCTGCTTTTCGAGGAACTACAAGTTAATAATAATAATAAGCATTATTATTATTTTTTCGGTTGTGGGGCTTGAACTCTGGGCCTGGGTGCTGTCCCTCAGCTCTTCAGCTCAAGGCGAGTGCTCTACCACTTGAGCTACAGAGCCACTTCCAGTTTTCTGGTAGTTAATTGGAGATAAGAGTCTCATGGACTTTCCTGCCCAGGCTGGCTTTGAACCATGATCCTCAAATCTCAGCCTCCTTAGTAGCTAGGATTACAGGTGTGAACCATGGCTGCCAGGCTAAGAGTAATTATTTTAAATAGCTGGCAGGGGAGGGGGGAAGCAATCATTTTACAAAATGTGAAAATTATATCTAGAATCCAAATGTTCAGAGTCCAGAAATGAAATTATATAGAAACAGCCTCATTTATTTGCATGTTACCTACAATATACTTGGGCCATAATAGTCTAGTTGAATAGTCTAACAAAGATTCTGTGTGATGGCAGGTGCCAGAAACTCACACTGTAATCCTAGCCACTCAAGAGGCTGAAATCTAAGGATTGTGATTCAGAGTCAGCCTGGATAGGAAAGTCCATGACACTCCTATCTCCAATTAACCAGCAAAACAAAAGAGTTGTGGCTCAAGTGGTAGGGCACCAAACATTAGGGAAAACCCTAAGATCCCATGTGATGTTCTGGTATCTGCATGCTCAAATGTGACCAATTGCTCATCACAGGAAGGCGGCTGTAACTCAATGTTTGGAAGCATGGAAAAGCTATTTAGGGATGAGATGATTACATTGTTTGCAACAGCCAAAAACAAAACGTGTCCAGGGGAAAGAAATTGATTCAAAAGTACTCAAAGTTTATTTATGACCATTTGGGCAAGAATAGCAGTTGAGAGTTGAGAACATTGTGAATTCTACCAACAGTCAATTGAAAAACAAGGTATCCAGTTTATAGTGACTCACGCCTGTAATGCTAACTCCTCAGGAGGCTGAGTTTTAAGGATCAAGGTTTGAAGCCAGCCTGAGACTCATCCCCAATTAACTACAAAAAAAAAAAAAAACAAAACCTGAAGTGTAAGCTATGGCAAAAAAGCTTCAGAACAGCCCAGGCCCTGATTTTTTTTCTTTGTATATCGCTGAGTTGACAGTTGTCATCTGTGCTATCCAGTTGTTTATTCAAGGAGCTGCTCAGGTATTTGTAGATCTACTAACACAGGAAAAAGAGAAAATGTCTTCCATAGACTTCTAGTTTGATTACCAAACCTGAAGCCCCAGTGTATGGACAGGATTTCTTCCTTTTAAAACTTTTTACCCTCACAATCACTTGTCACTTCTCCAAAGTAACAAATGGGGGTGCATTAGGGTCCTCCTACTAATGCACACGAGGATTGTTATCCTGACTGTTCCGAAAACACATCTTTCAGGATAGCTGAGATATTTTCAGTGCCCTCTTCCCGAACTCTTCCAAGACTAAATCCCAGGCCAGTCCTTGCATTAACAGCCTTTTAGGTTTATCAGGTTGGCAAGAGTGTCTTGGGAAAGATCAGCCATTGCTTTGGGAATAAGTATATTTACAGGGTGCAAAGTATCATTGCTTGTGTGTGCATTTGTCCATGTGCATTTCACTTTCATAGAGACAGCCTAAGCTTCTGGAAACATCCATTCCTCAGTATTCCCAGAAGCTTCTCAAGTCAGCATCTGAGCAAGATGGTTCTGGATGAGCCCCATTTATCAAGCAAAGAGGGACTAACAGCAGAACACATGCACACACACACACACACACACACACACACACACCATGGCCAAGCACTGGTGGCTCATGCCAGTAATCCTAGCTACTCTGGAGGTTGAGAATCATGGTCTGAAGCCAGCATAGGCATAGTCTCAGTCTATGAAACTTATCTTCATTTAACCACCAAAAAGCCAGAAGTGGAGCTATGGTTCAAATGGTACAGCACCAGCCTTGAGCAAAACACAAAAACAAAACAAAACAAAAAACCTAAGGGACAGTGCCCAGACTCGGAGTTCAAGGCCCAGTACTGGCACAATAATTAATTAAACCAAAATTGTTATAAACCTCCAATGATTCAGCAATCTCTGTTAGATAATTTACATGCTCTAATTTATTGTATTATTATTTATCTGTTCCTTAACCTTTAGCTAATATACTCTTGAAAAGATTTGGCATGTTGATTAATTTTTCAAACTAGATAATGTATGAATAATCAACTGTAGAAGTTAGTTTTAATCAGCTGTGAATGTGTCTGTTAATACCTTTTTTTGGTATATGTGTGTGCTGGTCCTGGGACTTGAATTCAGAGCCTGGGTACTGTCCCCTGAGCTTTTTTGCTCAAAACTAGCTCTCTCTCACTTGAGTCACAACTCCAATTCCAGTGTTTCAGTAGTTAATTTAACAAATAAGATTCTCACAAACTTCCCTATACAGGCTGGCCTTGAACCAGAATCCTCAGATCTTAGCCTCCTGAATAGCTAGGATTGCAGGCATGAGCCACAAATACCTGGCTTTAAATGTTTTTATAAAACTTTTTTTTTTAATGATAGGTCACATTTCACAAACCCTGACATTCACTGGAAAGCACAGCTCTGAGAATGAAATGTGTATTAAAAAAAAAACCCAAAAAACAAAAAAACATGAATGTCAATTTCCTGGGCATTTAAACTTGTTCCTCCTGGAGAAAGGAAAATCATCTGCAGAAGGCATATGTTTTTGAGAACAAGGCTAAAATTTTGATGATGATTTTTGCCAGTCCTGGAGCTTGAACTCTGGGCCTGGGCACTGTCCCTGAATTTTATTTATTTATTTTGTGTGTGTGTGTGTGTGTGTGTGTGTGTGTGTGTGTGCAATGCTAGCACTCTACCTCTTGAGCCACAATTCAACTTCCAGCTTTTTGTTGATTAATTGGAGATAAGAGTTTCAACAGAGCGGGGCATCGGTAGCTCACGCCTATAATCCTAGCTACTCAGGAGGCTGAGATCTGAGGATCAGGGTTCAAAGGCAGCCCGGGCTAGGAAAGTCCATGAGACTCTTATCTCCAGTAAACCACTAGAAAAAAAAACTGGAAATGGCGCTGTGGCTCAAGCGGTAGAGCGCTCGCCTTGAGCTGAAGAGCAGAGGGACAGCGCCCAAGCCCAGAGTTCAAGCCCCACGACTGAAAAAAAAAAATTTAAAGGGTTTTACAGACTTTCTTGCCTGAATTGGCTTCAAACAGTGGTCCTAAGAGCTCAGCCTTCAGAGTTGCCAGGATTACAGGGATGGGCCACCAGCATACAGCTTAATTTTTTTCTGAGAAGAATTTCTCTTAATTCCTATTATCAAATACTGGATGATTTTTAAAAATGATCTGTGTGTGTGTGTGTGTGTGTGTGTGTGTGTGTGTGTGTGTGTGTCATTGCCAGTACTGAGGCTTGAACTCAGGGTCTCTCACTCTTTCTTGGCATTTTCTGCTCAAGATCAGTGTTCTACCACTTGAGCCATACCTCTACTTACAGCTTTTTGGTGGTTAATTGGAGAGAAGAGTCTTTTGGCTTTTCTGCCCTGGATAGCCTGGAAGTGCAATCCTCTTGAGCAGCTAGGACTGCGGGCCTGAAATGATCTTTGCTGAAAGTTTAATAATACTTCGTAACAAATTCATCTCATAATGGCAGTACGAAACAGCACGTTCCATAAAGGCATTTGAACAACATTGTTCATTGTTGCTCATTAAAACACTAGTGTCAAGTGGCTTTCTCTATATTCCTGCGGTAACAAATTAACATGAGAAATGAGTTCTTCCTTCTCTCAAATTTGTATCAGATATATTTACTGAACTTAAACAGATTTTTGGATCTTAATGCAGTACAATTTTTTGATACCTCTATGTTTTAAAATCCGTTTTATGATTACCAAGGATTATGGATTGCAGAGGGAGTCTGCCTCAGAATAGGAAGTTCCATTCAGGAAACCCTCTGTAAAGTTGCCTTGGAAGGGGGTCTACCTTCCTAATTCCAGCCACTTTTTAAGTTCTTCATTTCTTCTTTCTTCCTCCTACCTGTCCTTCTTTAGCTTTATTGAGATACAGTTCACAAATCATATAACTCAGTCACTCAGGTTTAATACATGACCGTTATCATTACCATCCCCAATTGTAGACCATTTCCACCATCCTAACAAGAAACCTGTCCTTCTTAGCTCTAGGCCAACTACTAACCTATTTTTTTCCTCTATAGGTTTGCCTATTTTAGATAAATTTAATATTCTGCTTACTATAAATAGAATTATATAATACATAATATTTTACATTTGGCTTCTTCCATTTGCTAATATTTTTGAGGTCCGTCTATGTATCATCACTCTCTTTTTGGAGAGCATCTCTTTTGGTGTGGTATTGGGATTTGAACTTAAGGTCTTGTACTTGTTGAGAAGGTCCTTTACCCCTTGAGCCATGCTCTAAGTCCTCTATTTCTTTTAATGGCCAAATAATAATCCATTGCCTGAATATACTACATTTATTTATTCATTCAGGGTCTGGACATTGAGCCAATGCTGCCATGAGTATTTGTGGATGACTTCTCTGTGTGGACATATTTTCGTGTCTCTTGAGGATCTTATACCTAGACATGGAATAATTGCTGAGTCAAAGAATAACTTGGTAACTAACTTTCTAAGGAATTATCGTACTGTTTTCCAAGCTAACTGCACCATTTTATGTTAACATTACCAGTGTGTGGCACTTCTGATTTCTCCACATCCTGCAATTGATCTTTTGGTTAATAGCTATTCTTTTTTTTTTTTTTTTTTGGTCCCGTCGTAGGGCCTGAACTCTGGGCCTGGGCACTGTCCCTCAGCTCTTCAGCTCAAGGCTAGTGCTCTACCACTTGAGCCACAGCGCTACTTCTGGCTTTTTTTCTTTTTGTTTATGTGGTGCTGAGGAATCGAACCCAGGGCCTCATGCATGCAAGGCAAGCACTCTACCACTGAGCCACCTTCCCAGCCCAGTTAGTAGCTATTCTAATGGCCGTGACGTGTCAGTCAGCTCACTTTTAATTTTCTGATATGGGGTGAATAGGGAAACTATCCTTCTTCCTTCTCTGCACTTGGCTCCAGTGGGGACACTAGCCCAAGAGCATCAGGCTATTTTCACTGAAAACAGGATTTCAACTCTGGAGGGAAAAGGATCTCCTTCAGAGTTTTGCAACTCACAAACTCAAGCTGTTATTGGGAGATGTAGAGTATTGTGTGTGTGTGTTTTTCAAGAACTGCAAATATTTACACAGAAGATTATTACAAGGTATCATGACTTAGCAGGAAATAGAACATGGTCCCTTCCAGAGACAAGGTCTGTGGTAGGAAAATGGAGGAGAACAGAAAAGGAATAGACTGCTCCATCATCCACAGGCTAGGACTATTTTCTGCCAGCAGTGGACACAGACCTTTCCTTGGGTATGGAGATTGTGCCCCTGGCTGGAAATGAACAGTCCTAGTGTGTTGAAGATGGAGACCAGTCTATTCTTTTCCGTTCTCCATTTTCCTAACAGTCTATAGACAGCATTGTGCTGGCCCTACTGAGGCCTCCACTGCAGGAGCTTTCTGGGGAGAAAAGAATGTGACTCGGATTTTACAAATGGCGTTAAGACAAAGGTGGATATTGCTTGAGGGAGGCTGAATCACAATGGAGGGACCAGGACCCTGGGAGAGGGGTCAGTGTCAAGGAGGGAGGAGTATGCTTAGGTAATCAGGGCCCAGCATGGGGCAAGAGGCCCATGGGAAGTGGGAAGTTGCAGGATGGCTTCTGGGCCTGACCTGCAGGATGACTACTGACCAGGATGGTGCTAAAAGTTATTTGCCCCGGGGCTGGGAAGGTGGCTCAGTGGTAGAGTGCTTGCCTTGCATGCATGAGGCCCTGGGTTCTATTCCTCAGCACTACATAAGCAAAAAGAAAAAAAAAAAGCTGGAAGTGGTGCTGTGGCTCAAGTGGTAGAGCGCTAGCCTTGAGCTGAAGAGTTGAGGGACAGCGCCCAGGCCCAGAGTTCAGGCTCCACGACTGGACCCCCCCAAAAAAAAGTTATTTGCCCCTAAAGAAAGCTACTAAATTGAGTGCTATTATTGAGTGCCTACTGTGTGCCCACCTCTGCTGGGCCTTGTGCTTAATGGACATTGTGTGATTCCAGATGAGGCTTTTCTGATGTGTGTGCTGTCAGCAAACCCTGACTGTGCCCTTCATATGAGCGCTTTGAACATAGTTAGTGATGATAGCACAGGAATGATGTCTTCAGGTCATTGCTATAACCTTAGGGTACATTAGATGAGTAACATTATTTGTGGGAAGGAAGGAAGGAAGGAAGGAAGGAAGGTAGGAAGGAAGGAAGGAAGGGAGAAAGGGAGGGAGGGAGAGAGGGAGGGAGGGAAGGGGAAGAAAGGAGAAAGAGAGTGAAGAAAGAAAAGGCAGTCAGGCTAAACTAACACTGGCTGGTAGGAACCAAGTATCATATCTCACTCTGGAAAGTTTTGTAGTTTGCTTACACTTAATAAAATGTAATAGTGTTGAATTTCCCTCTGTTTTCAACCCCAAGCTGAGTTTTGATGGCTATTATTATTCTACTAATTCACCAAATTTGTCTTAATAACATCCAGCTTTTAGTCATTTGTAAGTAATAATAATATATTTGCACAAATGTTTGAGCATGTGTGGCTATTTCCTCAGGATAAATTCCTACACTGATATTGGTCAGACAAGGGAGCTGTTCATATTTTAAGGAATGGTCGACTTGCAAGTCTTCCTGCAAAGACTGTGTAAAGACGCTTCTACCAAGCCCTGGGACGCCTGTTGCCCACACAGCACTGCCCACAGCAAGCATGGCGGACCGCTTCATCTATGCCAGTTGAAAAGTCTTAACACTAGGGGGATTTGAACTGATGCCAGGTGCCAACGCATATTCTCATATTCTCTGTTTTGTTTGTCCACGTTTTTGGGTTTGTTTGTTGTTTGTTTTCCAAATTGTACCTAAAGGAAAAGATTCCTGGTTGGGTGGGGAAGGAGGGGGTGGATTTTCCTAAGAAAATCAAAGATTTCCTCTCAGAAAAGAACTTTCATGGGTGACTTGGTCTCACAATTTAGAAAGGCCTAGGTAGCAATTATCAGGATAGTTGCTTGTTGAGTTTAATCTTTGAATACCAATTTGCATATCATTTTGTTTGCCTAAAACAGACAGCTGGAGGGAGAGAGGAATGGAGACAGAGGAAGGGAGTGTCTTTCTTGGACTAGGATCTTCCTGCATTAGAATCGAAATGAGTTCCAAGTTCAATTGTAGCTCTTGTTTAATTTTATCTGTCACTTGGTGATAGGACATTTATCATAGAGTTGGAAATTCTTAGTTCTTTCTGGTTAATGAGTTACTGTTTGCCTCCCTGCCCCTACCTTTGGAGCCCCCTTCTCTGCCATTCCCTCTACACAAGGTCCCAGTGCTATGTTTCCCAACCTCCAGGCCACTCTCTTCACACAACCTCCTTCACTCTATTCTTCCTTAACAAAATATTTGAGTTTCTGGCCACCTGTGGCTCACGCCTATAATCCTAGCTACTTGGAAGCTGTGACATCTGAGGATCTTTGCCCCAGAAGCAAGTCCATGAAACTCTTATCCTCAATTGACCACAGAAAGCCAGAAGTGGAGCTGTGGCTCAACTGGTAGAGTGCTAGCCTTGTGTACAAAAGCTCTGGAATACTGCCCAGGTCCAGAGTTCAAGCCCCAGAACCCACCAAAAAAATAAATCAATAAATGAAGTTAGTTTGTTTTTTTAAAGATCAAAATGAATCTACCTTTATGTCACCATTGCAAATAGAAAAGAAGTTTCTATGACCATAAACAAAAAATAATCCTTAAATAAATATAATAAAAATAAGGTTGATTCTACGTGAGCATCCCTGACTGCCAAGGTCTCTGTGCTGAGGCCGAAGCGTCTTTTCTTGGTGAGAGACGTCCACCAATGCTAGGAAACACTGAAAGATCCCTAGGTGGCCCCTCGGATTGTCTTCTTATGTATCAGAACAGCTAAGATAAAGTTGAGAAGGCACAGCTGTTCTGCTGTTAGAGTTGGTGTGACACTTAAAATGGTTCCATGAGCCCTGAGGGCAGGCAGCCACAGATCTGCAGGATCTTGTTAAACATGGGAGGCTTGTTAAACATGTGGGGCCCAGGCCCTTCCTAGATGTGAGATAACCAGACTGGGGAAGGAAGACAGGTGCAAACAAGATAACTGCAGATCCTAGACAGGAGACAAGTACAGACCTGTTCCCAGCCATGCTTTCTAATTTCCCTCCCCTAGAGCAGTAGCCCAGGCTGGACACTTGTAGACTTGAGGGTTGTGTGGAAATCTCCAGAAGCACTGGTTTCCTGCAGAGAAGGTCTACGTTAGTTACACCCATGAACTCCACTCCAAGCTCTCTGACCTTGGCCCAACTCCCATGATTCCAGCTGACTGGCAGAGAAGGAAGCCCAAAGAAGTCCAGCTTGGTCCTAGGGAAAGCCCCTTTATAGACTTCTTGGAGAAGTAATAAAATGCAATTAAGTGCATATGATACTTCATGATGTGACTTTCAAAAATAGCTCTTTCGTTTGTGGTACAAGGCTTTGAACTCAGGGTCATGCACTTGCTAGGGAAGATACATTATAGGATTTGGGGGTTTTGTGTGTGTGTGTGTGTGTGTGTGTGTGCATGCAAGCACACGCACGCGCGCGCACACACACACACACACACACACACACACACACACCTGAGAACGCATGCATAAGCATGTGCGTGCACGTATGCCTGTACTGGAGCTTGGACTCAGGGCCAGAATGTCATCCCTTAGCTTTTTCACTAAAGGCTGGTGCTCTACCACTTGAGCTACAGCTTCATTTCTTGCTTTTTGGTGGTTAATTGGAGATAAGGACTTTCCTTCCCAGAGCTAAACTTAAAACCAAGATCCTCAGATCTCAGCCTCCTGAGTACCTAGGATTATAGGCATGAGCCACCAGCTTCCAACTCTGAAGATTATTTTTTAAAGAGGGGTAAGTTGATGGGCTGGGAAGGTGGCTCAGTGGTAGAGTGCTTGCCTCACATGCATGAGGCCCTGGGTTTGATTCCTCAGCACCACATAAGCAGAAAAAAATGGAAATGGAGCTATGGCTCAAGTGGTAGAGCGCTCGCCTTGAGCTGAAGAGCTGAGTAACAGCACTCAGGCCCAGGGTTCAAGCCCCATGACCGACAAAAAAAAAAAAAAAGAGGGGTAAGTTGAAATAATTGTGAATTTTTATAAACTCAAACTCAAAAAGTTAGTCCCTACTCCTTTTTTAGGCCAAGGCATTTTGGAACACAACTCCAGTGATTAAACTTTTCTTACACTAGTATTTGAACCTCCCTTCAGTCCTTTCCTTATATTTATTTGTGTGAGAAGAAGTTGATATGGAAAACGCAACTTATCCTGCCATCCCATGAGTCAAATCGCATTTCTTTTACCTGTGTTGCTATCTAGAACTTACCTTTATAGAGGTTGTTTTAAAAATATGATCCGAAATAAAACATACTACAGTAGGAGAATTCACACCATTTCCTGGGACTTTCCTGCCTGAGCTGGCTTTGAACCATGATCCTCAGTCTTCAACCAATCTTTAGCTTTGTGTTCATAATACAGTCCTGCTCCTGCCAGCAAAGACCAATGGAATCCTGGGTGGTTCCTAGAGTTGGTTGGAATTGTTTTATTATACACAATGTGGCAGCAAACTTGTTTGAACACATCATTTTCCCTTCATTTGTATTTATTTCCTTAAGATTATCTCAGAAATGAACTTCTCAGCCAAAGGGCAAGAATATTGTTTCACAGATCTCAAGATCTATTGCCAAATAGATTTGAGTCTGTGTAGCATTTCATTTGTACCCTCCCTGGAGCTGGATATTATCAAAATACACATTTTAAAAGATGTAAAATAGAGTACTAGCTCACACCTGTAATCCTAGCTACTCAGGAGGCTGAGATCTGAAGACAAACTGGGCAGGAAAGTCCATGAAACTCTTCTCTCCAATTAACCTGCAAAAAACTGTGAAGCTGTGGCTCAAGTGGTAAAGCAAGAGAGAACTGTGGGCAAAAAAGCTAAGGAAGAATGCCCTGGCCCTGAGTTCAAGCCCCAGTACTGGTACAAAATAAGCAAATAGATAGATAGCTATGTTAAATGTAAAATAATATCTCATTATTGTTTTAATAATAACATGCCTTTGAAATGAGTGGAAAGTTGCATGTTTCCTCCCTACCTATTTCTTACTAATTTTCTGTTTTGTGAATTGTTTGATCAGGACGAGAAACTTTGGAGAAATGCCCAATGCACCAAGTGTGCAGACCTGGAACTATATCATATTCATTCTGCATTCCCTGCTCCATGCACCTAGAACATGGGTGGTGTTTGTCCTTGCTCCTTTGCTTCACCAATATTTACAGAGCACCTGCTGTGTGCCAGCTGTTCTGGGCACCAGGGACACGGGAGGGACTAGAGCAGGGCTAGCAGATGAGTAAACCAATAAAAGACTCCAATTCTTCCCAGGAAACCAAGGGAGGAATCTGGCCGGGGCCAGATAGAGCCGAGTGGGCAGAGCAGCTTCTTTAGACGAGGTGACTAAGAGGAGGTGCCATCCAGGGCAGGAGTGTTTCCTGCTACTGCAGGGCCTATGAAGTCCGATGGGATTAGGCCTCAGAGATCGCTTCTGAAGTCATCTGCTCCTATTTTCCTCTTAGTCATGGTGTGCCTCATGCACATTAGATCTGTTTTCACCTCAGGGTCTTTGCATGACCGTTCCTTCTCGCTGGAATGTTCTTTTGTGTGTGTGCCAGTCCTGGGGCTTGAACTCAGAGCCTGGGTACCATCCCTGAACTTCTTTTGCTAAAGGCTAACATGCTACCACTTGAGTCACAGCTTTACTTCTAGTTTTTTTGACGCTTAATTGGAGATAAGAGTCTCACAGACTTTCCTGCCTGGGCTGGCTTTGAACCATGATCCTCAGGTCTCAGCCTCCTGAATAGCTAGGTGTGAGCCACAGGCACTTGGCCTTAGAATGTTCTTGTTCTGTAGTTGAATGTTAGGATTATTCTCAAAATCAGGTGTCCTTCAGGTATCAGCTCCTGAGATAGCGTTCTGTTGACCATTCTATTTAAAGTAATATCTCCTGGTTGAGCACTTGGATTATAAATTATTTAGAATATAGAAGAATTGTACTAATGAATATTACATCTTTTTCCTGAATATATAACACACATATATATGTATATATATATATATACATATCTCATTATTGTTTTAATAATAACATGCCTTTGAAATGAGTGGAAAGTTGAATATTTCCTCCCTACCTATTTCTTACTAATTTTCTGTTTTGTGAATTGTTTGATCAGGAAGAGAAACTTTTGAGAAATATATAAAATATAGATGTTTATATATATATATATATATATATATATATATATATATATACACACACAGAGAGAGAGAGAGAGAGAGAGAGAGAGAGAGCGCTACTTGAGTTTGAACTCAGGACCATGTGCTTACTAGACAGGCACTCTGCCCCTGAGCCACATCTCCTCCCTTCTCAGCTTCTCATTTTCTCTCCAGGCACAACTGGACTAGGATCTGCTTGTTTCAGCTTCCCTGTTGTAGCTGCGGATAGGCATGTGTTACCTTGCCCAGCTAGTCATTGAGAAGGCGATCTTGCAAACTTCTGCATGTAATCCTCCCAATCTCAGCCTCCCAGGTAGCTATGATCACAAGCATGAGCCACGGGTGCCCCCTTTCCTTCCTTCTTTCCTTCCTTCCTTCCATCCTTCCTTCCTTCCTTCCTTCCTTCTTTCTTCTTTCTCTCTTTTTCCTCCCCTCTCTCTTTTTAGAATATGGCCTAGAGCTTCATAGTACTAAATTCTTATCTTTCTTGATACAATAATCCTGAATGCTCCAGGCACCAGTGGCTCACACCTGTAATCCTAGCTACTCAGATGATTGAGATCGGAGGATTACAGTTTTAAACCAGCACAGTCAGGAAAGTCCATGAGACTCTTAACTCCAATTAACCACCAGAAAACCAGAAGTGGAGCTTGACCCAAAGTGGTAGAGTGCTACCTTGAGTAAAAAAGCTCAGGGACAGCAGCCAGGCCTTGAGTTCAATTCCCAAGGCAAAAAAAAAAAAAAAAGCAGGAAGTGAGGTGAGTTTGCTTTTCTGATATAACATGCAACCCTTAACTTAGGGTAAAATGCATACAGATGTACACAGGTATATCCTTCACCCGGCCTCCAAGTCAGCCCAGATTTTTCAAGTCAGGTGTGGGTTGAGGTAGGAAGAGGCATAAGAAACAGTGAGTGCTGACTCAGACATTTAGGTTTTTCTCTCGGCCATGTGTCCCCAGAGAAAGCAAGGGGAAGGGTCGGGGGGCCAGGCATGTGGCGATCCTCCAATGTCATGTGGTGCCATTAGCAGGTACTGGTGACAGAGCGTTGTAAGTATGACTACCTTGAGATCTTGAACTCAAGACAGAAAACAGCACTTGGCTTTTCCTCCTTAGGAGACAGGATTTGAGACATTGTAACTAATGATAGGACCTCGGCACACTTTTCATTTTTTCCTGTGTTCCTGATTCACCTTTTATAAAGTAAATGTAGTTTGAAAATACCTTTGAAAATGGCAGAAAGGCCAGGTGCGGGTGACTCATCCTTGAAATCCTAGCTACTTGAGAGACGGAGATTTGATGATCAGGGTTCAAAGGCAGTTGGGACAAAACCAAGACATTTTGATTTTTTCAGTGTTTTTTACTTTATTGTTAAGATGTTATACAGAGGGGTTACAGTCACATGAGTAAGGCAATGAGTACATTACTTGTCCATCATTGTTACCCCTTCCCTTCTTTGTTGTTGTCCCACTATTCCATCCCCCACCTCCCACACTCCTATCCCATCTAAAGTTGTAAAGTTCATTTCCAATTGACTGTCTTGTGGGTATCTTTGTTGCAAATAAGATGACACACTTAGCATCATCTTATTGTTTTTAGGGGGGGTTCCGGTCGTGGGGCCTGATCTCTGGGCCTGGGCGCTGTCCCTCAGCTCTTCAGCTCAAGGCTAGCGCTCTACCACTTGAGCCACAACGCCACTTCTGGCATTTTTCTTCTTGCTTATGTGGGGAATCGAACCCAGGGCCTCATGCATGCAAGGCAAGCACTCTACCACTGAGCCACCTTCCCAGCCCAGCATCATCTTATATGGTCATTTGTAGATGGTTTTTGAGCTTTTCAGCTCATCTGATAAGGTTATCCGATATGTATACTAATTATTGAAAATAAGGGAAACAATGAGACCTAAATTTCTTTAGGACCAGGTAACTTCACTTAATATGATTTTTTCCAAGTCTTTCCATTTCCTAACAAATGGGGTGTAACAAATGGGGTGATGTCATTCTTTCTGATGGAGCAAAGAACTCCATTATATATATATGAAAGAATTCCATTTTATATATATATATATATATATATATAATGGAAAGAATTCATGTGTGTGTGTATATATATATATATATAATGGAAAGAATTCATATGTGTGTGTGTATATACATATATATATATATATATATATATATATATATATATATAACATTTTCTTGATCCACTCATCTACTGAGGGGCATCTGGGTTGGTTCCATATCTTAGGTATGGTAAATAATGCTGTAATAAACATAGTCGTGCTGGTAGAAACCAAGACACTCTTATCTCCGATTAACCCACAAAAATCCAGAAGTGGAGACATGGTCAAGAAGTATAGCTCCAAACCAGATGCTAGTGGCTCACACCTGTAATACTAGCTATCCAGAAGGCTGAGGTCTGAGGATGGAGGATTAAAGCTAGCCTGGGCAGGAAAGTCTGTGAAACTCTTTTTTTTTTCTTCTTCTTTTCTCTGCCCATTATGGGGCTTGAACTCTGGGCCTAAACACACTGTAATTCAGGTCAAAGGCGAGCACTCTACCACTTGAGCCACAGCACCACTTCTAATTTTCTGGTGGTTAATTGGAGATAAGAGTCTCACGGACTGTTCTGCCTGGGCTGGCTTTGAACTGCGACCCTCAGATCTCAGCCTCCTGAGTATCTAGGATTACAGCCTTGAGTCACTTGTGCCCGGCAGTGAGACTCTTATCTCCAATTAAACACCAGAAAAACAGAACTGGTGCTGTGGCTCAAAATGGTAGTGTGCTAATCTTGAGCAGAAAAGCTCAGGGACACACACACACAAGTATAAACTTATTCAAAGGGACACACACACAAGTATAAACTTATTCAAATGAATCATTCACCATATACAAATGAACCCCTAATTCCATTCTTAAATGGAGATTTTTGTACAGTAAGTGCAAATAAGTACAAGAAGATTAGAGTTCAACTTTGGGCTGACATTCACATGGTGTTATTGTTTTTATTCTTCCAGCTGCGGCTGGAGCCAGTGTTGGGTTCTTTGGATCATAAGATGGATTAAGATGATCCACACAGCTGGTTCCCAAAACAAGAGAGAGGTGGGGTGAGCGAACTGGGTGGAGCCATACACAGCAAAGTCCCCTGATGGCGTCATCCGGCTCAGGTCTCTTCCTCATCTCTGCTGTCTTTCCTCCTCCTTGACCCCATCACCAATGAGACTGCAATAGCAGTGCATTAAAGGCTGTGATTTAATATTCAGTGTCTGGAAGCATCCTATGACTGGGGTCTATGTCTAGGTAGAGTTATATGTGGAGCCATGGAAGCTCAGAGGGGTGATGACAGTTTCTAGAATTGAGCCAGGTATTGGCGGCTCACACTTATCATTCTAGCTCCTCAGGAGGCTAAGATCCAAGGAGCACAGTTCAAAGCCACCTGGGGCAGGAAAGTCGGTAAGAGTCTTATCTCCAATTAATTAGCAAGAAGTCAGAAATGGAGCTGTGGCTCAAGTGGTAGAACACTACTTGAGTGAAAAAAACTAAGGAACAGAACCCAGGTCCTGAGTTCAAACCTCACTGTACCCTCTCTCTCTCTCTCTCTCTTACACACACACACACACACACACACACACACAAAAGTTTATAGAAGTGATCATCAGAGGTCCAGTGTGGTGGTCTATAGCAAAAGGTAACAAAAGTCAGGCAACAAAGACTCCAAGGAAACGTGGGAATACAACCTAGGGGTTGATTATCTGAATTACAGCTGGAGGAAACTGGACTTCGTGCTCTCCGATGGCACCAGGAAGACCATAGATGGCATTTGATTGTTTCCCGGGACAGTGACCTCTGAAAAGGTGGTCATTTCATAGCACTTAGGCTATAAGAGATTTATCAAATCCACCCTTCCCAATCCTTCTTGCAAGAACTTTGAAATCAATTTCAACATATAGTAGACTGTATTTTGGACTTTGTTTCATGGCTTAGATCTCAAAGCTGGGAAGAGGGCTGTCATAGATGATCAAGTTGTGACAACTAGAGCCTTTGGCTGCTTTGACGTCAGTTGATGACTGGACTTTGGACCTAAAGGAGAGTTAAAACTCAAGGCCACCAGTGAGGGAAACCATTTCCTCCTTGGATTACCAAGCCAGAGCAGCTAAGATGAAAGTCTGCCGGTGTCTCCCTGTTCTCCTCCTGGTGGCTTTAGGTAAGAGGCATTTGAATTGTAATTCTTCTAATCATGTTGTGGTCTATGAAACAGAATCGGCAGGCTGGCGGCTCCCGGCGGCCCCCTGCGTGGGGACCATTTTGCAGATGAGATTTTCAGTCTCGCTCAGCTCAAAAACACAGGCTGTTTCATCTGTGATGAGAGGAGACAACGCAGGAATAAAAGAGGTCTGTGGGCTCAGACTTTGAGGTTCAGTAAACAGGGGCTTGCCGGAGGACAGATAGGAACAACTTAGAGCCAAGCAACAGTGGCTCCCACCTGTAATCCTAGCTATTCTAAAGGCTGTGACCTGAAGGATCATAGTTTGAGGTGAGCCTGGGCAGAAATATCCATGAAATTCTTAACTCCAATTGACTAGCAAAACGCTCCCGATTGGAGACATGGCTTAAGTAAGCCCAATGCCTACTCCTGTAGAAGAAATTGAATCCATCCCCATGGTCAACAGAAAGTTAAAAAAGAAAAAGAAAAAGAAAAGCCAGGCTCATTCCTGTAATCCTAGCTACTCAGGAGGCTGAGATGTGAGGATCTGGGTTCAAAACCAGACCAAGAAGGAAAGTCCATGAGACTCTTGTCTCCAACTAACCACCAAAATCTGGAAGTGGAGCTGTAGCTCAGTTGGTAGAGCTCCAGCCTGGGGGAAAAAAAAAAAAAGCTAAGGGACAGCTCCCAGACTCTGTAGTCAAGCTCAATACCAGCATCCCTCCCCTTCCCATCTTTTTTTTTTAAATCAATATACTTGGATTTGAGTAAGGGTGACCATGTTGATGAACCTTCTGGTAGGTAGGTGCTCCTGTTCTGAGCTGGAGAGAGTCAACGGGGTGAGATGCTCAGCTGTGTATCTGAGGGATGAGAACGGGCAGATGTGTGTGAAATAAAAAGTGAATGACAACTGAGTGTAGTGGCTGACACCTGGAATCCTAATCACATGGGAGGCAGAGATTAAACGATCATGGTTCCGGGCTAGCCCAGCTATAAAAGTTCATGATGTTCTCTCTGACTGTGTGGCTGGGTGTGGTGGTGCATACCTGCCATCACCAGTGACTCACCGAAACAGAAGTAGGATCTGCACCCTGGCTGGCCTGGGCAAAGAGTAGACTCCACCGCAAAATAGTGCAAAAAGGGCCTAGAGGCATAGCTCTTAATATGGTAGAATTTCAATCTGCAAGTGAATACATCTCTATTGTCTGCCTTGGTTACAATGAGTCTGAATTAGTTGTATACTTTTTTTAACCAAAAAAGAGCAAAAACATTTTTTTAATAACTTGAATGTTAGGAAAGACAGGAGAAAAAGTGGCCAGGGAGACCATGTACGAGATGCATATTCGTTTCTTATTTAAACAGATGGCTTGTACCCTTTTGGACATTGTGCTGCTGCTGTGTTGATGAAAGGTTCTAGAATCAGAGGGAATCAAATGATTAAAGCTAATTTCACTATGCTGATGCTTTCACATGTTTCTATTAAGTATAGCTTGAACCAAAGAAATTATTTTATAATTCCTCTTGGGTATTTTTTTTTACTAGATAATGTAAGCTAAGCATTTCAGCTCTAAACTATCTTCCTTGAAATCTATACAACCCTACATACATGTATTTCTATATTTTAGTCAGAAAACCTCTCCAGGTGTGCCATTCAGTTCTGTGTCTACCTACAAGAGCACGTAGGTGATTTGGCATCAGTGACGCACCATAGTGAAGCATTGGGCACAGGGTCAACATTGGGAAGTCACAGAAGAGGGGTGCCAGTCACACTGCCAGTAGTTGACTGTCTTGTCCCTGGAAGAATGAGAATCTCCCGTATTTAACCCTTCTGAATAACTGTTTGCTAAGCCTGTGTCTGTGCTAAAGTTGCTCACAGACCCACGGAGGAGTCAGGTAGCATCTTCATTAGCTCTCTATGTTCTTTTTTTTTTTTTTTTTTTGCTAGTCTTGGGGCTTGAACTCAGGACCTAGGTTCTGTCCTTGAGCTAGAACTCTACCACTTCAGCCACAGTGCCACTTCTGACTTTTTCTGAGTAATTTATTAGAGATAAGACTCTCACGGAGTTTCCTGCCTAGAATGGCCTTGAACTGCAGTCCTCTATGTTCTCAGCCTCCCAAGAACTAGGATTACAGGTTTGACTCGGGCTAGTTCTCTATGTTCTAGGGCTTATGAGTTGCTTCCTCTACAAACCTTTTCTTTAGTAATTTGTATAACCATCAATACCAGAGCTCCTAGAGACAATTAGGAGATGTATCACTGGATTATTAAGAGGTTATATTGCCGGGTGCTAGTGGCTCACACCTATAATCCTAGCTACTCAAGAGACAAAAATCTGAGGATCACAGTTCAAAGCCAGCCCCAGCAGGAAAGAATGTGAGACTTTTATCTCCAATTAACCACCAGAATACCAGAATTGGTGCTGTGGCTCAAAGTGGTAGAGTGATGGCCTTGAGCCAAAGAGCTCAGAGACAACACCCAGGCCCCGAGTTCAAGCTTCACAACCAACACACACACACACACAGAGAAAGAGAGAGAGAGAGAAGTTATTGTTCCAAATGTAAGTGTTCAGCAGTCTCTAAGAGCTACAAAAATGTAACTTTTTGTTTTTGGTACTGGTTGTGCAGCTTGAACTCAGGGTCTGGGCACTGTCCTTTAGCTTTTTCACTCAAGCCACAGCTCGAGTGGTTAATTGGAGATAACAGTCTCTTGGATTTAGTTGTGTGGGCTAGCTTCAAACTGTGATCCTCAGATTTCGGCCTCCTGAGCAGCTAGGATTACAGGCATAAGCCACCGGTTCCTTGCTTGAAAATGTAACTTTGATGACCACTATGGCCCTTTGGGAAAATATCATTTATTTATCTTATACTTTGAAAGGTCCTTGTGGCTGGGTGCTGGTGTCTCACACCTGTAATCCTAGCTACTCAGAAGGCTGAGATCTGAGGATCATGATTCAAAGCCAGCCAAGACAGGAAAGTCCCTGTGAGACTCTTATCACCAGAAAAAAACAAAAAAAACACAAGAAAACCCAAAGTGGTGGTATGGCTCAAAATGGTAGTAGCAAAAAGGGCTCAGGGACAGCTCCCAGACCCTGAGTTCAAGCCCAGTGACTGACTGACTAAATAAATAAATAGTCCTTGTGTTTAGAATTATTAATAGGGAAATATACAAGAAAAGAATGTGGTTCCAGTACTGTTGGCTAACTTAGGAAGAAATTTAATGTTTTTTGGAGGGGGAGGGTTTTGTGGTTTGGGAGAGGGCTGATTGTGGGGCTTGAACTCTGGGCTTGGGCGCTGGCCCTGCACTCTTCAGCTCAAGACTAATGCTCTACCGCTTGAGCCACAGCGCCACTTCCGGTTTTTTGAGCAGTTTATTGGAGATAAGAGTCTCACGGACTTGCCTGCCCGGGCTGGCTTTGAATCTAGATCCTCAGATCTCAGCCTCCTGAGTAGCTAGGATTACAGGCGTGAGCCACTGGCCCCTGGATTACTAAGTTTTTAATCAAGTATTTTTACTGTAATTATTCTTTACTCCCTCAAATTTTCCTTCCCTCTATCAGCAGAGAAAAGTGCCCTAGAGTGGAAAACGGGGGGGCACTTGCCTTCCTATGACTTCCTGGTGGCAACAGCGCCTCCTGGTGGTATTTTTCAATTACCTGAGAGCTTATGAGGACTCCAAAACCAGATTGACAGTTGGGCAACTATGAGCACCAGTGATGTCAGTTCTTGGTATTCGTGTTAGTAAATATTAGATCTTGATTTGCTATATTTTCAATAACCTTCATTTTTACACGTTCCATTTTAATTTTTGTGTGTTTAGAAGTAGTCAGATATTTCCATTTTTAACATAGGCATATATTCCTTTTCCAGAAAAAAAAAGTTGAATACCAATTAGCATCAGGTAACAATGACTGCTTTTACTGATTTAACATGTTGTCTTCTGAAATGTAGTGTCTTTGTTCCACAGCCCAAAGAATCTAACTGTTGCCTTTTTATTCACAGCCTCAACAACTATTCTTTCCTCAGCTACTGAAAATTCAACAAATGATACTTCCACACCAGGTCCTTCTGTAACTCCACCGACTTTATCTGATAACAGCACACTGACTCCATCCACTGGAAATTCTTCAGCTGATTCCAGCAATAATGTGAATGATTCATCAACAGCAACTGTACCACCAGGTATCCATGAAACAGCCCCAATCCTGATAATAGTACTGCAGGGAACACTACTTTGGTATCTTTCCCAGGAGGGACTTCCAATAGTGGTCCAGTCACCAACAGCTTAGACTGTAGTTAGTACTACACCCAGAGTTCCTGCTGCTGGTGTCATTCCCACCCAAGGTTCCTCGTTGGGTGTATAATGTGTACAGTGTAGCAGCAGAAGGAAAATGGACTTCTTGATCAATCTGAGTCACAAAGATCTGTAGTGACAGAAGAGATCCTAAAATTGCTTCCTTCTGTTCTTTTCTTCCCTTCCATCCTATCTCAAGCCATTTGCCACATGTGAATTATGTTTTTATGAATGTGGATTTTGAAAAGCTACCCTATGGGCTGAGAAGATGGCCCAGTAGTAGAGTGCTTGCTTTGCATGCATGAGGCCCTGGGTTTGATTCCTCAGCACTACATAAGCAGAAAAAGTTGAAAGTAGCACTGTGGCTCAAATGGCAGAGCACTAGCCCTGAGCTGAAGAGCTGAGGGATAGCACCCAGGCGAAGAGTCCATGCCCCATGACTGACAAAAGAAAAAAGAAAAACAAGGGAGAAAAAAGAAAAGATACCCTAGGAGATTTTTGAAAATAATTCCAGCTTCTTTAGATCTGTATAAGCATTGGCGATGCTACACCAATCAAGGGAAGTTGTTTCTACCCTGACATTAATTTAAGATAGTGGGATGATCACAATGTAGAAATTGAGCCAATGGAATTTGAACAGGGAGACAAGAAGCCGAATAGCAGCAGTGCTGGACAGTCCTGGGCATGATCAGGGCCATTGTCCAAAGGACAGATGTTTTGGGGATACTAAGAGATAGGATTAACATGAAGCTGTAGTTATTGGGACAAACTTCCACACCTTTGGTCTCAAGCAATGGTTGACAAACTCTATCAGTAAAGGCCAAAGGGTAACTAGACAGCCAGAGTCAATAGATAAATAAATAAATTTGGCTGTGCTCAAATAAAACTTTATTTACAAAAAAAGAGTTGGGCAGATATGATTCTTGATCTAGAGTTTGCCCACCCTGGTCTAGAAGAATCCTCAACCTTTGTAGCTTGAAGAATCTAGAGGGCTTGGAAGGTAGCTTAGTGGTAGAGTGCTTGCCTAGCATGTATGAAGCCCTGGGTTTGATTCCTCAGTACCATAAAAACAGAAAAAGTGGGCAGTGGCCCTGTGGCTCAAGTGGTAGAGTGCTAGTCTTGAGCAAAAGAAACTGAGAGACAGTGCCCAGACCCTGAGTTCAACCACCTCCACGTTTCTAGTGTATGAGACTCTCACAGCAGCTCACAAGACTGTCAAACCCTTAAGCTAATCTAAACACAAAACCTGGAATCTTTTTGTCTGACACATAAGATGACAATTGCCAACAAAAAAATGGCCATTTGGCCACTTGTAAAACTTCCTTCCTCAGCTCTCACTAGGTCCTGAGACCAAGAAAAGATCTTATGCCTTGTCTGTCCAAGGAGTCTAGGCCAGGGCTGTGGAAACCATTGTCATGTTATTCTCACCATTTATTCAGTCTGTCCAAACAGAGCCAGAGGCTGGACTGATCACTTCCCTTGGAAAGGTCACTGTGTTGATCCACATTCTTTTGTTTGTTTTTGTTTTATTTATTTATTTATTTTTGATCTTCGGATCTTAAACTCTGGGCCTGGGCTCTGTCCCTGAGCTCTTCAGCTCAAGGCTAATGCTCTACCACTTGAGCCACAGCACCACTTCTGCTTTTATGAGCAGTATATTGAAGATAAGAGTCTCACAGACTTTCAGGCCCGAGATGGCTTTGAACCACAATCCTCATATCTCAGCCTTCTCAGTAGCTAGGATTACAGGCAGGAGTCACCGGGGCCCAGCGTCAAACCATATTCTATCCTTTACTTTTTCCTCCCTTTCTTCCTATGGGTATATAAACCAGCTAGGTTCATCAGAGTATGGTGTATAGTTTCCTTTAGGAACTTCTTGGCTATGCTTTCTTGCAAGATGATTGTTCAGCCACCGTAAAAAACATACCCTTTTTTTTTTTTCTAAAAGTTTCTCAGGGCTCTAAAAGATTTTCTAGAACACCCAGAAAATCTCAAGGGTCTTGATTCCTTGGCATGAGAAGTAAAAAAATGTGTATGTATCAGTACTGGAGCTTGAACTCAGAGCCTGGGCACGGTACCTTAGCTTTTTCACTCACCTCTGCTGCTCTACCCCATGAGAACCATAGCTCCATTCTGGCATTGTGGTTTGTAGTTGGAGATCGAGTTTCACAGACTCTTCTGCCTAGGCTGGCTTTGAACTTTGATTCTCAAAACTTAGCTTCCTAAGTAGCTAGGATTTCTGGAGGGAGCCACCAGTGCCTGGCTACTATTGTTTTGTTTGTTTGTTTGTTTGAAGTCTCTTTGTCAGCAGCCCTTTGTCCATTCGTCTCTAGCCTCTGTTGTCAGTGAGGATTTGGCTTCAGAGTTTCAGCAATGGACCTTCCTGAGACCTAAGAAAGCATGTATTTGTTTCTAGATTATCTGAGGTGTGTGGTGGAAGCACACAGCCAGAGAGTAAAGAGAGCAGCAAAGAGGCAAGAAGGTTGAAAAACGTGTTTATAGTGTTATCTGCTATCACCTGTGGATTTCTAACCTCTTCCTTCTCCATCCAAGGTACCAGTGACCTGTGCCAAGAGGACCCCTGTGGCAATGCTTCCTGCGTGGAACTAAACAACAAACATTTCTGCAAATGCCCGGAGGGATATTATTATACCTCTCCAAACTGCACAAAAGGTGAGTTACAAGGGGCTGGGAATGTGGCTTAGTAAACTGCTTGGCTAGCATGCATGAAGTTATGGGTTTGATCCTCAGTACCACAAACACAGAAGACAATGGGATTGGCACTGTGCTGGCCTTGAGCAAGAGAAGCTCAGAGACAATGCCCAAGCCCTGAGTTCAAGCACCATAACTGACAACAAAAAAATGTGATTGACAAGCGCTGAGCATAGTGGAGCTCCACATCTCATACCTTCAGTGGGCTTTAGGGAAACTGGAGATGGTGGTGAATAGAGTCTCTAGGATATGAGAAGCAAAAAGAAAAAAGCTGGAGAGACCTCCAAGGGCCAGCCAGATGAGGAAAAGGCTGGTATTACCTTGGACCAACACACACCCAGTGGGAGAGGAGAGGGACAAAAGCAGCATTGCAGACTGGGCTGGAAGTCTGGGGAAGATGAGGTTCTTTCCTCCCGGGTTTCCAGGGTGGGGTGATAGAAACTATCAAAGACCAGGAGACCACAGAGACTCCATCTACACTGTGCTGTTGAATCATGGGACATGCATGGACTGGGATCTTGGCTTTTCTTTTTAATTTTTTTGTCTGAGGTTTGAGCTCAGATGCTGGTGGTCTTGCTTAGCTTTTATCTTTTGTTTTGTTTGTTTGTTTGTTCGGTCGTGGGGCTTCAGCTCAGGACCTGAGAGCTGCCCCTGAGCTTTCTGGCTGAAGTCCACAGCACCACTTGTGGTTTTTGAGCAGTTAATTGAAGATGAGATTCTCATAGACTTTACATGTACACTGACCCTCAGATCTCAGACTCTTGAGTACCTGAGATTACAAGTGTGAGCCGCACGCAAGTCCACCTGGCATTTTCATTCATGTGGCCTTGTACCACTTGAGACACAATACTTCTGCTTCTGGCTTTTTGCCAGAATCGAGTCCCACAGACTTTTCCATGAGCTACTACAGAGAGATTCTGCTTGATTTTCAGGAACCACATTCTTCACCGAGATTACAGTAACAGTAACTGACACATCTGGCTTGGATGATGAACATTCTTTGAATTACCAAGAGTTATGTGATAAAATCAATACATTTGTAAGTATTCTCCACCTTCCTTTCTCTAGATGAGTGTTGGTTCTCCTGTGGAGCTGGAGAGGGTGGGGTCTTTGGGTGGTGCACACCAACTCTGTTCCAGAGGTTCACGAAGTGAAAGGCACCCCTCCATCTTTGCCCATTCACAGGGCTTCTCCTTGATCTTCTGCCTGAAGCAGAGCCCTTGGCATGGCAGAGGCCCTGGGACTCCTGCTCCACCAAACCCTCACCCATTGTTGTATAAACCATTCCTATAGATTTAGATGAAGAAGAAGCCTAACACTATTGTAAAGTAAGTTATTTCAGGGCATGCAGCTCAATGGGGCTGTGGAACCCTTGCCTAGTATGGAAAGGGCCCTGGGTTCAACTTCTACCATCAGGGTGGAGGTCAGTATGAGAGTGCCTACTTGGCATGCACAAGGCTTTAAGAGAAATCTGAGCACTGCAATAAAGAGATAAACCAATGAAGAAATCAAAAGAGCTGCCCTGGTAGCTCCTGCTATGACTAATTAATTAAATAAGTAAAAGAATTCTCAACATGGAAGAGTGCTATGCACTGCTGTGGCTCAGATGACTCATGCCTGTGGTCCTAGCTATGCAAGAGTCTGAGATCTAAGGATTGCAATTGGAAGCCAGCCCAGGGAGAAATGTCCTCGAGCCTCTCATCTCCAAAAAGCCAAAAATGGAGCTGTGCTTAGGTAGTAAAGCACTAGCCTTGAGCAAGAAAGCTCAGGGACAATGCTCAGGCCCGAAGTTCAAGTCTAAAGGTGGAGAGTACAGTAGAAAAAGAAGAACTTGCCATGAACCTTAAACGGCCTTAGAATTGTATGTTCTAAACCTACATAATCCTGTTTGAATTTGCTTTACTTTATTAAATCTATTCTTTTCCCCAGTTTTCAGATGCACTGAATAATACTGATTATAAACAGACTGTGATTGCTCAAGTAAGGTAAGTGTGCTCTAGACTGCTGGGTACTTTGGAGGCTCGGAGGTGTTTGCTTCTTTTCTCGTCTGCCCCTGAGTTTCCCCATGTGACATGAGGGTCTTCTCATGGCAAGTCTCATGGACAAGCAGGTGGTTAGACAGGTCATTGCAGAGAGGAATGTGCATGCCAGCCCTGCTAAGGTCACACTGCCTGTGTAGCCAGGATGGAAGGGTGTGGCCTAGAGAAGGTAAGAGGCTGGTGGTTGCTCAGCAACTTGTGCCTGTGGTGCAGAGCATCATCCGGACCAGCTTGTTTGGAGTGTGCATTGCAGGCAGAGACCACCCTGCCCACTCACACACAGCATGACTGAAGGGCTCGTCGTGAGCTGCTTCTGTTGTAAGAAGAGTGTTGATTGAGCATTCAGCATGTGAGACCAAGTGAATTCTCTGGAAGTTAGCAGTTCCACCTCAGCCTTCTATGAAGCACATGAATACACAAGCTTTCAAGCCAAGAATGTACAAAGATGAGTGGAGCTGGACAGAAAAGCAGCATGTGGAGTGTTGACGTTTTCTGGTCTACTGTTGTATTTATTCGTAAAAGGTGTGTCCAATCTTTGTGGATCAGGAGAAGGCAGGAGCATATACAATTGGACTTCTGTAGGCATGGGTTTCTGATTGGAGGATTCACCAAGCTGCTCTGAGAAAATATTTCACAGCTAAAATCTATTCTTATTAGGTGTGGTAGCTCACACCTGTAATCCAAGCTTCTCAGGAGACAAAGATCAGAGAAATCATGGTTCTGCAACAGCTGAAGCCAAGAATTAATGGGAATCCCATCCCATGTCATTCAATAAGCTGGTCATTGTGGTATTTTCCTGTAATCTCAACCATATGGAAGACTGTAGATAGGGGGATCTTGGTTCAAGGCCAACCACAGGCCAAAAGATGAGACCCTATCTAAAAGAAAGAAAAAAGGCTGAGAGGGTGTCTCAAGAAGTGAGAGAAACTTATATCGTCACCATCCTGCTGAAAGTGACAGCTATTAGGTCAGACATTCCTCCACATACTTCTGGTTAACTCTAAGCTCCCAGACCTAACACAGTTTATCCCCAACATTCCCAAAAATAAGTAGCCATGATTTTCCTACAAACTTTTCCAACAGGACATTGTTGTTGTTGTTGTGTTTTTCCCCAGAGATTTTCCCTAGGTACACATGAAATTGAAAAACTCATAGTGAAAGATTAATATGGTTCAGGACTGGGCCTCCATATTTGGACGCTGGTGATGGGTCAGGACTATGGGTCAGGACAAGGGCTGAGAGATTTGAAACCCTATTCATTTGTTGGCCCTTCCGTTCATCAAGTGACAGTCTCCTTTCCTTTCCAGCATTCTCGGTGGGTCAGCAAGATCCCTAATGCGTGCTGCAGGTCTGGTGCAGGCTTCTGTTCAAAACATTTTTGCAGAAGATACAGACCAAACCGAGTCCACTGTGTCTGATCTCATTCTCCAGGCAGCAGAGAATGACACAGATATTTCAGTTAATAATAGTAAGTATAATTTGGGTAAATAACTCTCCTCAAATACAAAGGTCTACCTGACTATTTGTAAACCTTTCCATTGTAGGTCAGAAGGGCCAAGGGCTACATGATCAGAACCCATGCCTACCTGCTGACTTTCAATCTGTACCTTCCATTCCTCTCACTTGCCTCTTCTTCCTTTCTAGCTGTGTCCCATGTCATCACACTGACATCTTTAGCATTCTCCTGGGAAGTACAAACCAGACATGTCACCTCTGGGCAAGGAAATAGGAGGAAATGAGAAATCAGAAGGATCACACCAACTCACAGCTTTACAAATGCCTATAGACAAACTCACCCTCTTCAGTGTAACTGTCAAAACTCATGTTTATGCTGTCCTAGGGACCATCCCAAAACTTAGTGGCCTAAAATATCGATATTTCCTTATTGTAATGTCTCTGGCACAGATTTTTTTTTCCTATAATGCTGGGTGCTGTCCCTCAGCTCTTTAGCTGAAGGCTAGCAGCCGACCACTTAAGCCACAGGGCCACTTCCAGCTTTTTTTCTGCTTATGTGTTCCTGAGGAATCAAACTCAGGGCCTCATGTATGCCAGGCTAGCACTCTACCACTGAGCCAACTTCCCAGGCGGGCCCATGGGTTAGATTTCGACATGGATCCAGGGAGAGGCCAAACTTGACTGATCTCCACAGGGCCTGGTTAAGCATCTCTCACTACACACACACACACACACACACACACACACACACACACAGCATTTCTCACTACACACACACACACACACACACACACACACACACACACAGTTGGGGTCTGGCATGTCTCAGATGGCTCCATCTCAGCTCCACACAGTGTTTCCTCCTCTAGCAGGCTAGGGTAAAAGACTTTCAAGAGCAGCTAGAAGATAAACTTCATTGTACAAGGGTTTCTCCAGCCTCTGCTTTATCACATGTATTACTCTCCTAAGCAGCCAGGCTAAATCGCAGGAGGAAGTGCTGCAGAAAGGACCCTGTCAAAGGGTGTCAGCCCAGAAATGTCAGAATGACTTGATGAGATTTCCCCACAGCAGTCATCATAAGCTCTTCACCCTAGCAAAGGATCAGTTAGTGCCAGCTCCAGAGGGGCTGCTGTGTGTCCTGGTTTCCAAGTACAAATGTCACTGTTGACCATAGTGCATTCACTGGCTTCTCTGTGGCTTTTAACACATCCCTCCCCTTCTTCAGTGCTTCTTCCCTGCGCTGCCTCTGTTCCATTCATTCTTGTCCCTCTCTGCCTTTCGTCATGTGTCTTTTACTCCTTTTATGATTTATGCCTTAAACATTTAAATGTTATTGTTGTTGTGACTTATTTATTGTTATTGTTATTGTTGTTGTTGTTGCCAGTCCTGGGACTTGAACTAAGAGCCTGGGCCCTGTCCCTGAGCCTCTTTGTGCTCAAGGCTTGCATTCTACCATTTGAGCCACAGGGCCACTTGCAGTTTTTGAGTGGTGAATTGGAGATTCACAGGGAGACAAGAAGCCAAATAGCAGCAGTTCTGGACAGTCCTGGGCATGATCAGGGCCATTGTCCAAAGACCAGATGTTTTGGGGATACTAAGAGATAGGATTAACATTAAGCTGGAGTTATTGGGACAAACATCTTCCACACCTTTGGTCTCAAGTAATGGTTCGCAAACTCTATCAGTAAAGGGCAAATAGACTCTGGCTAGAGTCAATATATAAATAAATAAACTTGGCTGTGCTCCAATAAAACTTTATTTACAAAAATAGAGTTGGGTGGCTTGGAAGGTGGTTCAGTGGTAGAGTGCTTGCCTTGCATGCCTGAGGCCCTGGGTTCGATTCCTCAGCACCACATAAACAAAAAGAAAAAAGCCGGAAGTGGTGCTGTGGCTCAAGTGGTATAGATCTAGCCTTGAGCTGAAGAGCTGAGGGACAGCGCCCTGGCCCAGAATTCAGGCCCCACGACGGGACCCAAAAAAAAAAAAATAGAGTTGGACAGATATGATTCTTGATCTATAGTTTGCCCACCCTGGTCTAGAAGAATCCTCAACCTTTGTAGCTTGAAGAATCTAGAGGGCTTGGAAGGTAGCTTAGTGGTAGAGTGCTTGCCTACCATGTATGAAGCCCTGGGTTTGATTCCTCAGTACCACATAAACAGAACAAGTGGGAAGTGGCCCTGTGGCTCAAGTGGTAGAGTGCTAGTCTTGAGCAAAAGAAACTGAGAGACAGTGCCCAGACCCTGAGTTCAACCACCTCCACATTTCTAGTGTATGAGACTCTCACGGCAGCTCACAAGACTGTAGAGACTCTCAGGGCAGATCACAAGACTGTAGAACCCTTAAGCTAATCTAAACACAAAACCTGGAATCTTTTTGTCTGACACATAAGATGACAATAGCCAACAAAAAAAATGGCCATTTGGCCACTTGTCAAACTTCCTTCCTCAGCTCTCACTAGGTCCTAGGACCAAGAAAAGATCTTATGCCTTGTCTGGCCAAGGAGTCTAGGCCAGGGCTGTGGAAACCATTGTCATGTTATTCTCACCATTTATTCAGTCTGTCCAATCAGAGCCAGAGGCTGGACCGATCACTTCCCTTGGAAAGGTCACTGTGTTGATCCACATTCTTTTGTTTGTTTTTGTTTTATTTATTTATTTATTTTTGATATTGAGGGTCTTAAACTCTGGGCTTGAGCGCTGTCCCTGAGCTCTTCAGCTCCAGGCTAATGCTCTCCCACTTCAGCCACAGCACCACTTCCAGTTTTCTGAGCGGTTTATTGAAGATAAGTGTCTCACAGACTTTCAGGCCCGAGCTGGCTTTGAACCACAATCCTCATATCTCAGCCTTCTGAGTAGCTAGGATTACAGGCATGAGTCACCTGGGCCCAGCGTCAAACCATATTCTATCCTTTGCGACGGACCAACTCGGTGGGAGCACTGGGACCTACGGGACAGGGATCTCAGGATAGGTGGGCAAAGGAGTCGGCGAAGTGACAGACAGACACAGACTCAAAAGAGTTGCATCTGAGTGTATCTTTATTGAGGAGAATTAACATTTTTATACAGTGTGTGATTGTGACATAGATTATTTGTTTATTTAAGCACGTAATCAATTTTTAAGGCAAAACATTGATGAATTACATGAAAATTAATGACTATCCCACCAACTGTTTAAGCTAAGTGGTGCGAAACAAGTCTAGCATATTGTTTAATAGAATACGTCATCTATTCAGCCTTTTTATGTTTAATAATTAACAAACCTAAGACAGGGCTGTACTTACATTATACTCTTTTTAATTTTATTTTTATCCAACTATTTTCATCTTTATAAGCTCCTGTATAAGGAAATGGTTCTTGGTTGGTTCAGGAAATATGTTACTAACTTTATATTTTGTGTGAAAACACCATCTATTCCCTACAACATAAGTTGGACTAAACTTAATCATAACTGTTGGGAGAATCTTTCTTTTTCTTATATAATCAGAGGTTTCTTCTTTCTTAGAACTCTCTAAAATACTAGGATAACTCTTTCTAACTTAGTGTAATTTATTGATTTTGTCTGTTGGACATATCTAGAAATTTTAAGTCTCTATATTTACTATGCGTGAGCTGCAAAACCGCTTGTGAAGTTGTAGGAGTTTCTGGAGGCAACGTCACATCAAATGATAGATTGATTGGGGCATTGCCCACATTTAATCTTTCGCCTTAGTCTTTATTACTTAGAGAAGCCATCTCTATTGGACTGGAAAAATACAACATGCTCTGTTCGCGATCAATAGAAAAATAGCCAAAACGAGAATAAAGGCAACGAATGTACAGTCAAGAAGAATATAGTAAGAATAAAGGTAGAGGCTATAAAGATGCAGCCAAGTGTTTGGGAAGCCTTGAACCAACACCCCCTTCCTGGGGGCATGCTTCCTTGAAGCTCTTTCACAGACTCCCCAGACTCCACAGAAGGTGGCATGGCACCCACTGGTCACAGAAAGATGCCCACTCAGCTGGAAATACCAGGAACCACTGGAAGTGCAGAAACTTAAGCGTTTGACCTTGTTTCTCTGGCCAGAGACTATTCGTTGAACTTGCAGTCCCTTATTCTGTTGCCAATGTCAAATCAGAAGCCATCTATCCACCACAGGCAGCTTTATGGAAGTGCTCTGCCCTCCTGCGCTGGCCTCTCTTTGCTGAACCCAGCTAAGGACTCCTTGCAGACACATCTTCATGGCTGCTTTGCCTGCTGTGATCTCTGCTCCTTTCCAAACGCTTGCTTCGGCAGCTTCCTCTCCATTGTGCCTCTCGGACTGGGTTCCCATGGTGGTTAGATACTGAGCTGCTTGTGAGAGGAGGAAACAAGAGTTATTATATACGATGGCAGGCCTGAACTGGCCTGGAGGCAGGACAGACGCTCTCCCAGGTGGGACTTGTCAGGGCACAGGGCAGGCATCCTGCCACTGGGCCCTGGGTCACTGTGGTGAGCAGCAGTCACACTGGAACTTCTCTTTCTCAGAGAACAACGGGTTAAGTCTGACCAGATTGTCTTTTTTAGGGAATCCAGTTCTCCACCAACTCCTGGGGGATGCCTGGGGCTTGAGTCTATGCCAGGCTCCACTCCTGTCCAGAACCTTTCATTCCAAAAGTTTCAACCAAGTGTATGTGGCGTGGCAATCCTTTACTTTTTCCTCCCTTCCTTCCTATGGGTAGATAAACCAGCTAGGTTCATCAGAGTATGGTGTATAGTTTCCTTTAGGAACTTCTTGGCTATGCTTTCTTGCAAGATGATTGTTCAGCCACCGTAAAAAACATACCCTTTTTTTTTTTTTCTAAAAGTTTCTCGGGGCTCTAAAAGATTTTCTAGAACACCCAGAAAATCTCAAGGGTCTTGATTCCTTGGCATGAGAAGTAAAAAATTTTGTATGTATCAGTACTGGAGCCTGAACTCAGAGCCTGGGCACGGTACCTTAGCTTTTTCACTCACCTCTGCTGCTCTACCCCATGAGAACCATAGCTCCATTCTGCCATTGTGGTTTGTAGTTGGAGATCGAGTTTCACAGACTCTTCTGCCTAGGCTGGCTTTGAACTTTGATTCTCAGAACTCAGCTTCCTAAGTAGCTAGGATTTCTGCAGGGAGCCACCAGTGCCTGGATAGCTGTTGTTGTGTTTGTTTGTTTGTTTGAAGTCTCTTTGTCAGCAGCCCTTTGTTCATTCGTCTCTAGCCTCTGTTGTCAGTGAGGATTTGGCTTCAGAGTTTCAGCAATGGACCTTCCTGAGACCTAAGAAAGCATGTGTTTGTTTCTAGATTATCTGAGGTGTGTGGTGGAAGCACACAGCCAGAGAGTAAAGAGAGCAGCAAAGAGGCAAGAAGGTTGAAAAACGTGTTTATAGTGTTATCTGCTCTCATCTCTGTGGATTTCTAACCTCTTCCTTCTCCATCCCAGGTACCAGTGACCTTTGCCAAGGGGACCCCTGTGGCATTGCTTCCTGCGTGGAACTAAACAACAAACATTTCTGCAAATGCCCGGAGGGATATTATTATACCTCTCTAAACTGCACAAAAGGTGAGTTAGAAGGGGCTGGGAATGTGGCTTAGTAAACTGCTTGGCTAGCATGCATGAAGTTATGGGTTTCATCCTCAGTACCACAAACACAGAAGACAATGGGATTGGCACTGTGCTGGTCTTGAGCAAGAGAAGCTCAGAGACAATGCCCAAGCCCTGAGTTCAAGCACCATAACTGACAACAAAAATGTGATTGACAAGCGCTGAGCATAGTGGAGCTCCACATCTCATACCTTCAGTGGGCTTTAGAGAAAAATTGAGATGGTGGTGAATAGAGTCTCTCAGATATGAGAAGCAAAAAGAAAAAAGCTGTAGAGGCCTCCAAGGGCCAGCCATATGAGGAAAAGGCTGTTATTACCTTGGACCAACACACACCCAGTGGGAGAGGAGATGGACAAAAGCAGACTTGCAGACTGGGCTGGAAGTCTGGGGAAGATGAGGTTCTTTCCTCCCGGGTTTCCGGGGTGGGGTGATAGAAACTATCAAAGACCATGTGACCACAAAGACTCCATCTACACTGTGCTGTTGAATCATGGGACATGCATGGACTGGGATCTTGGCTTTTCTTTTTAATTTTTTTTGTTTGAGGTTTGAGCTCAGATGCTGGCAGTCTTGCTTAGCTTTTTTCTTTTGTTTTGTTTGTTTGTTTGTTCGGTCGTGGGGCTTCAACTCAGGACCTGGGCGCTGCCCCTGAGCTTTCTGGCTCAAGGCTAGGATGCTACCACTTTGAGCCACAGCACCACTTGTGGTTTTTGAGCAGTTAATTGAAGATGAGATGCTCATAGACTTTACATGTACCCTGATCCTCAGATCTCAGACTCTTGAGTAGCTAAGATTACAAGTATGGGCCACACACAAGGCCTCCTGGCATTTTCGTTCATCTGGCCTTGTACCATTTGAGACACAATACTTCTGCTTCTGGCTTTTTGCCAGAATCGAGTCCCACAGACTTTTCCATGAGCTACTACAGTGAGATTCTGCTTGATTTTCAGGAAAGACATTCCTCAGAGAGATTACAGTAACAGTAAATGACACATCTGGCTTGGATGATGAACATTCTTTGAATTACCAAGAGTTACATGATAAAATCAATACATTTGTAAGTATTCTCCACCTTCCTTTCTCTAGATGAGTGTTGGTTCTCCTGTGGAGCTGGAGAGGGCGGGGTCTTCGGGTGGTGCACACCAACTCTGTTCCAGAGGTTCACGAAGTGAAAGGCACCCCTCCATCTTTGCCCATTCACAGGGCTTCTCCTTGATCTTCTGCCTGAAGCAGAGCCCTTGACATGGCAGAGGCCCTGGGACTCTTGCTCCACCAAACCCTCACCCATTGTTGTATAAACCATTCCTATAGATTTAGATGAAGAAGAAGCCTAACACTATTGTAAAGTAAGTTATTTCAGGGCATGCAGCTCAATGGGGCTGTGGAACCCTTGCCTAGTATGGAAAGGGCCCTGGGTTCAACTTCTACCATCAGGGTAGAGCTCAGTATGAGAGTGCCTGCTTGGCATGCACAAGGCT
This sequence comes from Dipodomys ordii, assembly GCF_000151885.1. Classification (NCBI taxonomy): domain Eukaryota; kingdom Metazoa; phylum Chordata; class Mammalia; order Rodentia; family Heteromyidae; genus Dipodomys; species Dipodomys ordii. The sequence goes on from NW_012267261.1 coordinate 9,338,624, forward strand.
TTAAGAGAAATCTGAGCACTGCAATAAAGAGATAAACCAATGAAGAAATCAAAAGAGCTGCCCTGGTTTCTCCTGCTATGACTAATTAATTAAATAAGTAAAAGAATTCTCAACATGGAAGAGTGCTATGCACTGCTGTGGCTCAGATGACTCATGCCTGTGGTCCTAGCTATGCAAGAGTCTGAGATCTAAGGATTGCAATTGGAAGCCAGCTCAGGGAGAAAAGTCCACAAGCCTCTCATCTCCAAAAAGCCAAAAATGGAGCTGTGCTCAAGTAGTAAAGCACTAGCCTTTTGCAAGAAATCTCAGGGACAGTGCTCAGGCCTGAAGTTCAAGTCTAAAGATGAAGAGTACAGTAGAAAAAGAAGAACTTGCCATGAACCTTAAATGGCCTTAGAATTGTATGTTCTAAAGCTAGATAATCCCGTTTGAATTTGTTTTATTTTATTAAATCTATTCTTTTCCCAAGTTTACAGATGCACTGAAGGATACTGATTATAAACAGACTGTGATTGCTCAAGTAAGGTAAGTGTGCTCTAGACTGCTGGGTGCTTTGGAGGCTCGGAGGTGTTTGCTTCTTTTCTCGTCTGCCTCTGAGTTTCCCCATGTGAGATGAGGGTCTTCTCATGGCAAGTCTCATGGACAAGCAGGTGGTTAGACAGGTCATTGCAGAGAGGAATGTGCATGCCAGCCCTGCTAAGGTCACACTGCCTGTGTAGCCAGGATGGAAGGGTGTGGCCTAGAGAAGGTGAGAGGCTCAGCAACTTGTGTCTGTGCTCCAGAGCATCATCCGGACCAGCTTGTTTGGAGTGTGCATTGCAGGCAGAGACCACCCTGCCCACTCACACACAGCATGACTGAAGGCTCGTAGTGAGCTGCTTCTGTTGTAAGAAGAGTGTTTATTGAGCATTCAGCATGTGAGACCAAGTGAATTCTCTGGAAGTTAGCAGTTCCACCTCAGCCTTCGCTGAAGCACATGAATATACAAGCTTTCAAGCCAAGAATGTACAAAGATGAGTGGAGCTGGACAGAAAAGCAGCATGTGGAATGTTTAGGTTTTCTGGTCTACTGTTGTATTTATTCGTAAAAGGTGTGTCCAATCATTTGTGGATCTGGAGAAGGCAGGAGCATATACAATTGGACTTCTGTAGGCATGGGTTTCTGATTGGAGGATTCACCGAGCTGCTCTGAGAAATTATTTCACAGCTAACATCTATTCTTATTAGGTGTGCTAGCTCACACCTGTAATCCAAGCTTCTCAGGAGACAAAGATCAGAGAAATCATGGTTCTGGAACAGCTGAAGCCAAGAATTAATGGGAATCCCATCCCATGTCATTCAATAAGCTGGTCATTGTGGTATTTTCCTGTAATCTCAACCATATGGAAGACTGTAGATAGGGGGATCTTGGTTCAAGGCCAACCACAGGCCAAAAGATGAGACCCTATCTAAAAGAAAGAAAAAAGGCTGAGAGGGTGTCTCAAGAAGTGAGAGAAACTTATATCGTCACCATCCTGCTGAAAGTGACAGCTATTAGGTCAGACATTCCTCCACATACTTCTGGTTAACTCTAAGCTCCCAGACCTAACAAAGATTATCCCCAACTTCCCAAAAATAAGTATCCACGATTTTCCTACTAACTTTTCCAACAGGACATTGTTGTTATGTTTTCCCCAGAGATTGTCTGTAGGTACACATGAAATTGAAAAACTCATAGTGAAAGATTCATATGGTTCAGGACTGGACCTCCATATTTGCACCCTGGTTATGGGTCAGGACTACGGGTCAGGACAAGGGCTGAGAGATTTGAAACTCTATTCATTTGTTGGCTCTTCCGTTCATCAAGTGACAGGTTCCTTTCCTTTGCAGCATTCTCAGTGGGTCAGCAAGATCCCTAATGCGTGCTGCAGGTCTGGTGCGGGCTTCTGTTCAAAACATTTTTGCAGAAGATACAAAGCAAACCGAGTCCACTGTGTCTGTTCTCATTCTCCGGGCAGCAGAGAATAACCCAGATATTTCAGTTAATATTAGTAAGTATAATTTGGGTAAATAACTCTCCTCAATTACAAAGGTCTACCTGACTTTTTGTAAACCTTTCCATTGTAGGGCAGAAGGGCCAAGGACTACATGATCAGAACCCATGGCTATCTGCTGACTTTAAATCTGTTCCTTCCATTCCTCTCACCTGCCTCCTCTTTCTTTCTAGCTGTGTCCCATGTCATCACACTGACATCTTTAGCATTCTCCTGGGAAGTACAAACCAGACATGTCACCAGACATGTCACCTCTGGGCAAGGAAATAGGAGGAAATGAGAAATCAGAAGGATCACACCAACTCACAGCTTTACAAATGCATATAGACAAACTCACCCTCCTCAGTGTAGCTGTCAAAACTCATGTTTATACTTTCCTAGTGACCATCCTAAAACTTAGTGGCCTAAAATATCAATATTTCCTTATTGTATTGTCTCTGGCACAGATTTTTTTTTCCCATAGTGCTGGGCGCTGTCCCTCAGCTCTTTAGCTCAAGGCTAGCACCCTACCACTTACGCCACAGGGCCACTTCCAGCTTTTTTTCTGCTTATGTGGTCCTGATGAATCCAAATCAGTGCCTCATGTATGCCAGGCTAGCACTCTACCACTGAGCCAACTTCCCAGGCTGGCCCATGGGTTAGATTTCGATATGGCTCCAAGGAGAGGCCAAACTTGATTGATCATCTCCACAGGGCCTGGTTAAGCATCTCTCACTACACACACACACACACACACACACACACACACACACACAGTTGGGGTCTGGCATCTCTCAGATGGCTCCATCTCAGCTCCACACAGTGTTTCCTCCTCTAGCAGGCTAGGGTAAAAGACTTTCAAGAGCCCCTAGAAGATAAACTTCATTGTACAAGGGTTTCTCCAGCCTCTGCTTTATCACATGTATTACTCTCCTAAGCAGCCAGGCCAAATGGCAGGAGGAAGTGCTGCAGAAAGGACCCTGCCAAAGGGTGTCAGCCCAGAAATGTCAGAATGACTTGATGAGATTTCCCCACAGCAGTCATCATAAGCTCTTCACCCTAGCAAAGGATCAGTTAGTGCCAGCTCCAGAGGGGCTGCTGTGTGTCCTGGTTTCCAAGTACAAATGTCACTGGCTTCTCTGTGGCTTTTAACACATCCCTCCCCTTCTTCAGTGCTTCTTCCCTGGGCTGCCTCTGTCCATTCTTCTTGTCCCTCTCTGCCTTCCTCATGTTTCTTTTACTCCTTTTATGATTTATGCCTTAAACATTTAAATGTTTTTGTTGTTGTTACTTATTTATTGTTATTGTTGTTATTGCCAATCCTGGGACTTGAAATAAGAGCCTGGGCCCTGTCCCTGAGCCTCTTTGGCTCAAGGCTTGCATTCTACCAGCTCAAGGCTTGCATTCTACCATTTGAGCCACAGGGCCACTTGCAGTTTTTGAGTGGTGAATTGGAGATTAGAGTCTGCCTGGTCTGGCTTTGACCTGTTTTCCCTATATCTCAGGCTCCCGAATAGCTAGGGTTACAGACATGAGCCACCAGTGCCCAATGTTTGATTTTTAATAAGTGTAACCCCAGACCTAATCTAGAGACTCATTTCTCTCTTAAATCATGAGCAACTCCTGCTCATTTATAGTTTTTCACCACCTTTCCTATTTCTTTGAAATATTGAAAAGATTCTCACCAGGACCTTAAACATAAATGTTATGGGAGAAAACACTGAGAATTGTATTAGAGAATACAGTGGTCCCATCCGCTGGTAATTTGTTTGTCTTTTAACAGCATACACCATTTTTTTCCATCTAAGTGTAATTTTCCAGCAAAAGGTACTAGAGCTGCATACATGCACGCCCACACACACATACATGTGCAGGCACACACATCCACACACATCCACATTTTTCTTTTAACTTTAGTCCTTTTTTCTTCTTTGTTGAAGCTTTTCTTTTGGGAGGGGGGGTCCGGTCGTCGGGCCTGAACTCTGGGCCTGGGAGCTGTCCCTCAGCTCTTCAGCTCAAGGCTAGCGCTCTACCACTTGAGCCACAGCGCCACTTCCAGCTTTTTTCTTTTTGCTTATGTGGTGCTGAGGAATCGAACCCAGGGCCTCAGGCATGCAAGGCAAGCGCTCTACCACTGAGCCACCTTCCCATCCTGGGGTTCTCTTTTTAATTTGGTTTTTTCCTCAAAGTGTTTCTCATCTCTCAGGTTTTCAATCCTTTGACCCTCCCCTAGATTTCTTACAACTCACATTTGCATTGTTGCAGATAAAGCCTCTCACCTTCTTGAACTATTTTTTTTATCCTCCAGAGTCTCTTGCAGTGGAATTAACACTTCTTCTTTCCTGACAGTGTCAGTGTTTTCTCCCTCAACATCTATAGTATGCATGTCTGTGACATCTCTGATGTCTCTTTTTCCTTGCCTGCTAAGGGGCTGTCACTTCTCAAGTAGCAATTCACGCAGGCAGAATTCCTGCCCCCTACCCCATCTTATCACACACTCTACTTTTGACTAGCTCAGACTTACAGCACTTGTGAGGAGGCAGAGGGTCTCCATCAGCATGGGAACTGGCCTGTCAGGGTAGTCACCAGCCAAGAACAACTTGTATATTCCTCCAGATAATATTGGGAAAGCCAGTCACTGGTGGCTCATAACTGTAATCCTAACTACTCAGTTGAGATCCTGAAGATCATGGTTCAAAGCCAGTTTGGGCTTGGAAGTCTGTGAGAATTTTTATTTCCAGTTAACCAGCAAAAAGCTGGGAGTGAAGCTATGACCCAAAGGTAGAGGGCCAATCTTAAGTGAAAGACCTAAGGGACAGTACCCAGGCCCCTGAGTTCAAGTCTAAGTACTACCCTCCCCTCAAAAAGGATAATATTGGTAGTCCCCACCCCCACCCCATGAATGCTCTGTTTTGGCTCTTGTGAATAATTGTGAAAACATTTGATCCATGTCCTGAAGATTTCTTTGTGGTCAATGCTTCTCAACATCTTCTTCTACTCTGAGACTCAGCATGAGCTACAAGAACACAAAGCAGCCTGATATGGAAGTAAGCAACTCAAAGCTCAGAGGACAGCACCTTTTCTGCCACCAGCTTCAGTGGCAAAATAGATTCTCTTTTCTGCGCCAAAAGTTGTAGAATCTCCTTTTTTCTTTTTTTCCTTCATTTCTTATTTTTCTCTCTCTTCTTTGTCATTCTCTTTTTCTTTCTCTTGCTCCCTTTTTCTCTCTCCCTTGTCCTTCTCTCTTCCCTTCTTTCCTTCCTTCCTTTTTTGTTCTTGTGGCAGGATTGAACTTGAGCTCAGAGCCTCAAGCTCTTGCTTAGATTTTTTTCGCTTAAGACTGGCACTGTACCACTTGAGCCACACTTCTACTTCTGATTATTTACTAGTTAATTGAAGGTAATAATCACTCTGAGATTTTTCTGCCCAGGCTAGCTTTGAACCTCAGTCCTCAGATCCCAGCCTCCTATGTAGCTAGGATGATAAGCATGAGCCACCATCACATGGCTTGCTACTCTATTGTCTTGCTGAACATATATTTTTAAATTTGTACTTCTTACAGGGATGGATCCATGTGAATCTTCTGGTTGTAAATATGATGGTAATAACTGCACTGATATTTTACTATGTGAATGCAAAACTGGGCTGCAAAGACCTAACCCATTTTCTACTTGTAATGGTAAGTATTTTAAATATTCTTTGCAGCTCACTTACTCTCCTTTTTTGCATTTGCAAAATACAGACTTGACCACTTGGACTTCTATATACATTCCAAGACTGAGTGGCATGAATTTTGGTTTTGCACCAGGACTGAATCTGGGCTAGGAAGTGACTTATGTGCATCTTTGCAGGGAGTATGTCTTGGTAGAGGCAATGGCCATCTGATTTTACTTAGAAAAAAAGCAATGTGGAAAAGATGTTTTCTTCACTTTAGGGTTAAAAAGATTGTTTCCAGCCAGGCGCTAGTGGCTCACGCCTGTAATCCTAGCTACTCAGGAGGCTGAGATCGGAGATCACAGAAGCCATTCCGAGCAGAAAAGTTGATGAAACACTATCTCCCACTAACCACCAAAAAAGGCAAAATAGAGCTGTGGCTCTAATGGTAGAGTGCTAGTCTTGAGTGGAAAAAACTAAAGGATAGGGCCCCAATTACTGGCACCAAAAAAAAAAGAAGGATTGTTTTTGAAAATTGCTCAGAAATCATTCTGCCTTGAAACTCTAGGTCTACATTGTCCTGACAACTGCATTGCTGAGAACAAAAAGCAATGTACAAGGGACAGCAATGGAGCCTCCGTGTGTGAGTGCCTGCCAGGCTACAAGAATGACAAAGGGTTCTGTGAAAAGTAAGAGAAATCACCTTGTTTTTACCTAGCGGGGCTAGAATTTACAAGCAACATACAGGGGAGAGCCAGGAAGCTGTGAGCTGGCAGAGCTGGCAGGTGTGGAGAGCGTCTTCCTCTTCTTCTCCAGTGGTGTCTGAGCATTCTCTGTGTCCAGGAACCACACAAGATAGAAGCGAGTGACCACACACCGTGGGAAATGTATTAACTGTGCAGTTGCAGAGGAGGGAACTGGCGCTGCATGCAGATGGCATGCCAGTGCTGACGGAGCGGGAGCAGGTGGCAGGATTGTGTGGCATCACCCTCGAGAGGGTCTCGGTGCCTCTTGGGCTCTGTGTCACCTGGGTGGCTGAGCCTTCCAGGAGGAGCAAGAGGCCTCGTAGGACTGGCTAGAAGGTATTCTTCTGGAAAAAAAAGAATGGAACATAAGGAAAGCAAGAGAGAGAAGGAGCCGGGGAGGGCAGAAGAAAAGGAGATAGAAAAGGAGAAATGGAAGTAGCGTGGGACGGAGACTCCAGCACACTCTCTCATGTATTTTCTCATTCTTCACCCTATTCCAGGTGTCCATTTGGCTACAATGGAAAGGACTGTGAAGACCGTGAGTACAGATGTTGTGCTATTATAGATAAGGCACTGGTGGCTCACGCCTTTAATCCTAGCTACTAAGGAAGCTGAGATCTGAGGTTTCAAGCCAGCTGAGGCAGAAAAATCCATGAGACTTGTATCTCCAATTAACCATCACAAATGCTAGAAGTAGAGCTGTGGCTCAAGTTGCAGAGCTGTAGCCCTGAGCAAAAAAGGCTCAGGGACAGCACCCAGGCCCCGAATTCAAGTCATCTGAGAATGGAACAAGGCCCCCTGTTAATACCTGGTTTGGTCTGGCTTCCTTCATCAAAAAAGTCTGTCTGTAACTTGTCTTCTGGGCCCTGCATTCCATGCTCCTCTTGGGTTCTGGGTGCCAGCTCTGCTTTGGAAATCACAGAACTCAGGCTTAGTGTGGGCTCAGGCCTCAGGGCCCATTTCAATCCAAAGAGCATCCTAAGTCGTTATTCTGATGGCCCACATCAGCTAAAATATGGATGCTCTGCTACTAGAAAGGATAAAAGATCCATGTATTCCAAAGATGGTTGTTGTAGGAGAGCAGGCCTGGAAATCAGACATTAGTTCTGAAATCTTCTTGCCTTCATTATTTACTGGCTTAGATGTCCTCTTGCAAATTCAATTGCTTCATCCCATCCTAAAGCCATCTCTCACCCAGACTGGAACAACGCAAACTTTAAACATTTGGTAATTTAGACAATGCATTCAGTAAAGCTCAGTGATCTGAAATTGCCTATGAGCACCAGCTTTGTGCCAGTGCAAATAGCACTGGAAGCATTGTACCCACACTCACGTGTGGAGGGCTTGGTTGCCAGAACAGTTCTGCCAAGTCATTTCTTCCTTCTGGCTCTCAGCTGCCACATGAATAAAATGATAGATTTAGCCGGGCACTGGTGGTTCACTCCTGTAATCCTAGCTACTCAGGAGGCTGAGATCTGAGGATCACAGTTCAAAGCCAGCCCAGGCAGGAAAGTCTGTGAGACTCTTATCTCCAATAAACTACTAGAAAACCAGTAGTGGGGACTGGG
>NW_012267261.1:9346789-9371153 GCF_000151885.1 Dipodomys ordii
GGAGACTTTTATCTCTAATAAACCATCAAAAAGCCAAAAGCGGCCAGGCGCCCGTGGCTCATGCTGTAATCCTAGCACTCAGGAGGCTGAGATTCATGGATCACAGTTCAAAGCCAGCCCAGGCAGGAAAGTCTGTGAGACTCTTATCTCCAATAAACCACCAGAAAACCAGAAGTGGCACTGTGGCTCAAGTGATAGAGCACTCACCTTGAGCTGAAGAGCTGAGGGACAGCGCCCAGGCCCAGAGTTCAAACCCCACGACCACCACCAACAACAACAAAGATAGATTTGGAGCCTGTGGCCTTTCAGGTCCTTGGAGACTTCACTGTGGGTGGTCCCATGAACCCAGGATTTTTTTTTGAGGAGGGCGGGGAGGATGTATTTGTGGCAATGGTGCAGCAGAAAGAGAGGTCTAGGGTATTAGCCATGGGCTTCATTGTATGTTTTCTTTTTCAATTTCAAGCAAGATTTTAAAAATACAATGGGTGAACTTGATTTGACTGACATTCATTTCAATATGTAAGACTCTGAGTGCATCCTGTCGCTGCTTTTTCATGCTAAGTTTTTGGGACCTGTGAGTGCGCACACTCGTAGTTGGTCGTGAGGCCAGCGTTGAAGGTGCAGGAGCAGAGTGGGTGTTAAGGGACCTCCAGGCTCTTCCTCACCAAGACCGTCAAGCCATGGCCTGGCTGCTCTGTTAGCCACAACCTCAGCCCCAACCTTGTCCCTGGGCTTGCGGATAAAGGGGAGGCGTAGAGAGCAGGTAAAGGCGATGAGGTAACGTGGGACGTGTGGGACTCATGTGATCCCAGCTCCTACAAAGCCCAGGGGTGGGCTGCCACAGCTGATGAGCACCTACCCAGCCCGGCTCTGCAGGGTCAGAGAGCAGAGCACGAGCAGCCTCAGACCTGGGAGTAACTGCAAGTACACGTACCTGTGCAGTAGACAGAGGCCAGCTTAAGGGAGTCTAATCTATTCTTTTCCCTTTCAGAATTTCAGCTGATCCTCACTATTGTGGGTACCATTGCTGCCTTCCTCATCCTTGCCTTGGTGATTGCCCTCATTGTCTCTGTAAGGTAAGAGGATGGAGGTACCACCCCCACACCGGGCACTGGTTTCCAACTGGTTTCCTCTTGTGGACAGGGGAGGGGAATCAAGGGGGAAAATCTCCACCACCACTGACTCATCTGTCTTTGTCAACCTTCGTTTTCCTCTGAGTATATAAGTATATGTGATCCTGGAAGTAGAACAGACTTTAAAAAATCACCATAAGGGGCTGGGAAGGTGGCTCAGTGGTAGAGTGCTTGCCTTGCAAGCCTGAGGCCCTGGGTTCGATTCCTCAGCACCACATAAGCAAAAAGAAAAAAGACGGAAGTGGTGCTGTGGCTCAAGTGGTAGAACGCTAGCCTTGAGCTGAAGAGCTGAGGGACAGCGCCCAGGCCCAGAGTTCAGGCCCCACAACCGGACCCAAAAAAAAAAAATTAAAAATAAATAAAAATAAAAAATCACCATAAAATGGTGCTAATGGCTCTCACCTGTAATCCTAGCTACTCAGGTGGCTGAGATTTGAAGTTTGTGCTTTGAAGCCAGCTCCAGCTGGGAAAGCCTGTGAGACTCTTATCTCCAATTAACCACCCAAAAGCCGGAAGTGGGGGTATGGCTCAAGTAGTACAGTGCTAGCCTTGAGAGAAAAAAACAAAGAACAAAAAATGGAAGGACAGCACCGAGGCCCACAGTTCAAGCCTCAGTACTGGCACACCGCCCTCCACCACCCCAAAAAAAGAGTGTTTAAAGAAAAATTAGCATTTATGTCAAGGAGTCTTCTGCCATTGTCAGATCCTAATTCTTGTCATTGCTTTCAGATCAAAGAACAAAGGCAAAAACATAGAAGAACAGCACTTGATTGACAACGACTTTCAGAACCTGCGCCTGCAGCAGACCGGCTTCAGCAATGCTGGAGCAGAAGGGAACATATTCCCCCAAGTCAGAACCTCGGCCTCCAGAAACACTCCTGAACAGAACCCATACATCAGCCAGAAGAGTATCCCGCGCCCCGACTACTAGGTGAGCCCTTCTGTTTGGCTTTGCAAATTGAAATTCTTAGGACAGCAATGGTACACACACACACACACACACACACACACACACACACTCACACACACAAAGTATGTCTTCATCTACCCATCGCTACCCCATGGGATTTTTGTTGGTACTAGAGTTTGAACTCAGGCCTCCATACTCAATACTCAATTGAAAATGTAAAACCAAAAACAAAAAAAAAACAAAACAAAACAAAAATTCTCCCATAAGGAAGAATAGGGAGAAAGCTGAAGAAAACAAAAATAATGTTCAGAGCTTACAGATTTAAATTATCTCATATATGTCTGTTAGGACTGATTTTCCAGGAGACTTATCTCTGTTAATCTCTCTGTCTAGAATGGAAAAAAAAATGTGGACGCCTCCATCTCTCTAGCCATATACACCATGAGTTTGAGATGCAGATCGGTGAGCAGCATGAAGCTCTGGCCTCTGGTATTTCCTTCTGGCCAGCACCGTGGGTCCCTCTAAATGCTGACAAGGATCACAGCTTGTTAAAGAAGTACCTGTGAAATTAAATATGCATATGTGCTACCAGCACTTGTAACATAATTGATTTTCTCCAATCTGTACCCAGCACTAAGACAGCAGTTGGGTTTTGTTCTTTTCTTGATCGCGACACAAGCATTTCCAGTGTGGAGGACACTCCCAGCATTCTCCGAGCCTGGGAGATGGCTGCTCTCTTGAATAGCAACTACAGAGGTGGATAGATGACCTGATCCTCCTGGGAGCCTGGTACACCAGCCCTGCAATGGAGGGAACGAAGGCATGATGTTTCTTAGGGTACAGTGGACAGGTTAGAACATGGATGCCACCACTCTTCTCCTTCCCAGTAGGGATTTAGCCATCCTTGAACTGCCAGGAGTATTTGTGATAGGGCTTCACTTCAAGAATGGGAAAGAGGTATTCAACCTTTTCAAGAGTTATACTGGGAATGTAAAAACTTTTGGATGTTAATGAGAAGGCTCAGATTAGAAATATTTTCAGAATGTGATATGGAGTTTGTGAAAAGCTAATGGGTATGAGAGGCAGAGGGTGAACAGCCTGATCTGGGCTAGCAGGGACTGATGTGGTGGGAAGATGAATAAGAGTAGGCACCAGGTTCCAGCTGGGAGCAGATGGGCTCACCCTAGTGCTGTTCTGCCCAGACAGAGAGCCTGGGAACTAGATAAAAGCCGGAAGCCACCAGTGATCAGTGTGAGCCCCTTGACATGACAACCTTTCTGTGTGGCTCAGGGTCAGAGATGTGTCCACAAATCCAGATGCAAAGCCTCATGGTACAGGTTCCAGACAGACTTCATTTAGGACCCATTCTGCTCTGGTGACAGAGGCTGGCTGTAACCACCAACACCACACACACACACACACACACACACACACACACACAAAATACATACTGATGGGGCAACCACATACTGCATGTTCTTTTTTTTAATGTTAATAGTGTCATATATATACATATATATATATATATATGATAGCTGATGCTCTTGTAAGGTATTTTTATTTGCTATTATTATTTGTTCTTAACTGTCAATTGTAGAAGGAAATGCAATAAAGTATCTTTGGTAGGGGATGTTCTTCGTTGTGTTGAGGGCTTTGGTAAGCCATACAGTCAGTTTTATTTTAAATAGCAAATGAGATGCATGCCACACTGGAGTGATTGACATCGACTGTCCTCACTAGGGAAAACACCCAGAATAATATTCTAATATGTTGTAGATATACCCACTCCTACTCTATGATGAAGCAGCCAAACAGTTCCAGCTAGGTTGAGTCCACTCCCAGCCCCAGGGCAGACCCTGGTGAGCTCAAGCTAATCAGTGGATTTCTGTCCATGTTTTCCACAGAGTGAATACCTGGAATAAGTGGATACGACTAGAGGAGGCCTCAACTTTGTTAGGAAATTTGGAGGATTAGAGACTCTTCTGGAGAGCAGAAATGGGGACTGGAAGCTTTGGACTGCTTCAGTTCTGCTGAGCACATAACTGACTTCCCAGATGTGTGCCCAGAAAAAGAAGTGAGACTCTACCTTAAAAATACTAGTAAAATCAGGATTCAGCCTAAAAGCACCTAGCAATGTGAGGTTCTGAGTTCAAACCTGGGGTAGAAGTAGGAAGAAGGTCATAAGACTCCATGTCAACCAATAAAAAAAAAATCTGGGCACAGTGATGTGTGCCTGTCATCCCAGCTCTAAAAAGCATTAAATAGGAGGATCACTATCCAGGCTGGATGGGGCAAAAAGCAAAACTCTATTTGAAAGCTGATAAAAGCAAAAAGGGCTGGAGGTGTAGCTGAAGTGGTAGACCACCTGTCTAACAAGCATAATACTCTGAGTTCAAACCCCAAACCTCCCAATAAAAAAAGGACCTACTTCATAATTATGAGAATGAAACTTGTGAGGCACAGGTGTCATACCTGGCTTTCAGTGAGCGTCCTCCATGAGCTGATGAATACATACCACAGAAAAGGGCTGAGCTGAGAGAACTACAAAGAAATGGAACCCAGCCTTGGTCAAACAATACCCGATGCCTCTGAATCTCCTTTGCTGTTAGGCCAGTTTGAGTATCTGCCTGTTATTTGTTGCTGAAAGCATTGTCGCTGATACTACATGTGTTTACTCTTGTGTTCTCAAGGGCAAGTGGAATAAAATTGGGATAAAAGTGGAACAGAACACGCTTTTTGGAGCTACTAATGGCCAAAGTTGTTAATGCAGATATAACTTTATGATGGATTTGTGTATGTGGGGAGGAGATGCTGGGATTAAACCCAGGGCAATCGCATATGCTGGACAACTGCTCTACCACTGAGCTACACCCTTGGCCACAGACATAACTAAATTGGCAGACCTCTCTAACTTGCTTCACAGACTATTTCCTTTCTGTTTGGAGGTGGGTTAGGATTTAGGCCCAGCAGTAGGCTGGGAGGCCTTTTCCTACAGAGCTCCCCCTGCTGCCCCTCTGTCCACAGCATGCCTGTCGCTTCTCAAAGACCCAGTGCCATACAAGGCCTGGGCTTCCTGAACCACTCTTCAGAGGCACTCACTGCTGTTGTCTGAATAAAAAAATGTTCAAGACACACGTACATGTAGAATGTTTGTGGGAGTGGCTTCTATGTTCACAGTTACTTTTGATTCTTACGTGACATGGCCTTACCCTCATCATGCATGTCTTCCCCCTTGCTGCTTTTGCAAAGGTTTTCTAACCTTGTTTGGCAACCTTGGGGGGTGGGCAGAGTGAACTTTCTGAGGAGATCAGATCCTGACACTCCCCTGCAGCGGCTCAAAGAGAGCAGAGCTCTCAGCACAGGCTGGACTCCAGCGGCCCCTCTCTCTCTCTCTCTTCCTCTCTCTTTCTCCCCTCTCTCCCCTCTCTCTTTCTCTTTCCTCTCTCCTCTCTCTCTCTCTCTCTCTCACACACACACAGAGATTACTCAGAACACCCTGCCCACACCTGCTGTTCCTCCAACACACCTCCACCTCCAACCTGAGATGTTCTTTTATCCTAATGCCCCTTCCCTTCAAATGCCTAACGTATCAGTCTGTTTCGATGGCTGTAATAGATGACTGAGATTGACTGAGATTGCAAACAACAACAAAAACAAAACAATTTCTCAGCTGTGGAGACTGGAAGGTTTGGCTGGCAGATTCAGTGTTTGCTGGAGGCCTGTTTCCCTACTGCATGACTTTCTTCTCCCGGTGACCTCACAGGTAGGGGAAAGGTCTCTCTGGGGTCCCTTTCATACAGGGACTAATCCAATTCATAAGGGCTCCATCCTTATGACCTGATTAATCACCTCCCAAAGGTCCTCCTTTTTTTTTTTTTGTCAGTCATGGGGTCTGAACTCTGGCCTGGGCGCTGTCCCTCGGCTCTTCAGCTCAAGGCTAGCACTCTACCACTTGAGCCATAGCGCCATTTCCTGCTTTTTCTGCTTATGTGGTGCTGAGGAATTGAACCCAGGGCCTCATGCATGCAAGGCAAGCGCTCTACCACTGACCCACCTTCCCAGCCCCAGGTCCTCCTTCTTTTTGGGGTTGGGTTTCACTATAGAGCCCAGGTTGGCCTTGAATTCACAGGTGGGTCTCAGACTAGTAATTCTATCTCTTCCTCCAGATACCGGGATTTTAGGTGTGTGCCACCGCAACTATCAGTGGCAGACAGGCCATCTTTTCTAATACCATCAAATTGGACAGTCAGCTTTAACACACAAATTGAGGAGCTATAATTTGCATCTTGAAGGTCCCATGTGTCTATTGAAGGTTTGATTGCCAGCTAGGGATGGTACTGGGGAGATGCTTGACTCTTCAGGAGGTGGGACCTGGTAGAAGGAAGTGAGGTCACTGGGGGCGGGCTCTTGAAGGGGATACTAGGACCTCAGCCCCTCCGCTCCTCTCCTCTTTGCATCCTGGCTGCCACAAGATGCTGCCATGATTTACTGTGCCTCTACAGGTCCAGCACAGGAGTGCTGGACGCAATCATGGACCGAAACTTCCAAAACTGTGAGTGAGAATAAAGTTTTCTTCCTTTTAAGTTGATTTATCTCCAGTTTTGTTTTGGTAATACAGGTGGAGACCCAAACATTTAGACCACAGCACCTAATCAATACCTCCACCTGACTAACCAGCAAGCCATGCTCTCCTCTGGCCAGCTCTCTCCCACCCTCCCTGTCTCTCAAATACAAGTATTGCCTCGCTCATGTCCCAGCTGGGCCTGTAACCAGATCTCCAGGGAAGAGAGTGTGCACTAGTGACTCTGTGTCCTTGTCACCAGCACCATGTCTGCAGTCAAATGAGCATTCAGGAACCGTACTATATTCTGGGCACACCTGTCTGTAACCCTAGTTACTCAGGAGACTGAGATCTGAGGAGCAAGGTTCAAAGCCAGTCTCAGCAGAAAAGTTCATAAGACTCTTATCTCCAATTAGCCAGCAAAAGTCCACGAGTTGGGCTGTGGCTCAAGTAGTAAAGCACTAGTCCTGAGGGAAGAAACTAAAGGAGAGGACCCAGGCCCGGGCTCCTGAGTACTAGCACGCACACAGAAAGAAACAGGATACAAGAGTAGAAGACTAGACTCCTTCCTCCAACTCAGACTTGAATGCTGTATACATGACCCTGACCGTTAGGGTTGTTTCTCAGGCACATATGTGGCAACATTTGCCAGGTTGTCTACTTTAAACGTGTGGCATATTGCATGTCAGTGCAACCGCAACAAAGCTGTGCTTTTGCAATGGGGAATGGAGGGCATGTCGGAGCCTCTCTGGTCTTGAGACAGGCATCCAGGACTGTCCTCAATCCTGACAGGCAGGACTGAGAGAGGGCAGGCACAGGTCATTCTGCTGGAGCTCTGGCACCAGACTGAGGGCTTTCTGTGCTCAGCTGGGGTTGCGTCTCAGTAGCACATTAGGAACACCAGAAGGTGCTTCACTATTGCCTGGCCCTGTGTCCCAGGTGCTTTGTGGTACAGACCCAGGCACAGGGCACTTAAGTACCCAGGAAGTCTAGTATGCAGTGGACTTTAGAACCACTGTTTAATAATACCTCATTTCTTTTCTTCCAATGATCAAACCTAGGTCTTTGTACCTTCAGGCAAGCACTGTACTACTGAGCTACAAACCCAGCCCAAAGAAAGGTTTCTGTTATTGCCTTGTCAGTACTTATTCTTGAATTCAGGGCCCAGATACTGTGCCTTAGCTTTTTTCACTGAATGATGGCACTCCCATGAGCCACCACTCCACTTATGGCTTTTTGGGTGGTTAACTGGAGATAAGAGTCTCACAGATTTTCCTGCATAGGCTTGCTTCAAACCTCAATCTTCAGGTAAACAAAAGGAGGAGGCTGCAATGCTTGGTAAGAAAAGTACACATTATCCTGCCCATGTAATTGTAACCCCTCTGTACAGTATCTTCACAAATAAAATAAAATAAAATATAAAAAAACTTCAATCTTCAGATCTCTGCCTCCTGAGAAGCTAGGATTATACAGGTGAGTCACCAATGTTCAACGATTTGTTCTTGTTTTATTGACATATAGTCGCACTGTGTAGTTCTAGCTGACCTTGAACTCACAATTCCTGATTCAGCCTCCTGAGAGCCAGGATTACAGATGTGCGCCACCATGTCTGGTGGAAAACCACTGCTTTAGATCAGAGGCTTAGCTCTTCCTGATCAAAACCAAGGTTACATTGTTTTCTACCCTTCCCTTGAGAGTCTAAAAGTCAAATCTGTTATTATGTATGAGAAGTTTCAGTGGGCCAGGCACTGGTGGGTCACACCTGTAGCTATTCTTAGCTACTCTGGAGGTTGAGGTCTGAGGATCAAATTTCAAAGGAAGCCTGGCAGGAAAGTCTATGAGTCTTATCTCCAATTACCCACCAGAAAACCTGGAATGGAGGCTGTGGCTCAAGTGGAATAGTGCTAGCCTTGAGCATAAAAGCACAGGCTCTGAATTCAAACCCCAAGGCCAGCACACACACACACACACACACACACACACACACACACACACACACATCAGTGGATTCCAAGCTTCCCTATGGAGAAAGTGATTAGTTATCCAGGTTGGGTCAACACCATACCCACCTAAGACTTAAATCTCAGAGGCAGTTTTGACACCCTCCACCCCTAGCTACCATCCTCTCCTTAGTAGCTAGTCAAAATCAATGACCAGCAGGTGGCACTGTCTCCTATGGTTTGTAGAAAACTGGAACCATTCATGTGTGTGTGTGTGTGTGTGTGTGTGTGTGTGTGTGTGTGTGCGCGCGCGTGCGTGCATGTGCACGTGCTAGTCCTGGGGCTTACTAAGAGCCTGGGTACTATCCCTGAGCTTTTGTGTTCAAGGCTAGCGCTCTGCCATTTGAGCCACATCCTTACTTGTGGTGTTTTGTTGTTTAATTGGAGATAAAGTCTCACAAATTTTCCTTCCTGGATTGGTTTCAAACCATGATTCTCAGATCTCAGCCTCCTGAGTAGCAAGGATTACGGGTGCCTGACTGGGACTATTCTTTAAAACAACAACAACAAACACTGTGGTTACTGGCTTTCAATGTGCCAGTGCTAAATAATTTTACCCTTGACTTTTTCTTGGACTCCACATTTCTTGTTCTGGTGCCAGGGAATTGCAACTCACTCCTGTTGAAATATTTACATCATTTTTACAGGATTTTACATTGTCGCTTTTACTGGTCTTATAACTATGAGGTTTTATTTAATGGCATTTGGGATGGAACCCAGGGTCTAGCACATGCCGGGCACAAGCCAGCCTCTGTAACTGTGTGAAATGATATTAGTGTCATATCTCATGAAACTTGATACAATTGTTCAGATAATCAACATCTTATTTAGTGGCCATTTTATAAAACAAAACAAGGAGATAAACTTGTTGTCATAGAA
Source organism: Dipodomys ordii (assembly GCF_000151885.1). Taxonomy (NCBI): domain Eukaryota; kingdom Metazoa; phylum Chordata; class Mammalia; order Rodentia; family Heteromyidae; genus Dipodomys; species Dipodomys ordii. The sequence continues at coordinate 9,356,273 of NW_012267261.1, forward strand.
ACAAAACAAAAGGAGTTAGTAGAGTGGATCAAGTGGCAGCCTAGCAAGTGTGAGGTTCTGAGTTCAATCACCCAAATCATCAGGAAAATAAACAAAAGGTCTAAACCTACCCCTTACCTGAATACCACATGCATGGTGCTGTTCTTACTCGGCAACCTCTTTTTAAAAACCTAACATAAATGGTGCCGTGACTCGGATAAAGGGCTTAAAGTCAGGATAGCTGGGATTCCTCTCCGGGTTTTTTTTCCTCTTTTTTTCTTTTCTGTTTGTTTTTCCCTTTTTGCTCTGAGGAGTACCCACAGTTCTGACGGCCTTTTGCAAACCCGTCTGTCTGCTGCAGACATAGCGCATTGATACCATTGCTGCCTTCACATCCACGTCCACACCACTTCTCTACTCTGGTGAGTGAAACTACTCTCTACGGCTCTCTGTCACTCAGTTTCTGTCCAGACGTGGCGCCATGCCAGAGAGCTCCTACGGCCTTTAGCTGAAAGGCTGGTCACCTTTGAAGCCAAGGATGCTTGGCTTTGGGGGCTTGGCCATTTCTCTCTAGAGTGCTCTGGCTCTTGGGGAACTCGGGACACCGCTTTCTGCCTGGTCAGCTCTCCTTCACTCACCAGACTGACTCTCCTACTCATTCAATGGGGTGCCATGAGTCACGTCGAGCCGTGAAACCCCTTTGAAATGCCTCCTGCGCTCCCTGGAAAGCCAGAGCGCCTCGTTTTTATACCAGTCTCAGATGCAGACAGTTTTTGCCACTGCAATGGTAAATGGTCAGAAGTCTGTTTACTTTCAGCCGCTCTTTGCTCTCTTTCTGCCAGTCATGTCCAACTTTCCCTATCTCTCCCTTTCTCTTTTCTACATTTTGGCTTGTGCCCTGAAGAGTGCGACGCAGGCTGGGTCCCGGGGACTCCCCCTCTAGGTTCCCTCTCGAAGGCTAGTCAAGAGCTGGGAAGGTGGCTCAGTGGTAGAGCACTTGCCTTGCATGTATGAGGCCCTGGGTTCGATTCCTCAGCACCACATATGCAAAAAGAGAAAAGCCGGAAGTGGCACTGTGACTCAACGTGGTAGAGCGCTAGCCTTGAGCTAAAGAGCTGAGGGACAGCGCCCAGGCCTAGAGGTCAGGCCCCACGACCAAAACCGAAAAAAAAAAAAAAAAAAACAAAGGCTAGCCAATGTAGGCTTGATCTATTTGTTCAGGCTTTCTTTGCATTTTTTCAGAAATTCGCCATCTTGGTCACATGTTGGGTTAAGGGTTTGGCCCCATCTGACTCTTTATGTTAGGTTTTTAAAAAGAGGTAGCCAAGTAAGAACAGCAGCACGCACGTGGTATTCAGTAAGGGGTAGGTTTATTCAGTAGACCTGCTGGCACCAGGCAAGGTTGGCACTCCACGTGGCTGGGAAAGGCCTGGGAATGAGAGAGAGCTGGGAAAGAGAGGCAAGAGCTAAAAAAGAGCAGAGAGAGCAGAGAGAGCTAGAAAAGAGCAGCGAGAGAGCGCGTCTGGGCCTGGTCTAGGCCTTATGTAGGGTATGGGCGGAGAAAGGTGTGGCCACATCAAATTCAGATGTGACCTCAGCGGATGCAGATGTGACCTCTTCCAGGTGTGCCAGTTGCCTAGGTAACGCAGGTACTGGGTGGAGACTTTGCTGCGAGGAAGGTGGAGTCTGCTGGCCATCCTGGAGCGGACCTTACATTAACCTTTCACCAAGCTAGCTTATTACTCCATCCAGCTATTCTAAGGTGCCTTGCTAACAAGTTGCTCTTTCACAGGCCCTGGTAACTGAGGCCCAACTATCTGATGTGCTTTGTTAGCAAAGTTGTCTACACATTGTTGTCAAAAATTTTGGATTTTGAGTTTTGCCTTTTTTGTTTTGTGTTGTGTATTCTACTACTGACTATGTGGTTATAAAATACTGGACATATCTGTGCTAAAATTCTCATCACATCTAATGAGTTTTGTCATTGCAAAATATTTGTTGGTCAGTTCTTGATAAGGAGCAGGTAAGCTCTACTTATTCTACTTGATCTCCTTGTTGCTTTAATTGGAAATAATAAAGGGTTTTTGTGGCAAAGATTGCAGTTCAAAGCCAGCCTAGGTCGAAAAATCCCTAAGACTCCATCTCCCAACTAACCTGCAAAGAGCCAGGCTGGAAGCATGGCTCAAGACTCTTATCGCTAACCTGCAAACTTTGCAAGTGGTGCTATAACTCAACGTGGTTCAGTGCTAGCCTTGAGCAGAAGTGCTCAGGGATAGCGCCCAGGCCTTGAGTTCAATCCTCCTTGAATACCAACTGGGACAAGCCATCCCAGCAACGAGCACCTAGACTCAGCCAGTCTGGGGATCAAGGGACCATGGAGAGGAATAAGAGGAGATGCTGTCACATCAGCTACTTTGTGCCTGTCCTTTCTAAATTAACCAGAGCCGGGAGGTCAGTGGAAGTAAGAAGCCTGAGCTGAGTGCTGGTGGCTCACACCTGTAATCCTAGTTACTCAGACTGAGACCTGAGGATTGCGGTTCAAAGCCAGCCCAGGCAGGAAAGTTAAACCGCTAGAAAACCGGAAGTGGTGCTGTGGTAGAGTGCTTACCTTGAGCTGAAGAGCACAAGGACAGCGCCCAAGCCCAGAGTTCAAGCCCCACAACCGACAAAAAAAAAAAAAGAAGAAGCCTGCCCATCCAATGTCTATACCTGTCTACCTATTAACTGAACAGGAATTTATATTCTTGCCTTTATCACCTGACTTCTCTACCTAGTCGCCAGATGTCAGAAGTAGCTAGGGACATTTCTACCAACATTTTCAGCCCCAAGTCCTTCCTCTTGCCATTTATTTGCTCTCTAGTATTTTTTTTCCAGCCCCTCAATGCTCATGAGACTTCTCCAGACTTCATCTAAGGACTCACGCCACCAAGGGACAGCTGCTGCTCACTGCCTTCTCTGGGAGGGGACCAAATTCCAGCCTTTTACCCCTATTGTCGACGCCCCTTGTCAGCAGGAAGTAGTCAGAGAGAATCAGCGCCCTATTCCATGATTATTAAAAGGCTGGAATGTAAGGTCCGCTCCTGGAGGGTGAGCAGACTCCACCCTCCTCGCAGCAAAGTCTCCACCCAGTACCTGCATTACCTAGGCAACTGGGACACCTGGAAGAGGTCACATCTGCATCCGCTGAGGTCACATCTGAATTTGATGTGGCCACACTTTCTCTGCCCATACCCTAGATAAGGCCTAGACCAGGCCCAGACGCTCTTTTTCTAGCTCTCTTCTCTTTCCCAGCTTTCTTTCCCAGCTCTCTCTCTTTCCCAGGCCTTTCCCAGCTGAATGGAGGGCCAAAATGGCCTGGTGCCAGCCAGAACGATGAATAAACCTACCCCTTACCTGAAAAACAAAAAAAGAAAGAAACAAAAGGTCACCATGCGTGGGATGCTTCTGTCTGCCATCAGCGTTTATGGAGGCAGCAAGGACTTGCCCCACAAGCACAGAGATTTCTGAGTTGTTAGCATGAAGGAGGCTGGGGATAGCAGGATCCTGGATGGCAGAATGGGGTGTCCTCAAACCTTAGGGCTGGGAAATGGGTGTTTGGTTCAAAGACAGAATCCTGGGACAAACCATCAAAGGCCTCATCTCTTCTACGGGAAACATTTTCTGATTTTGTGTGGTCCCTCTGGGGGGGGGAGGGGGGGTTCCGTTGCTTGCAGAGGTGAGAGCCTGGCTCAACCCCTACAGCATTTGTCAGCTCATGGTAGATGCTCACGGTGAGCTTATGCCTGACACAGACGGACCCCTTTCACTGTCATGATAATGAGCATGGCAGTACAGAGGTTTCAACTCAAGGGCCCACAGTTTCTAGGGAGGCGCTCTACCATGTGGGCCACACCTCCAGCATAGATACTGTGATTACTCCTATTCTGCACAGAGGTAAGCAACTTGTCATTGCTAGTAAGGGACACAGCCTCTTTACGCCCAGGCAGCTCCAGACCTACCTCTCCAGGATTGGTGTTTGAACTCAGGGCCTTGTACTTGCTCACTAAGTAGACATTTGACCACTTTGAACCATACTGGCAGCCCTTTTTACTTTTATTGTTTTTTTCACATGGAGTCTTACTTCCTGCCCTAGCCAGCCTGGATAGTGATCCTCCTGTTTATGCTTCCTATGCATAGTGTATGCCTGGCATGGCAGGCACATACTACTATGTAAAGAAATTTTACCCCTTGAGATAGAGCCTTATGAGCTGTAGTTTTATTTGCTTGTTTGTTTGTTGGTAGTGTGAACTCAAGAGCCTCACACTTGCAAGAGCATGCTCTTTTCCTGAGTCACACCCACAGTTCTGCTTTTGCTGGTACTTTTTGAGGTAGGGTCTTGCTTCCTACCCAGGTACATACCTGGGTACAATCCACTCATGTTAGGCTTGGATGGCCTACCACCCTATCTAGGATAACAGTTACGTGCTACCCCGTCCAGCTTTCTGTTGATAAGTGGGTGTCTTAGGAACTTTTCCTCCCAGGGTGGCCCCAACCTATGATCCTCCCAATCACAGATTCCTGAATCGACAGGGTACAGACATGAGCCACTGCCTTTGGTTTTAATGCCAGATTAGTAACATAGACAAGAGATATCAGTGGTCATCAAGGACAATGAGACATGTACTTGAAACTGAGAGAGTAACTTTCCTGGGCTCCAGTGGCAGATACAAATAAAGTAGTAACTGAAAGATAGGAGATCACAAAGGAATAAGCTTCTAGTAATGAAAGTGAAAAAGTACAAGCAAGGGTCAGTGGCACATGTCTGTTGGGAGGTAGAGGTAGGAGAATTATTGTTTCTGGTTGTCAGGATAAGATAGGCTACATGGTAAGAGTCTGCCTCAAAAAGAAAATTCTTGATTCAGCTGTTCAAATGTTCTAATCTCTCCATTAATTAACCCAAGGCACCTACAACGGGCCTGCCTCTTGAGGCCCCTCCAGCTCCTCCCTCCCCTTTTCTCTCTCTTCTCTCCCTCTCCAGCTTTCATTCTCTTATCAGCTGCTTACTCTGTCCTGTGACAATGGGAGAAATCTTTTTTTTTTTCTTTCCCTTGCTGCTCTTAGGCCTTGAAACTGGGTGCTGTTCCTTAACTTTTGTGCTCAAGCCTAGCACTCTAGCTTTTTGGTGATTAAGTGGAGACAGAGAGTCTCAGAGACTTTTCTACAGGGGCTTGTTTTGAACCTTGATCCTCAAACCCCTGGGGAGCCAGCACCCCGTCATATCTGCCATTTTTTCAAGGATATTTTTAATCGTTCTGTTAATTCTCAATTTTAAGGGAAAAATCCTGAAAGTGGGAATACAAATAGACAGTTAGTTAGTGCCCCCCCCCCCAGCTATTATAATAAGCAAGCGATGTCTATTTTTGCTCAGGCATGTTTCTGATGACCATCTTGCCTGGCAGATGATGCTCCTTCCTGTGACGTTGCTAATGTTTCTACTCCATTGGCCTCAGTCCAGTACTTAGTCAGGGTGGGAATTCTGGAAATAGCTTACCAGTCTTGGTCCTCCCTTCCAGACTCAGCATTTACACTGCTGCTCTGGCAAGTGGCGCACACTCAGTACATATTTCTGAGGACCAGCTATTCACCTTCCTCAGGCCCCCCACTGTGGGGCGCTGACAATTCTATCACAGATGACCCTGCTGAAAGGGGTTAGTAGAAAAGCCGGGAGGGATTTATGGCCTATAAAATTTGCAGATGGCAGGATAAGCGGATAAATGCGAACAGGCCTGACAAAGAAATGGGGGTTGGGAGCTACACAAGAATGAGAAAGTAGGCCAAAAGAATGAGGAAATAAGGATTGGGCAAACAGAATGGAGATTCATCAATCATAAAGCCATCTTCAAGGACACCAATTCTATTTATCCCTAGGCCAAGTTCTGTAAGGAGGAAGAAGGCCAAGATGGCCAAGATAACATATTTGGAAGTTAGGGTTTAAGTATGTCTTTTCCTGATTTGGACTCACTGAGTAGCTTACACTGTCATGGGTCAACCTCCACTCTTCCCATGGAGGACGCAAGGCTCAGGGCCTTTGAACGCTTCCTGTCAGCTGCAGTTCTGGAAGGCATCACAAAGGAGGCAACGTTGGAGCTGGGGAGGAAAGATGAGTAAGAGTTTACTGGTCAAGCTGAGTCTGGTGACTCGTGCCTATAATCCTAATTACTCAGGAGGCTGAGGTCTGAGAATCACAGTTCAAAGTGAGCCTAGGCAGAGCCGTCCATGAGACTCTTATTTCCAGTTAATCACCAAAAAGTCAGAAGTGGAGCTGTAGCTCAAGTGGTAGAGCCCTAGCCTTGAGCAAAAGAAAGCTCAGGGACAGCACCCAAACCCTGAATTCAAGCCCCAGTCCTAGCATACACACACTCACATATGCCTGCATGCACACTCACGCACACACATACATGGACACACTCATGCATACATGCACACAAAGGTACTAGTCAGAGATAGTGTCTCCTGTGGAGAAGAAAGAACATGCAGACAAGAGTAGATGTCCAGGGGGGTGGGTTGGGCGGGGCCAGGGAAGGAGCTAGAGAGTTGCCCCCTCCCCACTGGATTCCTGAGCTACTGCTCTTTCAGTTATAGCAGGTGTGTGCGCGCCGGCTTTCCCAAACATCTGTAATTAGTAAGGCATTTCCTTAAGCCCTGTCTTCCTGTGTGTGGGTCTCTCAGATGCTCTGGGGAGAGCCATGAGCCTAGCTAGCTCAAGTTCGTGCTTGTGAGCATCCTGCCTCAGGACTCGCTTGACTCTGCCTTCAGCTGTATTTGGAAAACATCTTTTTCTTTAGGCCTGAGACAGGGATTCAAACTTAGTACCTGAAACTTTTGCCCACTGACTGGCACTCTACCAACTGAAGTATGCCTTCAACCCCATTTTTTTAAGATATAATTTTGCTATATAGCTCAGGTTACCCTAGATTTTATGATCCACCTGGGATTACAAATTAGGATTCCAGGTTTGCACTATCACCAGACTTAGAAAACCAGTGACGACTTAGTTTGGGAGCCAGACATTTCCCCATAACTTCCTAATTTTTTTTGTCTACTACTCTAGGTTGGGAGGCACTCAAGGTTAGCACTCAGTGACGACTTAACCATGGTTAAGACTACTCTTGTCTGCATGTTGTTTCTTCTCCACAGAAGATACTATTTCTGACCATATCTGACCTGTACATTTGTGTGCATATGTGTACATGTATGTGTGTCCATGAGTGTGCATGCAGGCAGATGTGAGTGTGTGTGTGTGTGTGCTAGTACTGGGGGTTGAATTCAGGGTGCTGTCTCTGACCGTTCTTTTGCTCAAGGTTAGGGCTCTACCACTTGAGCTACAACTCAACTTCTGACTTTTTGGTGATAGCCCTGAGGAACAAAAGTATGCCTGATTCTAGGACCGGTGACTTTGAAGACTACTAGTAGTAACTGCTCAACTCTAAAAAATCATTGGCGTTCACTTCCCATTTCCAGAAATACAAGGCAGATTTGTAGAACACCTACTATGTGCTAGGTGGTATTAGATTCATTTGCCAAGTTCACCTTACATGTTTTCTGAAACAATCGCAAAGAGAAAAATGCCATCGTACTTTAGAAATCATTACAATATGTCCTCAGATGCAGTCACATTATGTTGACTATGTCATGGCCTACTGAAGATCAGAACAATGGATCCTGGAGTCAGGAGATGGTGGAGCCTGTTCATTACTGCTTCTCTGAGCCTGTGTCCATGTGTGAGTGTTCAGTTGTGTGAACTAGAAATGTCTGCATTTCTGGCAGCACCATTTTTTGGGCTTCTCTGAGAATGGTGGTTCACCTCTGTTTGTCTTTTATAAGGCTCTTGGAAACTATACGCATGGAGTTATTACAAGAGACATTGCTTGTCATCCTAGCTACATGAGAGGCTAAGATTATGAGGATCATGGTTTCCTACAAACTTGGGTAAAACATGAGATGCTATCTTGGATGGAGTGGTGTGCACCTGTCATCCTAACTATGAGGGAAGCATAGATAGGTGGACGGACCACAGTCTAGCTAGGCTGGCCTAGCCTTACATACAAAACTCTACTTGAAAAATAGCAAATAATAAATAAACTGGGGTTATGGCTCAAGAGGTAGAGTGCCTGCCTAGCAATCACAGGCCTTGAGGTCAACTCCCTTGGCTTCTAAACTTGGGAGAATCTGATGACTGCTATGCTTCACTGAATAGCTTCCATAGATGAATTTTTTATTCCCTTACTTAGTTTTTAGTTGACTCATGACATTATACATGTTTATGGGTTACCAGGAATGTTTGGATACATGCATCCACTATATAGAGATAAACTCTTTTTTTGTTGTTCTCTTTTATTTTTTTTTCGGTCATGGGGCTTGAACTCAGGGCCTGGGGACTGTCCCTGAGCTTTTCTGCTCAAGGCTGGTGCTCTACCACTTTGAGCCACAGAGACACTTACAGTATTCTGGTGGCTAATTGGAAATGAGTCTCATGGAAGCCGGGTCCCAGTGGCTCATGCCTGTAATCCTAGCTACTCAAGAGGTTGAGAGCTGAGGATCAGGGTTCAAAGCCAGCCTGGGCAGGAAAGTCCATGAGACTCTTATCTCCAAATAACCACCAGAAAACTGGAAGTGGCACTATGGCTTAAGTGATAGAGTGCTTGAGCTGAAGAGCTCAGGGACAGAGCCCAGGCCCAGAGTTCAAGCCCCACCACCGACAAAAATAAAAAAAGGCTCATGGACTTTGCTGCTCTGGCTGGCTTTGAACCATGATCTTCAGCTCTCAGCCTCCTGAGTAGTTAGAATTACAGGCATGAGCCACCAGTGCCCAGCAGATAAGCTCTTTTTTATTTATTTTTGGAAGTACTGAGGCTTAAACTCAGGACCTTATGCTTTCTAGATGATTCCTCTACTATTTGAGCCATGGCCTCAGTTGTGCAGAAATAATCTCTTAATGCTGTCATGAAGGCCTGTGGTAACCATTTGGACTTTTTTTTTTTTAGGGGAGTGGATTGGAGTTTGAACTCAAGGCCTTAGCTTTTTCAATGAAGGCTTGTTCTCTACCATTTCAGGGATACCTTCACTTCTGGCTTTTTGGTGGTTAATTGGACTTTTCTGCCTAGTTTCAAACTGTAGGCCTCAGAACTCAGCCCCCTGAGTAGGCAGGATTACAGGTGTGAGCCCTTGGTGCCTAACTTGTGACATCATGGGCAATCATCTAAAGCCAAGTACAGCTTTTAGGAGGCTCAATTTGGTGTTGAACCTCAGAAGCACCTCTGGTGTGTAGTTATTCTGAAATATAGACAGGGAGAGTGATGGATCTCCACCAACTCTGGGAGAAAAATATCCGACTCTTGGGTTCCATGGACTGAAGCTTTGCTGTGATTGGTGATGGCCACCTTGGGGAGAGATGACAGGTCTGAGGGGTGCAGGCAAAGAGGAGAATAAAGTCAGTGGTCCTGAGGCAGCCCAGGCAACGGTGGCTCAGCTTCCTGGAGCATTCCTGGTTATTGCTTTCTTTCCTGTGGTCTTCATGTATTGCTGCCTCTGAGTTCAGGACCTCTGTCCTAGCCCTCTACTCCTGTGGCACTTCCTCCCAGGACATATCTGCGTGGACTGTTCCTGTGCTATGTCCCTTTCCCATTTCCTGCCTACACCTTTATCCAGAGTACTTATCAAGTCTCTAACCATCTCTCTCTGTCACTGTCTCTCTGCCTGTCTCTCTCTTCCCCCTTCGCCTTCCCCTCCCCCTCCCCACTTGTTTTCATTCATTGTACTTTTTTTTTTTTACTGAAATGACTGGAAAACAATCTCTACCCTTTAGCCACTATGAAGTAACTTCTAGAAAAAGAGAAAGATAAGTTGCTATTGCTTTGCTGGACTAGAAAAGGAGAGTTCAGCAAAGACTTCAGCAGCAACTTTCTTTGGGTCTAAGGGCTACTGACAGTTTTAAAGGACTGTTTCTAAGAAAGAAAACATGCATGATAAATATCACAAGACTACTATTCTATTAATAGATACTATTTTAAAATATTTTGGTTCATGAGAGCTGGAAATATACATTCCCTCTGGAATATGTCATCTTAAATGTATCTTCAAACCTTTGAAAAATTGCCCTCAGAAGGATATAATAAGCAATGAATATTTCTAGAATTGATCATTATATGAATGGAGAGATCAGGTACCCTACCAGGTACCAGGTACATTGTAAATATATTTACAGTGCTTATGTAGTCTTCTTCACAGACTCAAATATGACATTTCTATAACTAATAACCACATTTATATATGAAAAGCAACAAGAAGCCAGGCACCAGTGGCTCACACCTGCAATCCTAGCTACTGAGACTAAGAAGATCAAGGTTCGAAAACGTTGGGCAGAAAAGTTAGACTCCATCTCAGTGGAAGAAGCTGGGCATGGTGTAACACATGTCATCTTAGTGATGGGGTGGGACATGAAAAATAGGAGGACCGTAGTTCAGGCACAGGCCTATGTAGGAAATGAGACCCTATTTCAAAAATAATCACAATAAAAAAGGGTTAGAGGTGTGGCTTCAGGGTAGAGGGGCTACTCAGCAAGTAGAAGGCCCTGAGTTCGAACCCCACTACCGATCTCAAAAAAAAAGTTACAACAAACAGAAACATTTTTTCCTATTGTTGACATTTGCTGTCAAGACGTGTTCGATATTGTTTCTTAAAGTGAAATTCCAAATTCCACATATGTCACTCAACAACACAACAATTGTTCATGCTTAATATAAAAGCAACCACACAACCAACTAAATAATCAGCCAGCTTACTGATGAGCTAACCAACCAAAATACTAATCAACCAACCTACCAACTAACCAACCGACCAACCAACCAGCCAACCAACCAACCAATCAACCAGCCAATCAACCAACCAACCAACCAAATGGCCAATGATTACTGAGGATCTACTGAGGCAGTTGACTGTGGTATACACAAGGAGAGAAAAACTTATGACAGAACATTTCCCTGTGAAAAAGAATACAATCATTATTTTCAAATAAAAAAATCTCAACATGAAAGAAAATTATACCTATACTTCATAAGTCTTAGAATCTCTACAGAGGGATTTTGTTATACTCTTTTTACCGAGGTCATTTATTTCTTGCACTATGAGCAAACCCACTACGACTATTGAAAATGGAGTAAACTAAACGTGCCACCCAAGCTAGGGTGATGCTGGACTATCCTTGTTTCTCTCCCCCTTGAATTTCCCCTGCACATTGAACAGCAGCTATAGATCACAGTTGTTTTTGTTTTTTGGGGGGTGGTGGTGTGGGGGGACAGTCCTGGGGCTTGACCTCAGGGTCTAGGCACTGACTTTTAACTTTTTTTTTCTTCTTTTTTTTTATTGTGAAAATACTGTACAGAGTGGTTACAATTACATGGGCAAGATAGTGAGTACATTTCTTATCAAGCATTGTAGCCTCCTCCTTTGTTTACCCTTCCCATCCCTTCCCATCCTCCCTCCCCCCACCCCAGCCAAGTTGTAAAATTCGTTTTCGACATGACAACTTGTACTTCTCATTGTTGCAACAGGTCCACCTGTATCCTTAAACGACTTGTTTTTCCCCTCTCCTCCACAAATTATACCGACATCAAATACAGTGAAAGCCGGGGTTATACTGTGGGGGAGGGACATACAAAACAACAAAGAAATAATCTTTTTTTGGGGGGTCCGGTTGTGGGGCCTGAACTCTGGGCCTGGGCGCTGTCCCTCAGCTCTTCAGCTCAAAGCTAGCGCTCTACCACTTGAGCCACAGCACCACTTCCGGCTTTTTTCTTTTTGCTTATGTGGTGCTAAGGAATCAAACCCAGGGCCTCGAGCATGCAAGGCAAGTGCTCTACCACTGAGCCACCTTCCCAGCCCAAGAAATAATCTTATAATTGTGTTAGAGACAAATGCATGAAAGAAAAAAACATTTAAAATACATATTTTAGGGTTCGTTTCCCTAACATCACCTTAGCTGACCTCTTCTGCTTGACTCATACATATACTAGATATTGCAAATAAGGGAAATCATGGGACCTATGTTTCTTTGGGCTTGGCTTACTTTACTTAATTTTTTCCAAGTCTTTCCATTTCCTAACAAATGGGGCAATGTCATTCTTATAGAATTCCATTGTGTATATATACCACATTTTCTTGATCCATTCATCTACTGAGGGGCATCTGGGTTGGTTCCAGATCTTAGCTATGGTAAATAATGCTGCAATAAACATAGTTGTGCTGGTAGCTGACTTTTAACTTTTTTGATCGAGTCTGGTGATCTACCACTTAAGCCACAGCTCCACTTCTGGCCTTTTGGTGGTGGTTAATTGCAGCCAAGAGTCTCCTGGATTTTCCTCCAGAAATGGCTTTGAACTGTGATCCTCATATCTCAGCCTCTGGAGTCGGTAGGATTACAAGCATGAGCCACTGGTGTGGGCTATGAATCAGAATGTTTTTGCCCTGGATTATAGGCAGAATTGCCCAATATGAGAATTCACTATGGGAATGAGCACGTAAACCTGAATTATGAAATAGGATTTTAAGTGTTTTTGTTATTGTTTGTGCAGTACTGGGGATCAAATGCAAGGCTCTGCACATACTAGGCAAGTGCTCTTCCACTAAGTGGTAGCCCCTGCCCTAAGTGGTCTTTTTATAATATGAAGTTTACCGTTGTAAGTGTACCATTGGCAGCACCAAGTATTGTCACCTTGTTGCACAACCATTTCCAGAACTTCTCCATTATCCCCCAACTGAAACTCTTCACCTATTAACTAATAGCTCCTCATTGTCTTCTCTCTCCTGCTTCTGGTAACTTCTGTTCTACTTTCTGTGTCTGTCAGTTTGACTACTCAAGAGTTTTCACTTAAGTAGAATTATACCATATATGTCCCTTTGGGTCTGACTCATTTCACCTAGCAAGTCTTCAAGGTTCATCTGTATCATAGCAGGTACCAGCATTTCATTCCTGTTTAAGGCTGAATAATAATCCATTGTACATAGGTTACATTTTCTTTATTTATCATTTATTTTTGGACACTCCGGTGAAGGATTTGTGGACAGGAACAAAGGCACAAGCCAGAAAGTCAAAAGCTCAGAATTAGAAAAGCCAGCTTTCTGATCATGGAGCATGGATCAGTTAGAAATCAGGGTGAATGACAGGTCTGGGCAGGTAGAAAACACCAGAGGAGAAAGGAGTGGGGCTGGAGAGAGGAAGAGTAGGGGCAAGTTGGATCATGGCACTTCCACAGGTGCAGTTCAGGGAACTGGTGGTCTGTGCTGGGTGTGGGATAAAGCTGGATCCTCACAGGTCAGGGTAGAGAAATGCCCAGATTGTACCCTCAGTGGCCTACACTGGCTTGGTATACTCAAGTTACGGTGGTACTTATGAATGTGTTATTTGCCCAGATCCAGGACTCTACTTTTCTCCCATCTTTCAAAGTTGCCTCTTGGCACAGGGTCTCTCCCTGTTCAAACCCATTCACTAGCTCTCATTATTTATAATCACTGCTCTGCGGGGCTGGTAATCCCAATGTGTGAGGAGAAGGTGACTTTTACAGCAGAACAAACAGGAGAATGGTGTAGAGTACAATATTTTGCATGTGATAGGGACAAAGCCTGGCTTTGGTGAAGCGTGATTTTTGTGATAGCTTTGTTTTTCTCTCAGATACACTCCACTACACGCTTAAATTTGCATCCTCCACCTTGGTAGCATTTGCGAGGTGGGCCCAAAGAGTCCCTGATTCCTTAGGATGGTTTCCAGTTGGATGTACTGAGGGGCTGCCCCTACAGCCTTTTCCAGATCGCATCAGACCTGTACAGACAGGCGAGACAGACAGACTTGCTCTTTTTCCCCCATGGCTTCAGTTTGAAGCCAAGCCATTCGGACATTCCTGCTCTCACTTTTGCTAACAGGTTAGCTGATCTGTGCCTCAAGTTTCCTCATCTGTCAGGATAATTTAGTACGTTTACATGGGTATTGGTAGCGTTTGGCTTAGTGCCTGGATAACAGTGAGGTAGATGATCATATTATTGCTTCTTTCTATCTGAATAAGGATTCTTCATCGCTTCTTCTACACCGTTCCTCTTTCCACCGGTTCGTCGGGGCCCCGCCAAATCCAGCTTCTCACCGGCCATCTGAGAGACGTTCCCCAGCTCGTCCTTTATTGGCGGTTCAGATCCAGCTCAGGGGTGCAGGATACCCTCTACGGAGCTGAAAACTCCAGAAGACGAAGCCTTAGTGGGATAGATGGGCGAGTGTGCAGTCTTCGAAAGGGGCAAAAGGTTCCTAAGTGAAAAAGCGAGGTCTTCCCGGAGCCGCCCCGCCCCGCCCCACACGTGTGGACCCTTCCCGGAGCCGGGCGTCCCGCGGGGCCTGAGCGCGCGGGTGCCTCTGGCTCCGATCGGGGGCCGGGGGCCGGGGCTGTGGGTGTAGCTCAGGGGAGAAAAGGCGCCGGGGGCCCCGGCAGGATCCCGAGTGACCTGCTCTCCTTCTGGAAGCCTTACCACCGTGGCCCCAGAACCCCGCGCTGGTCCAGTGGAGAGGGCCCCGGCCAGAGAGGCAGAGCGAGGGCTACCTAATTATCTGGAATCCTCCCATTCCGTAAGTGGCCCAGAAAGGACTTCCACCTGGGCGCCCCGGGGCCTCGCCGTCCCGGGCTGGTCCCTGCACGGGGCGGAGCTGGCCGGGACCGGAGCTCGCCCCGCCCCGTCCCGCCCCGCCCCGCAAGCTGTAAACTGACCGTGTGCGGCGGGGCGGGGGCCTGGAGGGGGAGAAGGGGAGGAGAAAGGAGCGGAGGAAAGTGGAGCCCGGCGGTCGGAGGGAGAGGAGAGAGAGGAAGGGGCGGAGGCCGTGGGCGCAGGG